>NC_135090.1:11236250-11542500 GCF_051107435.1 Chaetodon auriga | reverse complement strand
AGAGTATTTCTTTTCATCAACCACTAGATGGTACCAGACAAGCTAGAATAAGAAGATATAGAATAAAACTGACTGTGTGCACAAACCGGGAACTGGCATCATTTGCCAACACGAGCTTCAAATTATAAAAGTGGGTTTACAGCTGGCAGGAGCAATAAATGCTGGATGTTATTTCGCGTGTGTGCAAACATACCTTGATAACAAGCTGCTGCACAGCCTCTCTCAAGCCCTGCAAGGAAAGAATAGAGTGATGAAAACATAAAACGAATGCAATTACAGTGTAACATGCTATAATCTAATATCCTGAGGGCGTCAGCCTGTTGCTGATTGTATGTTCATGGCTATATGACCTCTGTCATGTGAGTGTCGCTTCAACTGCACCGCTTTGTAGTTTTGGACAAATTATTGAACTATGTTCTTTGTAGAATTAGGACATTTTTGACCTAACATTATGGAAGAACAACAGAGGTATGACTCATAAATTCATATATCCACTGTGAGACTCATATAGGCCATATGTTATGTTCTTCCTTTGAAGAATTACCAAAATAATTGATCCTAAAATATGTTTTATGTGGCCTTGATGGGTCGGATTTCTTCATTCATTCATTCTTACACTGCATGCAGCAACTGGATTAAACCACAGATGTACTGAAAAACCACACAAGCAACATGTCAGGTATTAATCGTGTAATGCTGAGCATCACAATACTGGAGCAGGTCAGAACACATTTCTGACAAGTCTTTTCAAACACTGTTTGACTTGTCGCGGTTCAGAACACATACCGGCAGTTCCCTGTCAACGAGCAGGGGTTTGGACTCAACGACCTGGATGTCATCCATTTCAAAGAGCTGCAGAACCTGCTGGTAAGAGAAGTCATAGGAGTTAGTGACCTGTTCAACCTGTGTTGCAGTGGTTCTGAGCCTTTCAGATGCTTCCGGTTATCCAAAAGGAAGTTTGAATAAGATGTGGGAAAAAAGTTTGTTCAAGGCTTTCCTCAGAGTTCCTCAGAATAATTAAGCACGTCCTTTTAAATGACTGAGTTGGTATTGTTTTACTCCCTGAAGCTCAAACCTCTTTTAAAACAGGTGTGGCAAAGGTTGGCAGGCTATAGGTGGCCGGCTTGCAGACAATAAAATGATATATTGTTTGAACATTGGCGTGGGAGTGTTTCTTATCCATGAAAAGCTAATAAAAAGAGACGTGAACTGGAGACCTGACGCACACACGCACAGAGAGGTGTACAGAGACGGGAGCATGCAGTGACTGGCGCTGTGATCTGCGCTAACATGTGGACAACATAAAGGGCCACACCTTGATACTCACAGGCGAACTGAAGTCTCATAGACAGCCTGCGCTGACTACCCACAGAAGTGAAAACTGAAGCGCTCCCTCCCTGATGATAGCTTCACGATTGGGAACATAATTCAAAGAAAGAACACTAACGCCCTGTTCGACGAGAAAAACTCAAGAGGAACAAGAGAGGGATAGACAGAGAGAGGGAGTGCGGGAAACTGGGAGAAAAAAAGAAGAGAGGAACGGGGGGGGGGTGAGGAGAAGCCAGGCGTCAGCTTGTGCTGTGGATCATGATGGAGAGCGGGCAGGCTGCAGCTCTGCATGCAAATCAAATTAGCCAGTTAAGAGGGCCCTTTGTCCACTGGCACCGGTGGCTCCTGAGAGCCAGGACCCTGCCCCCATGTCTCCCCCTGCTGAAGAAGGCCTTCACTGACCCGCACACACAAACATGCATAAGGAGCAGCGGGCACCCATGGTTCCCATCAACGCACCCCCCAGCCTCTTTTCATCCCTTTGCTGGCGTTCAGGCCCTGCGAGTTCTGCCACTTTTCTCTGTTTGTCTTGGTTTCAGCTTGGTTACAGTCGCTGTGTTTGCGCTTTCCAGACTCCTTCCATCTGTTTTGTGCCCTCCGGCTCTCTGTGTGTCTTTGTGTACAGCCATCAGCAGAAGATGAATCAATCTACAGGACAGCAGAGTGGCCGTCAGAGCGACGCGGTCTATTTCGAGGAAGTGATTCATTACATTTCAAATGTGGAGATGACGGCTGTCCGGCAGAATACGCCCTGGACAACAACACACACACATACACACACATGCTCCTCTGTCTGGGAGAACAGAGACCGGAGCCAGCCGGATCTCACAATAGCACAGAGGAAGAGGAGTATCAAACAACAGGTTCATTTTTCTGCCGAGGCCTTCAAAAACATGGCCGCCAACACACTGCAGGAGCTTTGTTGGAGTGGACAAGAAATCAGCCCCCGTTGAGATTCCACAGCCATGTGAGAGAGGGCACATTCATGATGCTGGAGAGTGAAACAGCTCAGGGCGTTTCAGATTAGAAAAAGGGGGAACATCAGTTCATGTATGGACGTGTGTGTGTGTGTGTGTGTGTGTGGGTGTGTGTGTGTGGGTGTGTGTGTGTGGGGGGTCCTCTAAGACTATTTTTGAGCCTATTTGCAAACAAAATAAAATAAAAACAATCCAGAGAGATCATTAACAAACACACACAGTGCAGACTTCCTCTACTTGGCCACCATCACCACCTGTTAGCATCTGGCAGCAGCGAGGGAGAGAGAGACAGAGAGAGAGACAGAGAGAGAGAGAGAGAGAGAGAGACAGAGACAGAGAGAGAGAGAGGCAACTAGGTCACCTGCTGTTTCCACCAGCGGTGTGCTTTGTACTGTTCGCCTTGCTGAGCTAATGTTTCACCTGGCCAAGAGGGAGGGGACGGGGGGGGGGGGGGTGTTAGTTTAGCCTCACAGGACCCTAATTCCAAGCCGTGAGATATGAGCACAGCTGTCTTGACATTTCTGATGTAACGATCAGTCAAATTCATTTCACAGATAGAGAGTTGCACGTCAAATGACTGGCATGGAAAAAATTAAAAATTTCCATATTAATGAAATCTGTAGAGTTTCAGTAAGCTGTCAAATGCCTGAAAGAACATATTAAAGGGGAAGTGATGTTTTTGCGGCACATCTTTTTCTCACAGGGATTTTCTGTTGCCGCAGCAGCAGGGGGTTTTCTTTAAGCTGGCCTCACTCCAAACTGGTTTGGTGTCACAGGCAACAGTCGTACACTGTCTTTAACCATGTTGAACCAGTTCCTACATGCTTATTCCCTACTGAGATGTGTGTGTGTGTTTTGTTTTTTTGTCTTTTTGTGTGTGTGTGTGTGTGTGTGTGTGTGTGTGTCAGGCTGTGGGAGAAGAAAACAAACTATTCAGTGAAGCAGCTTTGGCCTGGCAGAAGTGAGAGTGTGTTATGCAATCATGAACAGGAAGCAGGGGGAGGATATAGGGTTTGGATGATCTGAGATGTGTAGCCCAAATCAGCTGCATAGAGTATACACACTATGTACAGTTTCACTTTTTCAACCAGAGTTCGTTGACTGAAAGCTTTTATAAGACCATATTATTCTGCTCGTCATCCAATTGATGATCCATCGCTCTTTTAACCTTTGACAATAAGCATAATTCTCACGATTAGGTTTCAATTGCTGATTCCTCAAAAGCTGACTTTTTGAAAAGCCTGTGTTTTCACTTCTGGTGGTATGAGCTTTGAGGGAAAACAACAACAACAACAACACTGATGCAGGCCTACGTGACACATAAGTGCTTGTTTTTCCACAGTAAATCCAGAGATATGAAACACTACTCTAAGCCAGAACATCACGGTTACAAAACAGCAGGAGCTCAAACTCTGCCTCTGTTCGCTGAGGGAGAGGAGCATATGTACTGATTAGATTTGGACAGAGAGCCTCAATTTTGGGAGGCAGAATCAAGGCCAGGCCATCCTTGCTCCATCGCCTCCATATAGTTTTAAATCCACAAGCCCGCGGCATCCATCTGCAGAAACAATGATTGCTTCTCTAATCTTTGGGAACTCGCTTAATCTGTCAAATCCCTGGTTCTGAAATATCAGCGCAGCAGCGGCAGCAGGCCTGCTGGACTAAGCTGACAAAGACCTACATTTTCAGAGTGTAAAAGATAGCAAAACGTGGGGGTCTCCATTGCTGCAGGAAGTTTGTGAGTAGGGGTCAGGGGTGGTTTCAGGAAATACACCATTATTGGGAGATGGAGCCTCCTGTGTCACCACAGCTGAGGTCAGGAGATCAGGTGCATGATCTTTTAGGACTGAACGCTTGAGGATGCTGTGTCATTTTGGCTGCAGCCAATGGATGATGTGCTTTATATTTTGGCAGACTGCCACTAATTCCTGAAGTTAAATATCAATATTTTTCATATTTTGATTTAGCTAGACACAAGCACCACCCCCAACCCTCACCCTAATGCATGCTTATTTGTTTTCTTAATGCTAGAAAGCAAAGAGGATTTGTTATTGCTCCCATAATATTTACAACATTTTCCAGAAAAGCTTGTGCGCGTGTATGCGCGTGTGTGTGCTTCAAGTGTCACGTGTAAAAAGCATGTTGATATGATCCTCTACCTGTTTCCTTGCTTCACACAGGAGTGCCCTACCCTACTTTAAAAGGCACCTCATGACAGTAGTATGCAAAACCCCCTCCCGAGGAAAGTATGTATGCATGTAATAACGCCTTTTTTGAAGGTTGCATTTCAGCGGAGTTGCGCCGCAAAACAGGAACATCAACGCGCTCAGACATGCTGCGAGTCAAAACCTTCCAAAACCATAAAAACAAGAACGCAAGTTAGTCATCTGAAGCGGCAAACCTACCTGTCGGTTTAACTTCTGATTGTCCTGAGACGAACGCTCCCCCACACAAAAAGTCCACAAAAACTTTTTTGTCCCTTCCTCTCTAAGAAACGGCGCAGATTGCTGCAGTGACAGACGCGTTGCTTTGTTTATAACGTGCGGCGAAAGGCGGATGTATGAGGGAATTTTATAAAGGCTTGGGGGCGTGCAGGCCGGCCCACTTTCCCCACTGCGCTCTTCATTGGGCAACAGCAGCTGTGGGACTGATAACGCAGCCTGTTTCCAGCGGTTGCATGACGAGGAAGCTGGTGACAGCGACTCATGGGGCAAAGAAAGTCAGGCCCCCTCCTCTAAATATGAAATACCAGCAGTGGCTGGTGTGATACTTAGTTGTGGATTCTTCCATTTCTTTTTATCTCCTGTTAAGAACTCACTTCTGCGTCTCTGTTTTCTAGTAATACGCCTGTTTGTTATGGGGTGTGGTTTTTTCAGCCACACTTTAACTGGAAGTGAAATTAATCTGTTACACCCCTTTGTGTGTATTGTCACTGTGTCATCATCACACCTGGGTCAGGTGGTAATCACTTTGGCATAAGAGCTGCTCCTCTCCAGACAGGGTGTGGATCTTGGCACGGCTGCTTGTCATTTTGGACACCAGTCCGCTGCAAACTATAATTCATCTCACTCCAACGGCAGCAGTCAAGGTCCGAACGCCTCTTTTTGTTTCACAGTCTCTCACAATCCCAGCAGCTGACATTTTATAAAGAAGTGTTTGAGCCGCTGTCAGCTGTGGTTGAGCGAAGCTGAAGAACGAGGAAGGCAGCCAGCAACCTTGATTTGAGGCCAAGAGGAGATAAGTGTGTACGAAGGGAAGCCCTTCCCTCTCCTTGGATCATACCATCTTTCCTTGATAGCCTCTGCTATTGTCTAATCAAAGTTAGCTTGTCCCACACATGCAATAATCAATACCACAACAGAGACAGTTTGCTCCCGTGTGAGCTGCTGTACAAATGTTACTCTGAGGGAAAACATGCAAGACGTGTTATCTGCAACAATCCCCTCAACAAGTGGCTTCAAACAGATAGCTAATCTGAAATAATGCCCTGTGTTGAAAGGCCTCTTTGTGCCATGACACCTCTTAGCGTGCACACAGTACAAATAATCTGAGTGCTTAGGTTTGTGTGTATGAATGCATCGCTCAGCATCCTCTTGGTTTGTGATTCCAGATCCATCCACGTCCTAAGCATGTACTACAGTGCAGGGTTCTCCATGGAAATTTCCACACCTGCAAGAATCTGGCTGTTAACACTGTGAATCTGCCAATAAGTGCTAGTATTGGCAATGAGTGTGTGAAAGGTCCTTGTCAAGATACAATAGCCGCACTGTGGGCTTGTAATGTGAGGCCCTCGATAGGAACGCACTGGACAATAGGCGCATTGGAGGGGAAAATATAACCACTATGCTAATTTCAGGTCAGTCATACATTGCAAAATGGACGGATGTCAGGCAAAATCTTACACATCTGGCCATTAATAAAAATGCGAGCATCCCCAAGCATGTGTGTTCATGCATCTGACTGCATAGGTCCTGTCCAGCCACAATTGTGAAACAAAGATTGTGAGAGGTTTAGTGCAGAATATGTGGGTCGCAGTGTCTCAATGCTTGATAAAGGTAGTGGACTTTCACCTTGCTGATTGCCGTGTTCATACGAGCAGCTGGCAGACTTTACAAGGCAAAACAAGGCCAGAGCTCCTCCAGTCCTCAGGTGTGGCCTTCACCCTTTATGTCTACTGTAATGTCTTTGTGATTTCATCTGTGAATCTGTGATTTTCAACCTGTGAAAAAAAGAGAATCAGCCTGTGAGACACTTTCTTTCTTTCTTTCTTTCTTTCTTTCTTTCTTTCTTTCTTTCTTTCTTTTTTTACAGTGCTATACAAATAAAGCTATCATTACTCTTGGTAACATTCTGTAGAGTGATTTCAGGGAGCTTAGTGTGAAGTAAAGACATATAAATCGATGATGTGATGAGGTGGTGTAAGGACACAGCATGCAGACAGGAAGGGAATACACTGGAAAACTTTTGAATATTTGAACATTCAAGGAACATTGGACTTAGATGTTGTTTTTTTTGTGTAATTCATTGGTCTTGTTCCTCTTTCCTTCTTCTCTTTCTTCCACGAGTGCACATGCAGTAGTAGCACTGGCTGAAACTTTGTCCTGGCCTCTGGATCTTCTCTGTGCTGTATGGCAGTCAGGGGTCATCCAGTCCAAGTGTGTTTGATCTCTCAGTTCATGTCCACAATGAACTGCTGTTCACTGCAAACAGAGCAGATAATAAGAGACAGAAAATGTAACACTGACCGTCAAAGCTCGTCCATTCCACTTACTAATGCTGAATCCCAGTGGGGGAATGTACTGTACTACTCTACTTGATTATTTCCATTTTGTGCAACTTAATGTCTCTAAATCTCAGAGGCAGATAATGTATACACGCCGCTACAAACACATGATCATCTTATAGAATATGATGCAGTGCTGTAGATTAAACCAGCCAAGAGTATATAAAGTGGTTAAAAGTAGGCTGACAGGGACAATTTTACTCCAAAATGAGTATTTTAAGTATATTCTGCTGGTAATGCATACTTTTAATTAAGTAAGGTTTGATTGCAGGATTTTTTTCTTGTAGCGGAGTATTTTCACAGTATGGTATTAGTACTTTTACTGTAGTGAAGGATCTGAATATTCTTCCACCACTGCTCAGTCCTGTACAGCAACTGCACTCACATTAAATATAGTATGATTATGTTTCCTGACACCTGCTCGCTCCTCACCTTTACTCCATACATGCCCATCCCAGAGTCTTTGTATGGCCCTCCCCTGAGGTGGATTCAAGCAGTTATGACTCCCACAGTGATGCAACATACTTGTAAGAAGAATGGGTGATTCAGACGCACATGAGGCGAAATGTGTGTCGAGTCACGTAGTAAAAGGCATGTAATGTGGAGTAATGAGTGGGTTTGCCTGCATTGTACTTTCAGTGAAAAGCAAAACAGCATGAATGCTGCATGACAGTTACTGGGAAATGTTTTTGTAAAACTAACAAAGAGGTTGATCACTTGCTCTCTGAGGTTAGCTGTGGTGTTCAGATCGATTATTACAAGCAGTCTGTGGCCCAGTTTTAGTTTCTCCTGTTTCTTGTGAGGTACCATGTGAAAAATACTTCACATGTTTTCTATCACGTCTAATTTCTTCTTGCTTGGTTTAACAGACATATCTTGTTCCCTTCCCACGTTGTTATTGTAAACCACTTTGTTATTTTACTTTGTGGTTTTAACCATAGAAAGAGCCCTTTTACAGCGTGCGTGTATGAACCTTACCGCAGGTCAACAGACAAACAAACAGTGGATTTTTACAGAGGGACTTAACCAGCAGTGGTGCTTTCTGCGCCTGCGTGGTTCTGATGGGACGTTTTCCTCAGCCCGACCTATATTCAGTTATGATTATCTCAATAAGGTACAGTAACTGCTATGATAAGACTGTCCTCGCTTCTCTTGATGCTGATAAGGCTGTTACTGAGTGACTAACCAGGCTGGGTTAATGTTCCTGCTGTATAACAGTCATCATTAAACAGTAAAGCCTTAATAACAGTGTTTGCTTGGTCCGTGGGCCCCTGGGGGCAAAGGTTAAACTAACTGGGCAAATACAAAATGTGAACACACTCCTGAAGTCTTCACCGTTGACTGAATTTCTTCCCTGTCTAATGCAGACGGCGTAATCCATAAAATATGACAACATGATAAGTACATCTTCTTAATTGCTATCAAAAATATTTATTGGATTGTTTAAAGTCACATAACCATGCTGGCAGTCAGCTGAAACATTCTCAAAGCAGTGAGACAAATAGGTCTGTGTAATTATTAAAGGGCCGTGTCTTAAAAAAGCATGAACAACCTTCTGTCTTTTCTAGGAAAAGCAAAGGCACAAGACTAGTAACACATTAAAGTGTGTTCATGCATGTATTCACACTGTGACTGAATGAGAACAAATTATTATATGCAGTCAAGTGACAACCTGATATGGATAGTTGCCCTTTTGTGCCAAAAGGGAAGAGTTATCAGGCTACACAGCTGAATACAAAGGGGGTGTTGGTTGTATGAATGAACAGCATGCATCTGACTGAGCGCATTCTGTGTTGCATAAGAAAAGATAAACAGCGAGTGGACTTTAGCTAATCCCACTAGAGCCGCTGTCACTGTTGGTCAAATTATCCACAGTAGCGCTAATGTCTTTATCACCGGCACCAATTTTAGACACAGTAAACATGCCAAGGCACAGTGGGTACTGACGACACCCTGGAACAACGCTGGAGTAGCACTCTCAGAGGGTTTTTACACTGTGCCATGTGTAAATCTGTGCTACTGTACTCGCACTGGTGTTCCCCAGGAATCGCTTTGATGAGATGAAAATTTGATTACACTGGAAAACAGTTGTTTTGCTGGGCCTGTGATGTTGAATACACTTCCATATGTTAGTTTTTCATGCACGTGGAAATTCCACCAAATCATGAAGTTATTTCTGGCAGGAGCAACACATTCCAGCAGCAGCAGGTCAGCCTGCTGTTGGAGTTGGACCGGTGGCTACAGTGGAAACTGCACCTAACCATCCTCTGTTTTGATTCCTGAGGAAAATATTTGAGGTCAGGATGACAGCAGTTCAGCTGGTGGGTAAGGCTGCACAGTGCTAGATTCAGACTTAACTACAGTGGAATATCAAGTAGATATTCAACCCACAGCTTCAGCGAGTTCCTATCATGTTGATTGGAATTACTGGAGCCTAATAGTGAAATTAAAAGCCCGATCCTCGTCACGGGCTTCCTTCCTGGATGTATTAAAGGGGAGGAGGTCCGTGTCCTGTGACATACAGAGGGAAAACTGTGATTGCAGCCCCTGCTGTGTCACAAGTGGGACACTGTTTACAACATCCTCCACACAGAAAATTTAGTTGATGCACAGCAGAACAATAGGGTTTATATAAACAGTGGATACAGCTGTTTGGATCATTGGAGTGGGGTGGGGGGGTGGGGTGTCTGAAAAATGAAATAGATATGAGTGATGGTGGTATGTTGTTGATGAGGGCAGAGAGGACATCAGTGGAAATACAAATGGGGATGTGTAGTATTTGGGGAAATGTGCATCATTGCTGGTACTTAACTGAGAAGATGGATAACACTCTTGCGGTTGTATGGTGATTATGAAGCCCTGTTAGCATAGCTTAGCACAAAGACTGGAAACAGGAAATGGCTTGTTTGGCTCTGTCTGAACAAAATCCACCTATTAGCACCTTCAGTGTTCACTGATCTAGTTTTGCTGTCACTGTGGGTTTGACAAGCAGCAGCAGCACCTAAACCCCTGCAAAATTGAGTTGTTTTTACACTACATCATCTTTTGTACTAAAGAAATTAGAGATATAACCCGCTAATTCGTGCACTTGAAAGGTGCTGGTAGGCAGATTTTATTACCGCACAGCCAAGAAGAGAGCTAACTGTTCCCCCCTATTTCAAGTCTTTAAGTGAAGATAACCTCTACCCATTCAGGAGATCCAGCACACAACTATGAGAGTATTGTCCAGGTTCTTCTTATTTCCCCAAATCTTTAACTATTGAATTAAAAAGTATCTGAGAGGTGTAACAGAGGGCAGGTGGAGCTTCAGAAGGAGACGGTCGCAAGACTGTGAGCGCGTGAAGGATGTTTGACAGACCGCGTGTCCTCAAAGTTAGAGATTCAGTCACAGCCAAGGAAAACTCACAGCTAATTAACTCAGTGCAGGACAAAACACACTGCACTGCTGGGAGGAGTGAATACTGTGCCATATATTCAATGATTGACAGTTTGTTTTGGACACATAATTGGAGCACTGTGATACAGCTTCCTTCAGTGTCTGCAGTGTTGTTAATAGTTAGTGAAGAATTAGTTTGTGACCCAGATATCCTGGCCGTTAATTATTCCTTATTAACCTTATGGCAAGGATAAACAAACAGCACGCTCTTCAGAGGCAGGCTGTAATCCCACAGTATCACTCCTGTAAATCAAAGGTCACTCCTACACAGGAAAAAACACTGGTGCTGTTAATAAAAGTAATTTTAAAAAAGCGCTGAAAGTGAAAATGCTGTAAATCATTATTAGCCAATTTAAAGGGGCCCTCAAGGCCCGGTTTCTACTGGGATGTCCCTTGTGATAGATCAATAGTACCTTATAGTGTCAGCAGGTATTTAAAGATATGACAATACATCATGTGTGTTTTGTTTTGTTTTGTTTTGTGTGTGTGTGTGTGTGTGTGTGTGTGTGTGTGTGTGTGTGTGTGTGTGCGTGTGTGTGTGTGTGTGTGTGTGTGTGTGTGTAAAATCTTAATTTGCAAAATTAATAATTACAATTATAGCTGTCAGGAAAATGTAACTGAGTTGAGTTGAAGTACTTAGTTACATTTCACCACTGAAAAATTAGGACATTTCTGATGTGATGTTGATGTGCCAGACATAATGAAGGGGACATATGTTATAATACTAAACATCATGAATTACATACTCTCACAGGACTTAGTTTTTATACGTATTTTATATTTTCATTCACTGAATGTAGATTGCTTTCACTTTGCTTAACTTCTTTCCGCAACTATTTCGTCACTGTGAAGTTACTGCAGCGCAAACCTGCATCGTGCGGCTTTCAAAACAAAACAACAGCAGCCACAACAACAACAACAACAACAGATTATGTTTATGTGCAGCCCTTGAACGCAGCACGGCCGAGCAGGCTGAATGGACAGGCTGGAATGATGATACACTGCTCTCAGGATGACAGCAGCAGCTGTGGGCGGTGCAGGGCGGGACCGGGACGAGGAAGACGAGCGCGACGTGACTGCCCTCATTGTTGTTTGTTGTGAGCGGATGTCAACGTGGTGCTTGTTTATCCTCTTACGTCCGTTACGTTCGGGACACCTCCGTTATTTACTCAGGACATTACATGAGAACAGGGAGTTCAGTGAGATGATGTGATGGAATTTGTAATCTGCTGGAGCTTATCTTTAAGAAACACAACACACCTGTAGTTTACTCCTGTGGTTACCTGGTTTTATATAAACGTACTTCGTGGTAAATGTTTTTTCTATGTGTAACTTACTTATTTAAGTAAATTCTACATTCTAAGTAAAATATTCTTCTTCTATATAGGTATAGTTACTACAGTTACTTTGCATGTCTATCTTTATGTTGTGGTATTGCTAATATTACTTAAAGGTTTGAATACTTTGTTCACTACTTGGCATTACTGTATTCACAGATGTGTATAATCTTGCTTACATTTTACAGTAAGACAGATGTTTACATTTTAGTATTCTTCAAGTATTTGCTATAATAGTGTGGAGCATGAGACAATAACTCATAGTGACAGTAAGATATTTTCAGCACTCTAGAGACGCCACTGTCAACTGGGAGGAAATGGTAGATTGAGGGCTAATATTAGTGCTTCCATGGTGGCCTTCATGTAAACAAGCTGCAGAGCAACTGTCTCAGATTAGCCTGCAACATGCACACACACACACACACACACACACACACACACACACACACACACACACACACACACACACAGGGCCAAGGGCAATCAGGCCATTCCTGGTGGAACAAAAACTATATTACCTATAACAAATCATCACAATATCAGCTGCAGAGCATTTAACTGTCATTGTGCTTGTGTCATTGACCCCAGACACAGTTTGGTCTTATTTGAAGGGAGAGGAGGGGCATAGTTTGGTTCAGATGGAGAAAGACTAACATCAGAGCTAAACATGCATACATACAGAGAAGCCGCATGATGGCATTCAGAGATACAGTCAGTCTTCTCTGTACAATACAGCATTCAAGGGATTAATGCTTGAACCAGTTTGTAAACCAGCAAGTGAAGTTAATCCTTAACGGCAGACAGACAGACAGACAGACAGACAGACAGACAGACAGACAGACAGAGAAGCTCCAGTTTCCTTTGATCATGCAGTTAAAGGAAAACTTGTCAGCTCAGTCTCCTGGTATCATTTTTCCAACGCTTTCATGAAATTCTGTGTGTCACAGTCAAATCCTTGACTGTGACACACACAAACATTGAAAACAAAGCACTTCCTATGCTTGACTAAGGCCTTCTTCATCCCAGGGTAGTACTTAATGTAATATCCCCAAAGAAGCTGCTCTGGAGGAAGATAAAGCGGTCTGTGTAAATTACACAAAAGTATAAGGAATACAGTAGAGGAGAGGAGAATGAGAAGCAGAGAAGGAAAGGGAAGAGAAGTGGTTTTTTGTCCCTCAGTGTGTCACTCAGTCACATGCTCAGTCGTCCTGTCTGACTGCCAGGCTCTGCTCTCTGAGTGTAATCTCTGTTGACCAGTCGGGGAGGGAGGGGGAAAAAAAAGATGGAGGGCAGGAGGGCTGCGCCGCAATCTAGGTCGTCCACCACTAATCCTGCAGTGTGGAAGTATGCCGTGGGCATACAGTGCCAAATGCTGAGCTCACCCAACTCCTCTTCCTTGCCCTCGTCAAGTCAAGCCAAGCCAAGTTCTTGGCTCATGACAGACCTCCCCTGGTGTGCCTTCAACTGAAACACTCACATGCTCTGACGTTATCAATGAGAAATTCTTGACCTTGATAAGGCCTGTCAAGCTGGGGGATAAAATGAATGAGAATCAATATCTAAACATGACATTAAGCCACACGATCTACTCAGTTATTTGCTCCGTAACTCAAAAGTGCTGAACAAAACTCAATCTCCTCTGACCTGTTGAGTTGTTGAGACTCAAACTCTTGTTTTAAATGAAATGCTGGAAGACAAACATTTGGTAAAACTTTACTGTTAACCCATGGTTTTACTTGCTGGACAACATAACTTGAGATACATACAAAACTTTAAAAACAAAACTGCATATAGGGCTAAAAACTGTGCAAACATGCAATTTTCAGTCCTTTTTCAGTCCATCTCAGGTGTTTACATGTACACTATTTACCACTCGCTACCAAGCCTGTTTGTGAGGTGGAAATGTCTTGTGTTGAGTGATCATAATTCAGCACCGTCTTGTGACCTAACAGCAAGATGTAGTGGACAGCGACACTCTTCTGCTCGGCCTCCCATTCTCTCGTCCAGGTTCAGGTGGACTAAGTGGGTCATCGCTCACGCAATGTACCTTGTGTCACAGATGTGCTGCAAATACAAACGCAAACAGATTTCATCTACTAACTATTTGCTCAACTAAACCATGCCACCATGGTCAGTCAACTCAGCATTATGTCACCCACTGAATAAGGGGACTGCAGCCTTCAAACTGAAGGTTTGATGGGTCAAATTTCAACCAAGTGGTCTGGTTAATGCTATCGAATGGTTTGCAGTTTCTGGTGCATGAAATCACTGCAGGCATCATCAGATGTTGTGGTTAGTCTCCTCACACCCTAAAACATGACATGACCTAGATTTACAGGTGAGATTAGGAAGACAGGTGTGACTATGAATAGACAATGTAATATTGATAATGATCAACAGCAACGTCACATAAAATGCTGCACAAAAGTACCAGGATGCAGACGGAACATCTTTAATCATTTGAGACAAGGAAGCATGTTGACAATTATTTGATTTCATGGTAAACTTTGAAATACGATGCTGCCCTCTTATGGTCAGATGCTGACCTCAAACACACACACACACACACACACACACACACACACACACACACACAAAGAAAAAAAAAAAAGTTTAAGCATCTTCCTGGAGTTATCCACCGACAACACAAAGCCACACAAAGGAAATATTTGAGACACACATGAGACCAGTTAGGGGCCTTGTGTGGTTTCTGAAGAAAAAAATCTGAGGTGTTCACTCCACTAAAAAAAATAATAATAAAAAAAAATCATATAAGTGCAGTTTGGAGATAGGAGACACGGAAAGCATTATGGGCAAATGTGGGTTCAGAGTAAGTGATGTAACTGCTGTGTGGGCTGCTGTAATAAGGAGCAGGGCTGGCTCTGCTGTAGATGGGGAATGAGGCCTCAGTGCACACAAGCATCCTCTTGATGGGCTGAGCAGCTCCATTAGCAGTGAGTCCACGGTGTGTGCTGCCCCCTGCTGAGCAGATGGAGGAACTTCCAGCTGCAGCTTGAAGGAGGAGAGGCTCCTCAGGGTCCCAGCTGAAGCTCCTCTTTGTGGACCGAGGCTGCGGCTCCGCTCCCAGCGGCACACCGGACAGAGGAGAGGCTGCGGAGGCCCGAGCGGAGGGACTGTCTCTCTTCAGGAGGGACTCGATGGAGAAAGGACCGCTGAACTTCACCTCACACCTGATGTGAACAGCTCTGCAGGCTGCAGCCTCAGTGGAGTGGAGAGCTGAGCGGCACTCCGATGCTCTGCTCATGTTCTCCGTTTCCACCTTGGAGGCCAACTCAGGGAAGAGCTGCAGGATCCCTTTGAAGTGACGACGCACCATCTTTGCTGTGATCTGACTGGGCTCCAGTTTCCAGTAGTTTTTCTTACTGTCCAGTGAATCTGGAACCACTGGAACCTGAAAAACACAACGCTGGCTTTTAGAGACGCAGGCTCAGTTTCCCCTTTGATAAGATAATACAATCATTTGAAATATGAAAAGCTTTGGAATAAAGACTTACCTTGACAAAACATTTGTTGGCTGATAAACACACTCTGATGTTGTTCTCAACAGATTTTCTGTCCTCACAAATGAGTGGTGCCAGCTTGTCCATCAGCTGAAAACATCAAGTTGAAAAAGAAAGGTTTGAAAATGACACTCTGTGTTTCATGGGACACTTTTCTTACAGATGCCCATTGACTCTTTCTTACCTGAGTGAAAGTGAGCATCTTGTGTGGAGCATCTTGGAGGATGACAGCGATCTTAGCCAGGTAGGTGGTGCTCTTCCTGAACAGACGCTGCTGAGAGCTGCTGGCTGGAGCAAAGAGAGGCAGCTGAGCTCCACGCTTCTCCATCTTGTTCTGCATCTTGTTCGTTGGAGAGAATCAGTGGAGTCCACACACAGAGCAGCGTGATGTGGACCTGCAGGGGTCACCTGTGGATATAAGTCCTGCTGGGACAATAGGACATCAGAGGGTGTGCACTGCAGCTTAATGAGGACCTTTTGATAAGTAGATGAGCCATTCCTGCTGGAGGTGGAGCGAGCCATCAACGTAATGGTGCACTTCCAAAAGTTCATCAGCCCATGTGTCTATGTGGATGTTCAGAGACTGATCTGCCTGTTTATTCACATTAGCAGTCTAAGTTGTTCAGAATTAAAACTTTAAATAAGGCAACAGATCAACAAACTACACAAATATACAAGGTTTAGTGAACATCTGAAGCTATAATTTGATTATAATGTAAACAAAGCCAATACATCTTTCAAAACAGTCATCAGTTTTAGAATAAATCATTCACTTTAAATGTTAACCTCAAAAGAAAACTGAAGGTTTTTTGGCTGAAATGCATCCATCTCAGAGCAGTACTCACGTGAAGCTGTTCACAGCAGACAGACTTCAGCTCATTCTCAGCAATCTGTAGGTGTGTGTTGTTCCTGCTTCGGTCTGTGGGACTGTGGACATTTTAGTTTGAAGCATAAGTTTTCCATCGTACAGCCTGTACAACATTATTTCTTTAGTTGTTAAAAGACACAAAGTAAACAAGCTGTTTTCAGCCTCTCAAAGGCTGCTCTGCTAATACACACTGACATTCCAATGAGCAATCAATCACATTCCAGCCGTTTGCACGTCACTCCTTCAAAGTCAGACTTATTGCCTTTTTGTCCCACATAATGACAAAGGTCATTTACATCAGTGATCCTCATCAGATGCATCAACACATTACCTGGACTGAGTGCTCTGTGCAAAAACAAGTTTAGAACTTTCCACGTTGACCAAGCCAGCTGATTTCACTTGTCTTTGATTGAAGCTGTGCAAGTCAGCTGCTCTGGGGTCTGTTGCAAGAAGTGTTACAGTTTACACTTGAAGTTTACAGTTCAGGGAGAAAATAACGAAAGACATGAGAGAAGGAAGCAAAATCAGAAGGCACATTTTTGGGTGAACTAAATAGGCAAAAGTAATTTTACATGTCAGTGGAAGGGTGCGTTTGTCCTTTGCTGGACGGGTCACTTTAAAAAGAAATGGGCAAAAGGAAGCTTCAAACACTTATAAAAAAAGACTGACAGGGTTTACATATAAATTTCCACTGAAATCATTTATTGTACAATTTGTCAAGTTAAGATGACCGAAGGTACTGGCAAGATGCTTGTCTCTCTTCATCAAATATTGGCCACTTACACAGTCTAATATTGTTCTTTTTAATCGACAACAGAACACTCAGATCCATTTAAGATATTATTTATGGGTACTTGTATTTATCAAGTACTATTTTGACTTTCTCTAATATTTTGGACAGAGATGGTTGAAAGAACGTCTAATGAATATTTAGCAGATTAAAGTGTGGTCCACCACAAACAGGTAAATCACCCTCACAGACAAAGGCTGTAACGAAAGAGGTGATAATCGCTGGAATGTAACTGTTGAAATGGGTGATTACAGCAGACACAAAGGTTTTGACTGGAACGTCACTGGAAAAGTCTTTAGACACATGAGAACTTCACTCATATTCTGAGAACTTAGGTATTTCACTAACACACAGGCAGTTTTGGTGGCACTGACTGTTTATATGGGAAAGGAATTTAGTTTTGAAGCATGAGTGAACAGTTTTGGGGGAGATATGAGCTTTTGCAAGTGAGCTATGGTGTTGTGCTGAACTGTAAGACTGTTTTGCCAAATGATCTTAGAGTTTTGAGAATGTAATTTCTGTTTCAAGAAATGAGCCAAACCAATGGGGAAAAACTGTAAAAAAAAAACAACAACAACAACAAAAAAAAAGCAGCCATGATGAGAAGGAGGGAGAGGCACGCAAAGTACGCCCTCAACATTTTGAATTTCGTCTTCTTGGTAAGTTACAAAATTGGTGGATAATTGATTTTATCGTCACAATCTTTTATCTCTATCTATTTATTGAGAGGGCTAGCTAATGTTAGCTAGTTCCTGTCTTTTTGATTTATCCCACAATGGGGGAAATTCACATGTTACAGCAGCAACAAGACAGAGTGCAAGAAGTCAGAGGACAAGAAGACAAAAAAATATTGCACAAGTGTTATATACCCTATGGTAATTTACAATATATATAATACATACATATCATTTGTGTATTAGCAGAGCAGCATTTGAGAGGCTGAAAACAGCTTGTTTACTTTGTGTCTTTTAACAACTTAAGAAATAATGTTGTACAGGCTGTACGATGGAAAACTTATGCTTCAAACTAAAATGTTCACAGTCCCACAGACCGAAGCAGGAACAACACACACCTGCAGATTGCTGAGAATGAGCTGAAGTCTGTCTGCTGTGAACAGCTTCACGTGAGTACTGCTCTGAGATGGATGCATTTCAACCAAAAAACTTCAGTTTTCTTTTAAGGTTAACATTTAAAGTGAATGATTTATTCTAAAACTGATGACTGTTTTGAAAGATGTATTGGCTTTGTTTAAATTATAATCAAATTATAGCTTCAGATGTTCACAAAACCTTGTATATTTTTGTAGATTTGTGTAGTTTGTTGATCTGTTGTCTTATTTAAAGTTTTAATTCTGAACAACTTAGACTGCTAATGTGAATAAACAGGCAGATCAGTCTCTGAACATCCACATAGACACATGGGCTGATGAACTTTTGGAACTGCACCATTACTTTGATGGCTGGCTCCACCTCCAGCAGGAATGGCTCATCTACTTATCAAAAGGTCCTCATTAAGCTGCAGTGAACACCCTCTGATGTCCTATTGTCCCAGCAGGACTTATATCCACAGGTGACCCCTGCAGGTCCACATCACGCTGCTCTGTGTGTGGACTCCACTGATTCTCTCCAACAAACAAGATGCAGAACAAGATGGAGAAGCGTGGAGCTCAGCTGCCTCTCTTTGCTCCAGCCAGCAGCTCTCAGCAGCGTCTGTTCAGGAAGAGCACCACCTACCTGGCTAAGATCGCTGTCATCCTCCAAGACGCTCCACACAAGATGCTCACTTTCACTCAGGTAAGAAAGAGTCAATGGGCATCTGTAAGAAAAGTGTCCCATGAAACACAGAGTGTCATTTTCAAACCTTTCTTTTCAACTTGATGTTTTCAGCTGATGGACAAGCTGGCACCACTCATTTGTGAGGACAGAAAATCTGTTGAGAACAACATCAGAGTGTGTTTATCAGCCAACAAATGTTTTGTCAAGGTAAGTCTTTATTCCAAAGCTTTTCATATTTCAAATGATTGTATCATTTCATCAAAGGAGAATCTGAGCCTGCGTCTCTAAAAGCCTGCGTTGTGTTTTTCAGGTTCCAGTGGTTCCAGATTCACTGGACAGTAAGAAAAACTACTGGAAACTGGAGCCCAGTCAGATCACAGCAAAGATGGTGCGTCGTCACTTCAAAGGGATCCTGCAGCTCTTCCCTGAGTTGGCCTCCAAGGTGGAAACGGAGAACATGAGCAGAGCATCGGAGTGCCGCTCAGCTCTCCACTCCGCTGAGGCTGCAGCCTGCAGAGCTGTTCACATCAGGTGTGAGGTGAAGTTCAGCGGTCCTTTCTCCATCGAGTCCCTCCTGAAGAGAGACAGTCCCTCCGCTCGGGTCTCCGCAGCCTCTCCTCTGTCCGGTGTGCCGCTGGGAGCGGAGCTGCAGCCTCGGTCCACAAAGAGGAGCTTCAGCTGGGACCCTGAGGAGCCTCTCCTCCGTCAAGCTGCAGCTGGAAGTTCCTCCATCTGCTCAGCAGGGGGCAGCACACACCGTGGACTCACTGCTAATGGAGCTGCTCAGCCCATCAAGAGGATGCTTGTGTGTACTGAG
Organism: Chaetodon auriga; assembly: GCF_051107435.1. NCBI lineage: Eukaryota > Metazoa > Chordata > Actinopteri > Chaetodontiformes > Chaetodontidae > Chaetodon > Chaetodon auriga. The sequence goes on along the minus strand of NC_135090.1, from coordinate 11,522,867 downwards.
GCCTCATTCCCCGTCTACAGCAGAGCCAGCCCTGCTCCTTATTACAGCAGCCCACACAGCAGTTACATCACTTACTCTGAACCCACATTTACCCATAATGCTTTCCGTTTCTGGCTGTAATGTGTGTTGCACCTGACATACCAGCTTTCTGGAGCACTTTATATTTTCAATAAAATGGAAAAACAAACAAAGCTTTTAGTTGTTTAATAAGAGGTCAAAATATGTATATATATTTTTTTCTCCACACCAGAAGTCACTGACATCATTAAATGTTGATAGTCAAACATTTTCCATAATGTGCATATAACTTGTGTGCCATAATAACTTTAATGATGGCTCTGTTGTATTCAAGTTTTCCCTGTAAATCATGACAATGAGGCAGCATACACAATACCAGGATGAAGATTTGTCCCTGCACTCATATTTAGTCTCCAGCAGTGTGAGACGTCCCTGTGTCTGTCTGCAGGACTTCATCCCAAATGACACAGCGCACACTGAGATGAGACAATATTATTTAAGAATCCGCACAGCATCGTCCATACATGTTCACTGCACGTCAGCGAAATGCTCCCGCTGAGCTCGGACGAGGTGAAAATCACTGGAATGTTGCCAAAAGGTTTCAACTTAGAAACTTCAACTAACAGCATTGTTCTTGTTTAATCACCCACATTCCAGTGTTTGCCACCTCATGTATTACAGCTGCTGCCTCTGAGGGTGATCTCTTTGTGGAAGGACAAAGTGTTCTTTTGCATCTGCTTAATATGTATGAAGTTTCCTCTGAAGCAAAAATAAACTGGGATGTAGTGAAGTGCAAACATTTCCACTTAGATCTATTTTAATGAAATTGGTGATTAATCAGAAATACTTGCTTTGGCTTCCTGAAAAGAACACAAATAAGGCCTCCGCATGATAATTCTTAGTGTTCTTTTTCTCTTTAACATAAAATCAATACAATAATTTCAACAGATCTAAATCTCTTGTAGTATCTTATGATATACTTGAACAATATCAAATGTTTTTTATATAACAGGAAAGGTAATGTGTTATTTATCAAACTTCCCTGAAATATTTACCAAAGAGCTGTCTGCACTGTTGTTAGATAAGACTTACTAGTTTTTATTCATTTAGTTGTAGTAGTTGTGATTTTTCACACTTGGTAAGACAATGAAACATTTCATGGATGTTTGCATTTTACTGTGTCTTTCCTCTGTCAGTCTGTCAGGGAAGTGTGGATTTTGTTTGCAGCTTCCTTGCAGAAAACAAAACACAACAGTTCTTTTTTTTTTCCATTTTATTGAAAATATAAAGTGCTCCAGAAAGCTGGTATGTCAGGTGCAACACACATTACAGCCAGAAACGGAAAGCATTGTGGGTAAATGTGGGTTCAGAGTAAGTGATGTAACTGCTGTGTGGGCTGCTGTAATAAGGAGCAGGGCTGGCTCTGCTGTAGACGGGGAATGAGGCCTCAGTGCACACAAGCATCCTCTTGACGGGCTGAGCGGCTCCATTAGCAGTGAGTCCACGGTGTGTGCTGCCCCCTGCTGAGCAGATGGAGGAACTTCCAGCTGCAGCTTGAAGGAGGAGAGGCTCCTCAGGGTCCCAGCTGAAGCTCCTCTTTGTGGACCGAGGCTGCAGCTCCGCTCCGAGCGGCACAGCGGACAGAGGAGAGGCTGCGGAGGCCCGAGCGGAGGGACTGTCTCTCTTCAGGAGGGACTCGATGGAGAAAGGACCGCTGAACTTCACCTCACACCTGATGTGAACAGCTCTGCAGGCTGCAGCCTCAGCGGAGTGGAGAGCTGAGCGGCACTCTGATGCTCTGCTCATGTTCTCCGTTTCCACCTTGGAGGCCAACTCAGGGAAGAGCTGCAGGATCCCTTTGAAGTGACGACGCACCATCTTTGCTGTGATCTGACTGGGCTCCAGTTTCCAGTAGTTTTTCTTACTGTCCAGTGAATCTGGAACCACTGGAACCTGAAAAACACAATGCAGGCTTTTAGAGACGGAGGCTCAGATTCTCCTTTGATGAAATGATACAATCATTTGAAATATGAAAAGCTTTGGAATAAAGACTTACCTTGACAAAACATTTGTTGGCTGATAAACACACTCTGATGTTGTTCTCAACAGATTTTCTGTCCTCACAAATGAGTGGCGCCAGCTTGTCCATCAGCTGAAAACATCAAGTTGAAAAAGAAAGGTTTGAAAATGACACTCTGTGTTTCATGGGACACTTTCTTACAGATGCCCATTGACTCTTTCTTACCTGAGTGAAAGTGAGCATCTTGTGTGGAGCGTCTTGGAGGACGACAGCGATCTTAGCCAGGTAGGTGGTGCTCTTCCTGAACAGACGCTGCTGAGAGCTGCTGGCTGGAGCAAAGAGAGGCAGCTGAGCTCCATGCTTCTCCATCTTGTTCTTCATCTTGTTCGTTGGAGAGAATCAGTGGAGTCCACACACAGAGCAGCGTGATGTGGACCTGAAGGGGTCACCTGTGGATATAAGTCCTGCTGGGACAATAGGACATCAGAGGGTGTGCACTGCAGCTTAATGAGGACCTTTTGTTCCCTTAATGAGGTGGATATAGCGGGGTGGGGCCTTCAACAAGAATAACTCCCTTTTTTGCATCTAAGTTAACAGTTTTTTGTAGAAAAAAAGAAATGCATTTCTGCATAAATTCCAGATCCTTTATTGTTATTAACAAAATAATTCATTTAATCTCAGCACATTAAAACAAATATGTGTCAAAAGAACAGATAACTGATATGTTCCTTTCTGCTGATAGTTTACGTAACCCCTGACCATAAGTGAGTGTTTACATACTCACACTCACACTTGAGTTTATGTGGCAGATCAGACTTCAACAACAAAATAAAAGAAACATTAGTGTTTTAGGCTTATCATTTAACTCTGTAAATCTATGGATCAGACACATTCACAACACCATGAACACGATCAAGATCTATTGTCATATGCATGAGCCCTCCAGAGCATTCAGACCTCCTTCTCTCATGAAAAGGTCCTCATTTACACTCACTTGCACTCTTATAGGCCTGTGATGATAGATCAGTTCCAATGATACTGTCACTGTCTACACCTTTTCACACATCTCTGAAGGCACAAATGCATCAGAGATTTACTCTTCAACAACTACAGACGTTCCTCTGAAGCAGGGAGATAAATTGTGGAATGTTTATCGTGTTAGATTTTGTTTATTGAGAAAACTGTGGACCTCTCCAATCCTGAATTCTGCATTGTTTCAGTCTTACTTTACATCTAATAAGATTTTCAAGGAAAGCTCTTCTCCTAGTTAAATTTAATATCTTTATTTTCTTGTGTCACTTGCTTTTATATCTAGTCATGCTGTGAAAATCTTATTGAAACGTGAACTTCTATCCTTTCCGGCTCTCATAAACCACTTCAAACTTTCTCTTGAGCACCTCTCTGTCACAGATCACTCTTACGCAAGCACTGAAACATTAGTGAAACTCTGTAGCCATGACTCTTGCTCCTGTTTGGGGATTTACAAATCTGGGTGTTTTTTTCTCTATTGGACTCATCTGAACTTACACAAGAGAGTCAGCTGAAAGTGAAAGTCGGAGGTTAATAAAGGTGAAAGCTCCTTTAGAGGATGGAAAAGCTTTGAGTCTGCCTTTGATAAGTGCTTTTTTTTTTTTTTTTTTAAAGGAATGTATTCCATCCACTGAACAAGTCAAACACCTTCAGACTGCTTGTCTCCATCACGTGGTGCTTAAATGTTTCTGAAGTACACAACAGCATCAAAAACCACAGGAACTTTGACCACACGGACACCATCATACTGAGCTCTTCTCCTGGCTTACAATGTTGTCCACACTTCACAGGCAGAACCGTCAATGCAACAACTGGAGGCGCAGTGATGACGAATGTTGCATTTGAAATGTGAAGCTTGAAAACACAGGCCCGTCTATCAAAGCATTAAACAACCACCACATCCCATGGGCGGACAGAAGACACAGGAGAGACTAAATGAAATAAAATGCCATTTTATTGTTCAGCCGTGTCATAACCTCGTCTCCAAAATAAGCACAGCAGGACTACAACTGGTTCATCAACCTAGCTACCTTTGATAGCACATAAAACTGGGTTTTATTAGACCACCAATGATAGCGTTAAAGACTTTTCTATCAGACATCCAATGATAGCATACAAAATAGTTGTTAACCTACCAGTGATACTGTATATAAAACACTTGTCTCTAGATTTATCCCAGACCCACCCTCAATTTCACCCATACCCCTCTTTAGAACATTTGTGACACTGACATATTTTATGCTTAAACAAGCACATATTAAGAATGCATAATTCTCCATTTTTGAGATTATAAAAAAAACTACACAATGTTACACTTTAAGTCAGAGTACAATTCAACTGATTATTAGTGTTCTACACATTCGGCCATAAACCAAAGGAACATTGTATAATATCACTATAACTTAACACTACATGTAATATACGTTTAAAAAAAAAAAAAATTACAAATGATTAGCATTGAAGAGAAAATGAAGATGGCTAGTGCGAAGGCAAGCTGGGTCAGTACCATAACAGAGAAGGAGTAATACAAAAAGAAATAAAAAAATAGAATAAGAAAAATAGAAACAAAAAACTGATAAGAATACAGGCAAGGCTAAAACATTATGTGTTTCAAACTTTTAAGATCCACCTCATGTGCACTCATCCATTTAGATAACCTGCTCCAAGACCTCCACTGTGTCTCTCTGATACTTTAACCCCCCCTCCCCCCGCTTCGACTTGCTTAAACTTTCCCGTGGCAACCATCTTTGTTTTCTTGTGTCAGGCACTTTCCAAGACCCCTTATTCCTCTCTTTACCTTCAACAACTCTACAGGCCAATCATAATCCTGATTCAGACAATACAGGCCGATCACAATGCAGGTTCTAGAATACAACTGCAAAAAAGAGCACAAGAGAACAGTTTCAATCGATGTGATGCCATGTAGAAAAATATTGCTTTCACTGTGAACTTGCGCTTTTTCTGTCTGTCTTACCAATCCTACAGGTCGGTGTCAAACCAGGCCAGCTGGTTGCTGTCCATCAGGTCCTGGGTGTGGCCAAGGTCTGGCAATGGATCAGTGTGGTGGCCCAGGTCGGGCAGAGTGTCAGCATGGTAGTCTGCGCCTTCCATCATGGGGTCCAAAAGGGAGTCCTGGCCGTAGGCTGTTGGGTAGGCCCGGTAGGCTCCATCTGAGAGGCAAAAGAAAAGGAAAAAGATGTACATGTACAGTCATCAGCTGTCACTGCTGAGTAGCACTGGATGACAGAGGAAGAAAGATATAGGATGACATTAGCATCATCCTATCTGAGATTTTTTATGAATTCATGATATTCAATTCTCACTGAAAATAGTCAAAAGCCTCTATGCAGAAAAACATTTTGTCGCACAACATTCAATCAGTTACAATTTATTTTTCCATCAATATCAATAGAAACCACAAAAATCAGATCAGATTCCATAAACCAAAAGATGATGAAATGAGGTGAGAAATGGAGAAGGGATTTCATTTGAGATAAAAGCAGACACGAACCATCCTGCCTGTACGCCAGAGGGTCTCCCTGAGCTCCCATATCCAGTCCCAGGTCTCCAGTCTACAAAAAGGCACAACAGCAATGAGTAAAACCTGACAAGCCAGCCTACGAGAAGGAGCGGATGTCTGTGTCCTAATTCCGTCACAAATTACTAACTGTGTCCAGAAGTGCAATAACTGTGCGTATTGTGTATGTGCATGTACCTCATTCCAGGCCATAGGCTCAGTTCTGAACAAAGAGCTGGTCAGCTCCACCGACAGACGTTTCTTGTAGTCCTGGGGTTTGTCCTCAGACATGCGGAACAGGACGGCTGCAGCGTAGGTTGCTACAGGACACAATGCATGGGAACACGTAGTCAAACACACTGACAATCAGAAATGTGTGCAGCGTCCATTTGTAAATGTATATACTCACCAACGCCCTCATTACGGGAATGCAGGAGCTCAGTGAGGGGAGCAGTGGCTCCTTCAGCTTCGATTGCCTCTGCGGCTTCCTTGTCCTGAGCCAGTTCACACAGCACACCTGCTGCCACACGCTGGATATTCTCCACTGGAGAATACAGCAACTGGAGACAGTGAGCAGAGAGAAAGATAAGATTTTAAAAAACACATTCACATGTAGCTGATTTGTGACTGTAGAAGTTTGTCTCCATAGTTTGGGGGTTTAGTTTTACCTGGACAAAGAGTGGAATGGTGTTGAGCCCTCTGATGACAATTCTGTTGTGGACGTCCCGGGCCAGGATGTGCAGAGCTCCTGTGCAGCCTTCCACTATTTCCTCCATGCGCACACCCTCCTGGATGTGTTTGAGTGGAGGGAAACAAAAGAAATCAAATACAAAAAAAAATCTAAATGCTCAAGTAAAGAAAGTTTGAGGGGTTCTTGGCTTGGTTACACACCACAAACTGCTGCTGGTTGCCTCCCATGCTGGTGCGCCTCTGGGTGTCCTGGTGAGCCCTGACGAGCAGCTGGACCAGGCGGGGGATGGCTCCCTGCTCCCGCAGAGCACTGTGGTTGGCTGGGCAAAGGGCCAGGTTGCGGATCAGACCAACTGTGGCCTAAACAGGACGCAAATTAAGAATATTTGAGTTAGTTAATCGGTGATGTCACTATATGCAAGGTCGATCCAAAATGGTAGTCTGGGAAAGTGTGCAGGTACAGAGAAATTGAAATCTTAATGACCTTGATTAGTGGCCAGTGGGACGGAGGGTGCAGTAGTTTGACCACCACAGGCAGGCCATAATGAAGGCGCACAGCATTCTGGGCCATCTCAGCATCCTGGTGGCGCGAGGTCAGGTGACGCAGAGCACAGACTGCCGGCTCTGTGATGTCCTCTCTGTCTCCAGCTCTGAGCACTGTTCGCACCAGAGCCTCAATGCCTCCAACCTAACATGATGAGATCATTCAGTCAGTACACCGCATGATACGCCACAATCTACATTCAACAGAGATACATAGCAATGTTCAAAAGTGGATAATGTCAAGTGTCTTGGTTTATGGTACACAAAAACACATGTCCAAAAAGCTGTGTGTTGAATACATACCTGGCAGACCATGAGTTTGTTACTGTAGTTGTTGCAGGTCAGGTTGGAGAGGATGCCAGCGGCACATGTCACTACATTAATGTCATCACTGCCCAGCAGCTGGACCAGGGTCCCCAGGAGACCCTCCATTCCCTCCTGGAGAGAGCAGAGGACGGGACAGAAGAAAAAAAAATGAGCAGAGAGGAATGCATGTGCTCAAAAACACTTAGTATTTTGTTTTAGCTAATAATTAAATGGGTTTCAATGAATGGGCAAGAAGTTTAACTGTCCAAACATAACTGGAGGCTGTATGTAGTTGTTAGATTGTTTAAAAAAAAAAAATAAATCGCCTCATATTATAGAATATGTGTATTTTTGCTTCACAATATGGATATTTGGATATTTAGCACACGGACTTTGAGCAGCCATTCTAAACATTACATTATTGAGTGTGTGTGTGTTGTACCTGTTTAGTGGCAGCATCTGAAAGATTCCTCAGAGTCCAGAGGCAGTTCTGCACCAGACGCTGGCTGGGGTCTGTCAGATGAAGCCCCAAGGCCTGCATGCCTCCTACACACACAAGCCAAAGTACAAAAAAACAAATTCATGATATCAAAAGGCTTTCACCTTGGAAGCAAATCACAACTACAAAATGTATCCAAGACCTCTAATAATGCCCACAGCTGTACTGCAATGAGTGAAACAGAACATTTCTATTTATGTATTTTTCACTGTGCTGTGTTTCTATTCCATTTCAGTACAGGGAGTATGTACGTACCAGCCTCTACGATGGCAGGCTTGTTGCTTGAGCAAACAGAGAGCACCTTGAGCACTCTGCTTGTGGTCCACAGCAGTTTCTCATATGTGAAGGTCCTCATGATGTTGACCAGGGCCTGGGGACCACCGCTGGCCAGAATGATCAGCTGAAACAAAGGTTTAGGTTTAGACACGGTACAAACTGCTGTCAGCCATGTGGTGAGGAACCACAAGAGGGGCTTTATGAACAAATTAAGGTAAATGCATGCATAAATAAGTTGACGTTCCAATACCTTGCTTTCCTGGTTTCCATATGCCAGGATCTGCAGGCAGTCAGTAGTGATTGCCAGGAACTTGACATTGGTGTTAGACAACAGGGCCACCATCTTCTGCAGTCCTCCAGCCAGGCGCACCGCCATCTTTGCCCCTTCCTGATGCAACAGCAGGTTGTGGAGAGTGGTGATTGCGTAGAACAAGACACTGTCCACTGGCGAGCTGGAAAAATACATAAAATCAATCAATAAATAAACAACAAACAAATAAATGACCAGACCACTTTTAACAGCCAAAACCACCATTTAAAGCTAGCACTTTGGATATAAATACACATGATTATCTCAGAAAATCACACACACAGTGACAGGTCTTTCCTTCATCAAGTATAATGACAAGTCACAATCAGTATTCAGCAGTTGACAGTGATCAGTTACACATATAGTTTACAGGTCAAATTGCACACAAAAACACACTGTGATGCACTCTGGTCTGAGGCCACCACCCACTTGGTGTGCTGTGTGACTGGTAGATGACGAGGGATTCAATGAACTAGCTTGGTACTTCGAGCCAGAGAACATTATGCCATCAACTGTGATTAAAACGCACTGCTAGCCTGGGCAGACAAGCTAGCTCTGACCACTGACTGCTTGACAGCTCTGACTAACGAAAGCTACATCTCAACGACCTGTCACTTCATCAATGCTGACTGGGAGCAGGGTTTCCAGTATCTGATAATTACCATTTTTTACAGAGAAAATCAGCTGAAGTCTGACAAATCTCTAGTCATGATGTCCACTGAAGATGATAATCAGAGTAAGATGTGCCATTAGTCACTCAGACACAAAATTTTGGGAACCAAAACTTGTCCATTTGTGAGGGATAATGAATTCTTCTAGGGCAAGATGAGTCCAGCGTGCTCCTCAGCACAAAATTAACTGACTAGTTACCAGTTAATGGCCGCTGGGCCACTGAAAGCAAAGTTAACCGAAACTGACATTCCTAGTCTGGACAAAACAAACCCCAAAAAAAAGAAAAACAACAACAAAACAAATATTTTTAGAATCACAAGTCAGAGACCATTATCCCATCAGGGATTATCGAAAAAACTGTGAAGTGATGTTCAAGACCAACAATGACACCTGGCAACACGTCACTGCAGAAAAGTATGTTGTCCACAAAGAATGGCTTCCTGATCTGATCCGTTACTCATAACCACTGTCCAGACATCTGCAAATTACAAGTACCTTGGAGCACCAGTACCAGTAGAACACAGTCTGCCATGCTTAGTCAGTGTGTTAACGGCTCTTTGAATCTTGGATTAAGGCAGATGTCAACACAAGTTTTTAAGAGCACAACAAAAACACTCAAATCACTGAAATTTTAAAGTGTCTTTATAAATATATAAAATGTGACTTCATTTAAAAAGATGACCATTTTGACTCAGGGTGGTTAGATCATGCTACAATTCCATTCTGCCTTTAAAATGTGGTAACATGATTCCAGGTGCAAATTCAAACACACACCATGTGACATCCAACAGGTCACAACTTGCCAGCCAGGTAACTGTTTTGGCTGTGTGCTTTGGCTTTTCATGGAGAACACAAAGAGTAAAGTGAGGAAGGAAGACATTTTAATAGTTTCAAATTTGTCTAATTGAGGGGCATTCCCGACTTTCCGAATGTAGCTGGTTGGTGAAGATCTGAAGTTGGTTATTTGAGAATATAGCCACAGTTTGCTTTGATGTGAGAAAAGCACTATGATAAAGTCCTGCTTTTTAAACTGTCCAGTGTTCACCTGTAGTGTAGACTGACAGAAAGAGAAATGGGGGAGAGCAGGACTGTTTGAAGCACACAAATGTGAATACATTTCAGTTCATTTGAGTCATTGTCTGGGAAGCCTCTATGATTAAAAGAACATCATGAACATGCCTTGCCGATTAGTGGCCAATGGAATGTAATAAATAGTCAAATCTGTGAAATAGGACAGGGTCTGCCTTTTGAGCTGCCATTCAATGACACAAATTTGAGCTACAAGGAAATCTTAAAAAACTTGTCAAAATCACTCTCTGCCATCAAAACAACACAACCCTCAACAAAAACACTCCAAGATGTCTGCATTCTTGTTGCTAGCTCGGAGCCATTTGGATGTGTGTACACTATCACATAGGCAGCAAAGAACAATTCTTCTAGTTTCCTACCCCAACATCTTGACCAGGGCAGGGATGCCTCCAGATTTGAAGATTGCAAGGAGCCCCTCACGATGGTGGGAAAGGTTGTGCAAGGTGCCAGCAGAGCAGCGAGCTGTCTCCACATCACCAGTGTTCTGCATGGCACGAACAACGGCCGAAACCATTTGTGGAGAGCGCATCAGGGCGTGGCGTGATGCCTCCTTCTTTGACAACTGATGCACCATTACAGCTGCTTTATTCACAACAACCTGGGACAGAGATGGTGTATATTAGGGGTGCATCATTTAGGAAGGGATGTAAACTGCACTGCTAAAAACTTACATTGTACCATGTTACACAGCAGGCATAATTTTGGTGTTTGAGTATGTTCATGTGATAATCCACTCAATTGTACACGTACTTGGTCCTCATCATTGAGCAGTTTGGTAAGCTCAGGGATGGCACGAGTGGCCAGCTCAGCATCATCTTGATAGTTAATGAGGTTGACCACAGCATGCTTCAGCATCTGAGAGGGCTCTGCCAGGCGCTGCACTGCTGTTGGGTGGGCAGCGTCCAGTTGGGTAGGTGGGATCTGGATGCCCTCCTCCAGGGTCTCTGGGAACATGGCAGCACGCACCCGCTGGGCCCGGGTCATAGCATATCCCTCAATGTCTGAAAGTAAAGCAATATGACGATCATGAGATTCAACAAATCTTTGGAGATTTGGCACACCATTTATGCTGTGGTAACATGATATCAATCACGATCTCATATACCTGTAGCTTCAGGAGTGAAGGGCTGGTTGAACTCCCAGTCATAGAGGGTTGGATCATCCTCCTCAGCATCAGGGTTTCCCTTGCCACTCAGAGATGGTGCTGTGGTGGTGACTCCAGACTGGATCCCTGAATCCAGGTAGGACTGCTGCTGCCACTGGCTCACTGCAGCCTTGCTGTCTCCCATTGCCATGTCCAACTCCATCAAATCAGCTACACAAAAAAGGCACAAAAGGTGAAACATAAGAATTGATAAGATTCTCAGACAGGACAACAGTAATCTTTACTTTATCTTAGCTTTAGCCCACTTATAACTCTCACTATGACATCTTTAATCTTGAGTCAAAGCAAACAGAAGATGTATAAATTAAAAAGTTGTCAGGAAAATAATAAGGGGCATGTAAAATGAGAGTGACAAAAAATTCCATCCTGTTTGAGCAAACTGAGGTAAACTGAACAAAAAGCAAAGAAAAACTGGTATTCTTTTGTACCTGATACCCTCGAGAACAGATCAATAATTGGGTCAGGTAAACATCAAATTCGTTGTTAAATCCACAGACACTTTTTTTCTGAAGAAGAAACTCAGATGTAACAAAAGAGGAACCATAATTACTTGGGATAGTGTGACATGTGCTCACCTAGCTCCCATTTTTCCTTTCCACAGTGCCTCAAGGCTTTCAGAAAATCGTGTTTTTATGTACAGAGAAACTCTTACACATAAAGAGAAAGTCAAATTATGAACAGTCATGTTCATATCAACTTAAAAACTATTTTCTATTAAAGTTTTTCATACTTACACTGGGTAGCCATTGTTCTTGCCTGCCCTCAGCCCGCACAGCAGATATGTCTGTATAAAAGGAAAAAAGTACACAAGGGAAAATGAGACAACTCACACTCAGCCTGGAGCTCTTGTTTGCCAAAGCTAAACCTAATCGTAATGTTTATGCGTTTCTCCTACGTGGTCTCAATAATAAAACCGCTGTCTCTTGCACTACCTGTGCCAGCTCCCCCGATTCAAATACTTGTTTGGCTTGCTAACGCAGCTATGAGGGGAAATGCCGAGCCTCCACCTCCAGCCGAGAGAGCAAAGCGGTGGGTATTTCCAGGCCAGCATGAACACAATTCACCATTCAGCGGCAAAGAACATCAAAGGCATATTTCTCCCCCTCCCCCTACCACGGCCAAGTTCCGACCTCGCAGCTTGGGTTTCCAATGAGAGAAACTACCCCCTCCGCCCCGCAATTACTTCCATGACTCCTCCTCTCATGGTGGGTCTAAGTACGAGCGTAACAGCTTATCTAATCAAGACCAAAAGCCCCAGATAACTGTATACGTTAGGATCAACCACCAAACATATTTATAGCTATATAATTCAAGACCGAAGCGCTAACGTGTATTAGCCGCCACTGCTAGCTAACAGGTTGGCTAGCTTACCTTGAAAGCTCGCTAAGCTAACGTGCCTAGCTAACCCCTCCGCTAGTTAGCTAGCTAGCTAACATAAACAAACACTGTTCAGGGCTTTACTCACAAAGTCTAAATTATAAAGACATCTGCTGACACGCAACCAATATTACAAGTCATTATTGTTACAAATCAGTTCATTGTTGGAATCGTGACTTTCAAGCGAAGCCTCCAAATGTTTAATTCTGGTTTGATTAGCTTAGCTAACCAGGACGTATGAAAAGTAGATCCAAGCGCCACCGTACAAAACCTGCTGTGCTGCCAGCCAAATCAGAAAACCCCACCGGAGCCCCCTCCCTGGCCAAAGATGATTTTCTTTGGTGAAGCAAACATTGACGCGCTGCGAATCCGTTGTATGATAGATGTAGTAAACATACTATCTTTACCAGAGTCGAGCGGCTCCTCCGTGGTTCCTGCCAGGAAAATTTTCTCCTTTCTCTTGGCTGAAAATAGGAAAAGGGCTGCTAGGTGAACCACCCGTAGAAGTCCGAACCACACCCGCTGTTGCTCCGCCGAAGATGTTGCTTCCGCCTGTGCGATCGAACATCAAGATGGCGAAGGAGAAAATACAGTATTCTGCCGCACTCGGAAAAATAGGGCGACGTTTTAAATAAAGTTTTAGGATCGAAACTATTACTTCACAGTTATCGCAAGATATTGATCTCCTTTAAGGTTAAGAGCAGTCGGCCATTTATAGTCCTGAGATTTGTCACCTATGTAAGATGTGTGATACTTGTCGTAGTGGTGGGGAGGGCGAGGTGCATTCATTAGAATGGAATGTGATTCATGAGCTGTTGTGTTATGATGGAGGGGTTTAATTAACGTGCAATTAACTCAGAGACACAAACATTTCCCTGAACAGCTCTAGCCATATCATTCATTCGTCTCAATCACTGAAGTCATAATGTGACAGACATGAAGGTTGCTTGTCAACCATCTCTCTCATCAATGTTTCACACACTTGAACACTCATTTTACAATTGATAAACTGCAGCAGCAAAAGGTGAAGAAAGGATTAAATTAAAGAATATATGAAGCTGCAGTATTTCTGTAGAATTCCTAACTTGATCACACACTGAAAAAACATGAAATGGCTAGAATGACATACTGTGCTGTGGTGAAAATGGTCTTTTGTCACCTCAATTTTTGTCATGACATGAACTGCACAACTTGAGGCAACTGTGAAATGAATCCATCAGTAACTGATTGAAGGCTGGCAGTAATAATCAGACGCACTAGGTTACATATAGAATACTCTGTCGTTAAAAGGCATAAAAATGTTTTATTCTTGAAGAAGAATTTTTTTTTTTTTTTTTAGAAGAAGAATCAGGGGGAGACATTCCCCTTTATTATCACACAACATGCACATGCTGGACACTGCACACGAAGGTGAAATTTGTCTTCCGCATTTCTCCCATCCTCCCAATTCCAGTTTTGTCACCATTGGTCAGGTGGTGATCTTCTGCATGTTTTTAGTGGGGGTATGTTTTACGGAGGATACCCCAGGTGAACACGGGGAGAACATGCAAACTCCACACAGAAAGGCCCTTTTTTTTACCTCGAGCAGCAGGCACCGAAGGCATGGTGGAGGACACATCCCGGTGCCCGCAGCGAGAATCGAACCCGGGACCTTCTTGCTGTGAGGCGACAGTGTTGCCACCGTGCCACCGTGTCAACAAATTCTGATACATGCTTTTCTATTTTGGGCAAACAACTACAGGATGGCTGCAATCAAATTGCAATACACATGCCTGCAGGACAACAGTCTGATATCTGACATCCACTTAAATGCATCTGATCTTCTTGTGCATCTACTTCAGCCTCTTAGCATTACATACACACAAGCATCACACTAATAACAGTTAACCTCTGTCAAAAGAGAAAGTGTCACACACAGAGCAGTGCATGTTCATGAGTCTGACACATGCTATTGACTAGAAAGGGTCAAAGTCCAAAGTGTCACAGGGGTGCATGTTGGTGTTACTGCAAGACAAAGGGAACTTATGATGGGTTATTACACCACAATTATCAATGGGAACATTTCTATATCATCTCTCAAAGAGTGACAGAAATGTGCAGTAGGCTAATAAAACAGTATTTCATCACATATCTGCAAAGTGTATAAAATCAGAGTGAAGATAGAGCGCATGCTACCAGAGCAAAAAGTGTGACAGTATATTTTTCTCATGAGCTGCTTAAAATGAATCTATCATAAGGTGATGACACCTACTCCAGTGACTGCTTATAGATTTTCATTATTTTCTGCTTTATTTTCTGTCAGTATGTGGCACTAACATCAAACCCTCTCAAATAAAACTATGATGCTCATCTGCTGCTTCCAGCTGCAGTGGAGAGCGAGTGTATTTCATTTACCTGAGTAATGACAAACACTGCATGGTAAATAGAAAAGAGAATGAAAAGAACAACTACTATATGTCTGCAAGGGATCATCAGTGAAATATACTAGCCATCAGGATATCCTGCAAATTGCATACCCAGGTTTATTTAAAGAATAGAAATGCAAACCCTGTCTTGCATGTGTATTCATTTATTTGGCAAAATTGGTTGTTTTATGCCTTGCAGTCATGCAAGTGCACACTAGGTTTGAGAGTATGTCATTTCAATCTTTCAAAGATAATGATTTGAAATATATCGATCTGCTCAAAGCTCATGAAAAGGCATCCAGAATCATACTCTAAAGTACCTAAGTCACGGCATTCTTATGAAGATATGCAGAGAAACTATTCAGATAGAAGACAGTGGAGGATAAATGTGCTGTACATAAATCAGCCCAGTCTCCCTTTGAGTGATTAGACAGCAGCAGCCCCAGTGCCTTCACAGGGTGGACAAAATAACTGAAACCACATGCAATGTATATGAATGTATATGCACACTCTTTCCTGCCGTGCACTGAAACTGCTGCACAATCCACTTGAGATAAATGAAGTTCTATCTTATCCAGACAGTAAAGACCTGAGTGATGAGGCTCACAAATTTGAGTTATTTTTAGATGAATAAGTAGGGCCTCACCAACACTGATTGAAAGAGATGATGGCATCCAAAAATGGCAATTTAATTGAATCAGTATGTCCAAATGAAAACTTCAGAAGGTATTTTTATTACTTTGTGTCACTAATGATACTCAGTGTCTTGTCTTCCATTACCCCTTTGTTTCTGCCTGAGGCGGATGCTTACCAACACAGGCTCAAGCCCGGCTAATTGAAGGAACCTCAACTGTGAGCAGGTTCAGTTAAGTGTAGAGAAGAAAAAAAACCAAAGGGAAGCCAGCTGCATGAATCCGAACAAATACAACTTTTATTTAACCGATTAACAGATCTGATTATACAAACGCCAACACAGAGCTCTGAAATAACAGGACCAATCAGCGAGACAATGACTGTACATTCTTGGTGTGACCCTCCCTTGTTCTGACCCCCTTGCCCACCCACCACCCCGCCCCCAGTAACTATGGAACTGAATCACTAGTGCTTCTTTCTGTACAAGTAAAGCTCAGCTACCCCACCCCTTACTACCTTCTACCACCCTCCCTTTCCAGTGCACCGTCTGTTATCTACAGGTCTGAGCAGAACGTACCATGAGGGGCAGTTTGGCCAATTGTAGAACTGGGTGCTGTGATGGACCTTAGGTGCCCTCGAGACCAGACTAATGCTCGAGTGTGAGCTTTGACTCTGAAGTGTGTATATATATTTATGTTTTGTCATGTTTGGTTTGTGTAGTGTCGCAGACAGGGCTGTGTGCACTGTTTTAAGAGCTTGTAGTGTAAGAGCATAGTAATTTTTTTTTTTTTTTTGCCTTTTGGTTGAAATGCAAACAGCCAAAAATCTCTCAACATAAGGTTGAAGTAGCTTCCTTAACTTTCTTCATCTGCCGAACTCTCTCTCTCTCTCTCTCCATCACATACACAAACACACAAACACACACACACACTCTCTCTCTCTCTCGCACACACACACACACACACACACACACACACACACACACACACACAAGTGCAGATTCTTCAACATGCGCCCTTCAGCAGTTCCTACAGTAAAAACATGATCTGTACCATCACAACAACTGGATGGATAAAACACCCTCGCTTTCATTCTTGGAATCAATCCTTTTCAACCCACCTTTCACTTCTTCTCTTCCCAACCTCCACACCCCCAGTGGTTCCCCCATCCCCATTTACTCTCATGTAACAGACAGTCTTGTATGTAACAGTGACAAATACTCGCCCTTGGCGAAACAGCCAGGAAGAGAAGGGGAGGGAGGCGAGCGAGGTGTGGGAAAAGGGGGGTAGGTGAAGAGAGGGTGAGTTCTTCTCCTTGAGGAGAGAGTATAAGACGAGCAGGAGGCAAAACTGTGTGCCCACCCCTCCTTTTCCCCCTGCATCCCTCTTTCTCCCTGCATCGCTGTGATGGAGTGGAGGGTGAGAGTGGAGGGAGGAAGGACAAGGGAGGTGGAAGATGACTGAGCGGCGGAGGGGGGTGGGGAGAAGGAGAGCAGGGCGAAGTGTGTTGGTCTTCATGTGTCCTGGCCGTCAGTGGCAGGCGTCTCGTTGGCATTGGGCAAGTCCGAGTCAGTCTCCCGGCTGGATATGCGGTCCAGTTCCGCCTGTACATCGCCCAGGCCCAGCTTCGAACCTGCATTAGATTCACGCGAGCATACAATTCAGGACCACATCACAGCGAAAACAAGCAAATAATCAAAGAAGCATTTCAGTCAGTGCAATAAATAAGTGCATTTTCGCAGCGTCGAGCGGCTAAGGCACAATGCATTAAGCACAAAGGCAATTACACATGGTTAAAACAAGAGCTGGGTGAAGCAGTTTTTTGCATATTATTGCACTAAATGTGTCAAACATGCCTTTAGTGTAAAATTGACAAATGTTGTGTTTGTTAACCAGTGAATGAAAGGCCTGCAATTTAATCAGCATGGAACGAGGTTTCACTCAGGGCCGTGAGCAGTAAACGCAACCCATTTTATTAAGTGATCTAGTTTAAAGCAGCATTTCTTTCCCATATTGTCCAGCCTTAGTTCCAATCATGTGCAACGTTTGTGGAAGATGGTAATTATGACAAATGCAATGCAACATGCCAAAAAAATGTTGAGGAGTGGCAAAGAGACGGGGCGTTAGGAGGGGAAACATTAAGGGAGCAGATATCATTTAATCATATGGGAGTCAAATTAAATGATCCCGTCATGGCTTACACTTTCTTCCCCAACCAAATATGTGATAAGAAAAGAGTGAAGCCTTGGGACATGTTAGCCTCTCTGCTGGTGATTTTTACAGTGCAGTTGCCACTATCATGAAATCAATACACCTATTCTGATACAGATCCAATGGAACCTCCTTCTCACACGATTGAGACCCCTGAGACATAAAAGGTGCAAGCAAAAGTAACGCAACAGCCATGGGATCATCTCCTGAACCACAGCTACAGTTCTCAGATTGATTTTCATAATCTAATAGTCTAAATAAACAAATTAGCACAATTTATATTCCAAAGCTAAGTCCTTGCGCGTTTGTGTGAGAAGTAAACGGGTGATACAGGAAGCTTGATCCCGGCATTGCTCCTCATCGAATCCTGGAGACAGTTTGAGGCTCAGGGGAGGGGGTGGGGGTGTCAAAGGAAATCAAAGGATGCTTCTGAGAATGAACAGTGACATACACAAGCAATAATAAATTAGGAGTATCTCTCTCACACACACCTTAACGTGGCCAGCATCCTCTGACTAGTGCATACACACATACACACACATTGTGAGTGATGTTAAGAGCGAGACCGCACAACAGACTATGAGCACAGTTAAGACGGAAAAGATGTCATAGATAATCATAAAGATGGTGGGTGATCGTTTGTGTGGTTGATAGATGCACTCAGACCCTTTCATCATGCACTTTACCATGTGTTATGTTCATGTCTGGAGTAGAGGAGAGTGAAGAGGTGAGAAAACGAAGGATGGAGGTTGGGAGGTGAAAACCAAAAGGAGGAGCTGAGTGGTGAGGACTGACTGAAAACGGCATTCAATCCCAAAACACCACTGAATAAAGAATTATTATCAAACTATCAGACAAACCCAGAGCATTGTAACAACCTCTAACACGTGCGTTCTCACCTGACTTGCGAACTGTTCCTGGAGTGTTGTTACCGCCACCTGGCGTCCCGGGCCCGCCCGTGCCCGCTTTCTTTGTCAGTAGACTGTTGAAGAAGTTGGCCAACACACCCTCACTGGTCTGACCTGCAGCATACAGCGACAAGAGTTACAAAAGCAAACACACACACAAAGCCATGCACTGACTGAGGTCATGGGTGGCGGCATGTGTTGAAGAGACGCTATGGCGTACCCGACTGTGGCATGGCGTTTGCTACGTTGGCCGCTGCGGAGCGATTACTTGTCCTGGGGGAACCGGTGGGTGCTCTGCTGGTGGTGTCCTATGAATGACAGCAGTATATTTCACACATACAGACACTGGAGGGAGGTTCTTTGTATCTTACGAGCCAAAATGAGAAAAAATGAAAAGGAGCACTCACCACTGGCCGCCCTGCTGTCACAGCGGGCTGTTTGGCGAGCAGCGACTGCAAATTAGAGCACAATAGGCACACTCACTCCAATTAGACTTTAATTAACATATCAAGACCCTCAAGTCTGATTTAATTGGGAGTACCAACTGGCATCAACACAACAGGAATGTTTTCTGACCTGCAGTTTTACCAGAAACACTTGGTCGTCTTCTGCCTGAATCTCCTTTTCATGTACAATCTGGTGACAAGCGAGAGAAAAGAAATCACTTTTTCATTACAGCTCCACAAAAGCTAATACATTAGATTGGATAAAACTCTGATGATCTCTGCAGGGGATATTGGGTAAAGCTTAGCGCACTGGCTGTGAAAAATGATTTAGACGGTAATGATACATAATATTATGGCAGTAATCAATCTGTTGCGCTGTAAGCTTAGCTCGCCTAAGAGTATCTTTCCATGTTAGCACTTTATTTAGTGGGAGCTTCTACCTTTCTGACTGGCGGTTTGACTACTACGTCCTCAAAGCTGTCGTCTCCTTTTACTGTCTGGAAGTTCTCGTGGAGAATGGCAATCTTCTTCTCATTGTCCCAGCCTGAAGGACTGATAGAGCAGAGGATGGGTTACAAACCGGGTACATGTGGCCTCATAGTCCTGGTACGTACACACACAAAGGCAGGCTTACATGAAGACGGCATCTCTTTCCACCACTTGTGCCGGGCAGTGGAAGGGAAAGCCGTAGAGTCTGTGGACCAGATATTTGTACAGAATGTCCAAGTTTTTCATCTCCTTCACTGATGTGTAAACCAGAGATGCTCCATCTGAAGCGGCTGTTAAGGATATTTTCAACACCACCTTTTCAAAACACAAGAGCAAAAATAAAACTAACACCACAGTGGCAAAAAAACCTTGTCTCTCAATAACGGTGGCACAACAGAAAAACTTCTAGCTTTGACAAATTGCTCCCCGTACACAGACAAGAACAATGGCAGTGTGCAGTCTTGCCTCATTTGAAACACAATAACCTTTGAAACTTTAATACTGTTTCCACTCGGCATTGACTGGAGATTCTGAAAAACAAACAATTTCAAGCAGTAGCGGGTAATCTATGACTTTTATCGAACTCTCTTTGCAACAAAGCAATATCAACTTCAACAACAGTTCAGATACAGCTCACAGTGGCCAAAATACTGAAATAACAATACTGCTGGCAACGTGGCCTTTGGTCTGAGAACTAAACACCTTGTAATAGTACTGATCAACAGCCCCTTTAAAACCCCTTGTGCATACTGTACTGATCAATAGTTTCATGGTTTTCTGACACTGTAAATTTGTTCTTTGGGCACATTTTCGCTCACAGCAGCAAAGGGCAGCAGCAATGTTTTGTGAAGGATACACTGCAGACAGAAACGTCTGATGTGAGACTGGATGAAGTCCAGGTGTTCGTCTCTGTAGTCGTGCTCCTTCTCCAACGTGCTGATGGCGTCACACTGAGGTCAGACAGGTAGGTGTCAGACAGGTGTTAACGTGTGTAATGCAAAAAAAAAAAAAGAAAAATTATGAAACGATGACTTTTCCTAGAATAATGACTTTGACAGCACATAGAGGACCATGCAGACTTTGATTTTCAGGTAAGATAAGTTTATCAGCCAGCAGTGAGTGAGTGTGTGTGTGTGTGTGTGTGTGTGTGTGTGTGTGTGTGTGTGTGTGTGTGTGTGTACCTTGGTGCAGACCACAACCATTGGTATTCCCAGATTGTGTGTGAGTGTGTTATCTCCTAACGGCAGCAGCACGCTCTCCTCATCTTCACTCCTCCTCTGCGGGGTGCCATCCTCCCCACTGCCTGGCTCTGTGTACTCCTGGAACTGTTTCACAACTACACACACACAAACAACATTAACACACACAAACAATGGCAAACCAATAGTAAGACAGGCAGAAGTTAAATGTGGCGTTATTCTAACAATTGGGCCTCCGTAGACAAAACTCCTGGAGTGTGTAAAGCTTTTTACAAAGGCTTTGATGAAGACGCTATTTGTTTAAGAACTGTTTTCATACAGCTAACAGCCTTTCCATGAAGACACACTTACAAATACTTTTGTTTTCAACTTTATCTACAAGCCAGCCTGACTGCTGTCAGTGTGACTCACGTCTGTGCTCCAGCTCCCGCAGCGTTTCCGGAGCGACCCGGAGTTTGTCGATGTGTTCTCTAGCCACGGCTGCCCACTTCTGGAGAGAGTCCAGAGCGTTCCAAGGCCGCGACATGTCAACCGTTATCAGCAGCAACGTGTCACCGATCGAGTCTACTGGCACTGCTACTCCCTGCAGACCTTTGTGGTAAAGGTCTCCGTCTAACACCCAGGCATTACACCTAGCATGGTCTTTACACACACATATATATACACACACACACACACACACACACACACACACACAGATTAGGATGCATACAATCATACAGCTCATTTACTCAAGAGGAACTCATTCGTGAATACAAAAAACAACTCCACGTATTTGCTGATTACCGTCGATGTCGTCATCATGGACACTGAAGTAAAGGTATTCCAGGCCACGCCCTTTCATGTACTCTTCAACCCCCTGTAGCTTTGCAACCAAGGTGGTCTTCCCCGAACCCACCTCACCTAAACACAGACACATAACGAGTAAAGAACAGAATTGTGGGTGGTTCACTCGTCCATATCAGCATCCAGTGCTACAATGATAACGACATTGTAATTTAGTGCTTAAACAATAAATGCTTTCAGTTTAAATAAGAGTGAGCAAGGATTTAAATTTGGCTAAAGGATGTTAAGTAACTAACTGAGGCCGGCCAACACACCACACCACTGCTGAAGGTGTACTATTTCTGCACGCAGCCTATTGTCCTCTGACATGCTATGAGCTGTGTTAGTTGTACACTGCGGGGTTCATAGCTAGGATATGGCGTGCACCACTCACTATCAAAATCAGGATTGCAGAAAGCTACACAAACACAGGGCGGCATATGATGATTAATTTCATTATTGATTAACATGTACATTATGTCCTTGATTCATTTATTAATCATTTGGTCTATAAAGTACCAGAAAATAGAGACAGTTGCCCATCACGGTTTCATTAAGCCCAAGGTGACATCTTGTTCTGTCCAGACCCAAAATATATTCAATTTTCTGTTACACAAGACAAAGAAAAGCATCAGATAGAAACTAGTAAGCTGGAACCAGGAAATATTTTACATTTTTGACCCAAAAATGACTTGAACGATTAACTGATCAGCAAAATAGCTGCAGATATAGCTCCTGTCCATCACATAAATTAATCAGCTAGTCGTGTAGAGCTGTAAACATCTACACTGTAAACAATCCGATCCCCCTGACTAGAGCATATAGCTTCATATAGAGTTGGCAGTTTTCATGAAGGATCATCAGCCTCAATATATACATCTACTGACACTGTATTTGTCCTGCCATTATTACTAACCACAGAGCTGACAGCGTGCTATTGTTATTGTTAATGTGTGTGTGTGTGATCAGGTCAAGGCTGGTCCCATCCTTGCACCATGCCATATTATCTAACCGACAGGGGGACTCAACGCATCATAAAGCAGAGCTTGCTGATGTTGTCATCGACACCACAACAGACAATTTCCATCGGTAACCAACTCGCCGATTAGCTGGGATGGATAGCAAGCTGCGGATTATCTCAGGCGGATGTGTAGACCGTGTGTGTGTGTGGCCAGCAGCGGCACACGAGGACCGAGCGAGACAGGGAGGCACCCTGTCTGCTTCGGCCACATAAAGCCCCGTGGCCCCGTTCAAAAAACACAGGCTGATGGTTTGTCCTGTCCCCTCAGCATCATCTCCTAGCTAGCATCACTGGATGCTAGAATGACTTGCAGTGTTTCAAAGAGGCCCGATTCTCCCTCAAGTGATGAGACTCTATGTGTGTGCGTTTGTGTGTGTGTGAGTGTGTGCGCGCGCCCGTGCGTCTGTGTTGGTGCTCAGAAAAATACACCTGCCTCTCTCTGCTAGCCGACGCACCAGCTCCAAGACGTGAACACAAAAAGCACCATCAGTCCAGAGCAAGCTAGCTTAGTTATCGAGCAGTATTAAGTCTGCCAGGATGATATGATCAGCAGCTCCAGGGCTATTCAAGCTAACGATGCCCATTGGCTAGCCAGGAGACTGCAGTCACACAGATACCCACCCATGACCAGGACATTTTTCCCAGACGGTAGCTTTGATCTTGAATGGGTTGACACTTCGCTCAGGATGGTGGACCTGCAGACAGAACAGCGCCGTTACAACACGGCCAAACAAGGCTTGTTCATTCATGAACAAACGGCTGACAGCGAGGGCTAATGCGAGCTAGTGCTGCTGTGTCACCAGTGCCCAGTCAGCCTGGTGCTGATGCTAGCTAGCCCCGTTAGCAAACTAGCTGTCAAACCATCCTCCTCCCAGCACAATGGAGCCTCTGCGCCCACAAACACCGCTCAGAGAAACCCAGCTCAAATAACAAATCTCCCACCATAAATCCTGTCCGTCATCCTCCTCTGGGTTGGAGTTCTCCAGTGTACTCTTAGGTCCAGTTGAGGTGGAGGATAATAATGCACTCCTCCCTGAAGTCGCCATCTTCGCAACGTTTGTAAACCGAGCAGAGCGCCCGGATGTAGCAGTTGTGTGCTAACCTAGCCTGGTGCACCGCACCGCACCGCACGCCGGGGCCGGGGCGTGGTCCGCCCGCACAAAGCTGGGCTCCCTGCTACAGACATGGAATGATCTCATCCGCAAGTGACAGATCTGGGCTGAGCATACACACCAAGTGATGAACAGAAAGAGAGCCTACAACTGAGTTTACTGTTCGATTCAAAAATATACCTGTCATAAAGATGGGGCACTGATTTACTGGCACGTCAGGAAGCCTCGTGTATGTGTGAAATGGACCTGATACAGAAATAATGAAATAGTCGGGTGGTACCAAGACTAAACTGTAATGACAATTATTAATATGTTGCAACAGTGTAAGCTCGTCCTGCAGGAGTTATCTGAATAAGATACCAGGATAAAGAGGCTTTTAAAATAGGCATTCAAATCCGTTTCAGACAAAAAATATCCTCTTAAATTTGAGTATGCCTGCTGAATCAATGCCTTGATTTGTGGCTAATAGGGCACCAGGCCTAAGCCCACAGGATAGAGATAAAGCTGTAATGCCATGTAGGAATTGGATGCACTTCAAACTGCCTGACTAGCCTGTTATGCATAGACTACTGAAAAGTAGAGGTTTAGATAAAGAGCACCAGTGATTTTAGGACAGGTGAAACAAGTTAGTCAATCCAAAAAGTAATGCAGCCCTTTTAAAAATCTCCAAAAATTTTACAGAATGATGTATCAGTGCATTCTTAGTGTCATATGTTTAATGTAAATTGTCACATGACCAGAGCTGTTTCCTTCCTGGTTGCATCATGAGAAGTGGGTGGCTGGAACAAAGCTCTTAAACAAGAGTTTAGTAAAGTTTGTTAACTTAAAGACAGGACAAAAATGTCTGGCACATGTCATCTTTAAGGTGCCAAGTATTGGCATATGCATTTGCAATTACTTTGTTCAGTGCTGCCATAGAACGAGTCTGTGGAATATTATAGGGATATTATTATAGGAAAATTACAGACAGCAGTGTGTCTCTATCCTGTATGTGAGAGATCTTCTTACTCTTCCCTGACAACATGTTGCTGCTTTTCACTCTGATCATGAAGGTGACACAACTCCATAGGGTATATAGGCTAAAACATAGTATAGAATTGAGTATTTATAGTATATAGGTAAGAGAATATTATAGATCCAAGACAAACCTGACAGGAAGGCAGAACTGAATGAAAAAGGTGCAATTATAACTTCATCTGCACCACAGACATCATCATGAATTTATGAATACACAGCACAGTGAGGCTACTGATAGGTCAGCGCCGTGGTCAGTAACTTACACAAACCACAAAGGATCATTGAGTCAAACCTGACTCGACTACATGAACATGTTCAATTAAAAAAAAAAAATCTCTGTTACTAGGGGATGAAGAGGAGGGATGCATTTGGGCCCAGACAAGATATACAACATTGCAGTTATCCTTCAAAGCGAGACAGATGCTGTCCTCTGTGATTGTGATGGTGATGGGTATGAGAGCGAGACAGGCTGTTTGCCAGCCAGGCCGTCGAACACTTAATGTGCTGAATTTATGCAAACAGATCATGACAGGAACAAGGTTATCAATGATGATGAGCTCTGGAACGGTGAGGCAAAATCATCCATTTAATGTCCCATGCAAGTCACTGAAGGACGTTATGCAGGGCTGGCTCCAGCCATTTTGGTGTCCCGGGTGAGATTAGGATTTGGTGTGGTGTGGTGGTGGTGGTGGTGTGTGTGTGTGTGTGTGTGTGTGTGGTTTAGTTGAACTAAATGCTTGAATGCATATTCTAGGCTACTCAGTGTAAATATATCACACGACTGCTATGCAGTGAATGTTGCACCGAAATGTCAAAATGGCAATTTTACAATCAACACTGCACTAAATTCAAAGGGTTAGTGATGACACATGATTTGGACAATTTCATTCTGGGAAAAATTCGGGATTAAATGGGTTAAATACACCCTGTGTGTATTAGGAGTCAGTGAACGTTCAGCACAGTAAGAAAAAGCTATCAATATTTATAACAGCTGTCATACAGGTTAGTGCAATTCCAGGTGACAGCTGATAACGAGTCCGTACAAATCTAAAATGTAGAAAATTGGAAACCAGTGTACAAGAAAATAGAAATGATAAAAGAGAATCAATCAAAACTCAAAGAGAGACCCAGGAGCACCTATAGGACTTGTTATTTTCTGTTTATCTCGGCAGCGAAATCGCCTCATACGCTGTGCTGAAACGTTTTAAATTCATCTGAACCAATGACTCTGGTGAGCAGCGTGAACTTTAAATTATACCAGGCGGTCTCAGGTGTGTGGTCATTGCTTATTACAAAACCACTGAGGCGCATCGCAGCCAATCAAAGGCGAGGACCAGAAAATCAGTTTTCTCAGAGTCAGTTAACTGCAACAACCACGAGATGGCGCTGACGTACTGCGCTGGGAGGCCGGTGGTCCCTGGGCACGGTGCGCTCTCTGCGCCCCCGATGGAGCCAGCGGATTACAAACTCCAGTTAAGTGGCGCACCGTCCTCCTCCTCCACCCCATCTTTCACCCAGAGTAAACCCAGGCGCACGGAGCGCTTCCTCACCGTGCTCGCCCAGTGGGAATTAGAAAGCAGCTCTGCCTGGCTGTCAGCGCAGTGCAGTGTAGGGGATAGAGGAAAACCTATAGACAAAGAGAGTGAGGAGAGGGAGATGGGTCCGGAAGCGGTGAGGTATCCGTGATTGTCAAGTAAACGGCGGTGAAGTTCTTCGGCTCTGGTCGGGTCTTTTCTCCAGGTCATTGAGGTGAGTTTTCTCTCTGCAGAAGATGCAGCAGCCCGGATGATGCATGTCTTACAAGGTGCATGGGAGCTGTGGAGGCTATTCCAAACATCTGCCCTGGACATTTTTCTGTATTGTGCTCTTAAGTGAAAGATATGATGACATCAGATGTTTCTAGCCTGGCACAGCTGTAAGAAAGAAATCTGCTATTGTTTAGCATCTTATGAGACTTTGTGGGCTTATTAATTATACTGTATAATACAATAGATTAAAAAAAACAACACATTTTTTAACTATCTGCCAGCAAAATGTTATCCACAGTGACTTGGGGCATTCTTTCTTTGAGAAGATACAGGAAAATACCTTGTAGGCTACACTTAGAAAGCCCCTGCTTTAATTTTATTCAGCTGGAGTGCTATAAGACAAGATAAGCCCTGTGAGAGGGGAAGATCCGCTTCATTCTCCGTCCCTCTCTCCCCTCTGCTTCCACCACTCTCACTTGCCTGCCTTTCTCCAGTTTTTTCTCTCGCTCCATCTCTCTAATCCCCCCTCTAACAACCTCTGTCTCCCTCACTCTCGCTGGTTCCCTCTCTCTGTCAGCTCTAATAACACTGAGAGTTCACAACACCAGACTGCTTCACTTCTGATACTCCTCTCTGTCTTTTCTCAGACCGAGCCGCCTTTTATGTGCCCACTCTTTCAGGCGAACATATTGCTGTCACCAGCCGTGATTAATATTCCATATAGGGTTGCATAACATGCCACATAGTTCTTCAGCTTGTGCCTGTCCTGTGGCAGGAAGAGGATGTAAGTCATCTATGTCTGTTAATCAATACATGACCCAGCAATTACAGTGTACTTGAGTGTTACGGACCTTCCTGTGGCTGAATCATTAGTGTCACATCTGTCACAGTCGCTTTACACACGTGAACATGTGAAGGTGAACGGTCGCACACATATACTGGTTTACACACAGGCATGCACGCACACACAATCAAGGGGTCATGGCAATCGAGCTCTGCCATGATTGATTATCACAGTGTGGAGAATAAGAGCTGACAGTGAGGAGCCTTGGAACGATTTTGAGAGAGCTTACACCGCCCACCAATCAATCATTACTATTCTGGTTTTTGTTTGGGTGTTATTTTGATTTACACACACATTTCAGAGCACACAAACCGCTTTTGTTACAAAGCGTCTCCACAATTTTCTCTTTTTTTACAGTGAAACATAGCAATTTTCTGCGGTGATGTTTCTACGTGCCCTGTGAGCGAGTAGGACTGGCGGGAAAAAAAACACAAACCCGAATACTTAAACAATCCCAACCAATGCATTTGACTAGTAATATGAAAACAAATCAGCTGTCAGCGTCTGCATAACCACTGTTTGGGCC
Organism: Chaetodon auriga; assembly: GCF_051107435.1. NCBI lineage: Eukaryota > Metazoa > Chordata > Actinopteri > Chaetodontiformes > Chaetodontidae > Chaetodon > Chaetodon auriga. The sequence goes on along the minus strand of NC_135090.1, from coordinate 11,494,972 downwards.
CCCCGCCCAAGAAGCTATCGCAAGATCCTGTGATGAAGCGTGATATGAAAATTCATTGTCACCTCTGACAATGTGAAACACCTGTGACAGCTGCTGTGCTCTTATACATTAGCTGTAGAAATCTTCCACATCCTCCGTCACATTCAGTGTCATCTGCTGTCAGCCGGAACAGACAAGCATCTGCTGCTTCCCACACACACACACACACACACACACACACACACACACACACACACACACACACACACACACACACACACGCACGCACACAAATGTACCACCATGCAGGGGGAGCACATAGGGAAACACAACTAACTACACGCCACCTTCACACAGGTCTGCTGTATGTCACACACCTGCCCTGTGACCCTCTGTCCACGTCCGTTTCTCTGCATGCGGCCCGTTCAGTGTGCTTAGCTAAAAATAATCACCACCAGCCAACACACACATAGAACATGAATTATGGAAGACAGAGGGAGAGAGAGGAAGAGAGAGAGACATTCAGGTCAGAGTCAGACCCAGTTCCGAGAGCTTCGTTCCCTAAGGATGATACTACTAGACCGCTGCATTAATATTCAGTTTGTACCATCCAGCACATCAGATCTGCATTTATCCTTTAGATTGTGCTAACTGGACATGAGGCTACGCAAGGTTTAAACCCAGTCCTCCATATAAATTATGGGCTGGGACAATGGATCCATACATTTTGAGATTAATTAGACATGCAATCCTGTATTTCCAACGTAATAAGACTGCATTTATAGCTTGGTTTAAGCATCACGTGGCTCCTGTTTTAGACATTGTAGGCTTGTTGGGAGGGTAGTAAAGTATTGATTGATGCCTTTTTATGTGTACTCCTGCAACAGTTACTTTTTGATGAGAAGATTGATAGCACTTTCATTCTTTGCATTAAATATGCAGCTCCAGTCAGGAGATGGCTATCTCAGCTTAGCATAAAGACTGGAACCTGAGGAACAGCTAGCCTGGCTTTGTCTAAAGGTAAAATCCACCTAAAGCTCACTCAAAGGTTTTTGTTTGAAATAGAGAAATTAGATATAATGTCTAAATTAATGAGCTTTAAAGGCATTATAGTGGATTTTTTTTTTTTTACCTTCAGACAGAGAGAGCTGTTTCCAGTGTTTATGCTATGCTAACTATTTCTTGGATGGTCATGCACACCCAACCAGATGTTTGGAGTACATCTGGAGAATTATGTCTCTGGTGAGGTTGGAGGCAGATGGGGTTACACTGGGAATTACAAGAAGTCACAAGAGTCCGCTCAAACAGGTGGAATTAAACTAAAAGGAGAGTGAGGAAGATGTCAATCAAGCTGAGTGTGCACACGCCCACGCAGTCCTGGAAAGAGGTCTGATTAAGCAGAATAATTGAAAACACCTGTGTGGGTGGTTGATGGATGTGTGGGACCTTTAAGAGCAGGAGAGTTCTCCCCTGTAACATGTTCAATATTAGTGCCATGCATATGTGATACTGAGCATCATTGCTCCTGTGAGATGTTTTCCACCAGCACATTTCCTGGATTGAAATGAATGTGTGATTTACAAGATATTAGTTGATGCGGGAAGACCAGAACTCACACCTTGAACAAAAGAAAAGCGGTTCTTTCCAACCTTTATTGTCATGATAGGTTATTGTAAAATGCGATTTAAACAATTTTTTTTTTTTTGATGATTAACAGTTCATTTCACATTATCATGGGAAAACTGTCTGTGTCACAGCGATTAGATGCTTGACAGCATTCTATTCAGGGACTGTGAACACTATACACCCTGTAGAAACCTGATAAGAAACCTGGTGATTTATTCTGGTTACTCAGCAGAGCACACTGTGTCTGTGTGTCTGTGTGTGTGTGTGCCTGTGTGTGTGTCTTTATGTGTGTGTGCACTTGTATTTGTGCTGATGTGTATACAGTATTTGTACATACATCCCAATTACTGTCCACAATGACATGTGTAAACGTGTTATAGTGTGTGTTCATGTTTAAATGGCTCAGTGTGTGTGCATTTGTGTGTATTTGGGGACCTTGTCTGATATTCAGTGGCTTCAGAGTCCTGACCTTGAACAGTTTGAGTGCTGTCTGCTTAGTCAGGGCCACTGCATCTGCTCAAGTCAAAGCAAACAACAGTTCAAATGTGCTGCAGTGCATTGGATTTCTCTATTTATCTATCCATCTATCTATCTATGAAGTAACTCTTTTCTCCCTCTCCTTTCAGTGTGCGATTGTGTATTCAGCATGAGTAACATCTACGAGTCTGCAGAGGCCACATTGGGCTTCATCAGCTCTCCATGCCTGACCAAAGTGGAGCTGAGAGTGGCCTGCCGGGGCATCTCTGACCGCGACGCTCTCTCCAAACCCGACCCTTGCGTGGTGCTGAAGATGCAGTCGCACGGCCAGTGGTTTGAGGTACAGTAATGGAGGATGGGAGGATGGGAGGAGGGGTTGACGTGTCGCTCGTGATGCTCGTTTTAAGACATTCTGAATAAGAGCTGCAGGTGTGTGAGTCTGCATGTATGTGTGTGTACTCTGGTATGTACATGCTGCATACTGTTGCTCTGTTATGATTTGCAGGTGCCATTTGCTTTGCAGCAGGTAACATTATGGTGTATAAACTTGGATTTTGAACCCTTTCACGAACAATTTATCTTTGAGTTCTGTGGGAGTTTCTGTCTTCTTCTGTACTACAAAGTTGATCCAAGCTCCGGCGTCAGTTGAAGTGAAAAGAGGTGTCTCTGAGGTGACTTTATTGTAGCTTTTCAACGTTATTTTCATAATCTTCACCATTTGTCCATGACCTGATGTGCAGCAGACTGGGAACGTAAGTGTGTTCAGCTGCTCTTCGGGCTCTGTGGCAGATGATTCTTTATGAATTTCTCTGTAGACAGCACTTGAAATTATCCAAGCGTGTCATTGGATTCATGTTTGACTAAATGATTGTGTGTAATCAAGGACCAACGCTATCAAGCAGAGCTGTGATTGTGTCGCTAACCCTCTCACACTAAATTGCGGCTTATGTTTAGTTCTAAATTATGGATGCTAATTGTCGCGGAAGGCAACAGAAATCAAAGCTTGTGTGGATTGTTGCATAGATTGCATTTCATCTATCCAAATGCTTTTGTCACCTTGAAATGGAGAGTGTGCTGGTTTTGTTTCTCTCCTCGCCTTAGCTCTTCAAAACAAGTTGTCTGCCCCAATCGTTTTGAGATGCTGAAAATAATGAGAGCACCAAACTTCTTTTTTCCTGGAATCATGGCCGATTTTATTGAGCTCATTGTACTCAATAAGGAATCTCAAATAGATGGAGACAACATCATCCTAGAATAGATTTTTTTTTAGTACTTGAAAAATGGAAGAGAAAAGGGAAGAGAAAAGCTAGTAAATGTTCCACTTGCACAAGACCCAGCCTGCTCTTTCAGTGACTTCAAATGGAATCACCTGCTTTGAGAAACCTTATTCCCATTGAAGTCTCACCGGTGGCACTGGCACATGTATTAGCTGAACTTTGTAAGAGCGCAGCATGAGGGAAGAGATGAATCTAGAGGAATCTCATCCGTCTTTCTTTCTCTCACCCTTCTTTCTGGGGAAGCTGCATACGTGCACATGCTCACATGTGCTACAGTGACCCACGCCAACAGACGTACATGGATTCACACACATGTTGCTCATGTACGCAAACTGGCTCAGGCACGAGTTCTACACTACTCACACACACACACACACACACGCACGCACGCATGCATGCACGCACACACACACACACACACACACACACAATTTCCATAGGGGCTGAAGATCAAGTGCTCAGAAAGTAGTGCAGCATTACTCCGCCTTTGGAGACTCCACAAAAAGCTACTTTGTACCACATACTGGTGTGTGCATGTGTGTGCATGCATGTGTGGGTGTGTGTGTGTGTGAAAGAGAATTTGTTTGTATATGTTACAGTAAGTCCCTTTGTGAGAGTGTGGAAATGGCCAAATGTTACCACTGCCCATCAGAGCTCTTAATTGGATAATTGTTGAGAGGCAGTGAGAGCCACTATGTGTATATATGTGTGTGTGTGTGTGTGTGTGTGTGTGTGTGTGTGTGTGTGTGTTTGTGCATTTATGTGTTCTTTTTGCTTTAATGAGATGCCAGCCTATTGAGGTAAGTGTCAGAAAAGGCCAAATCTGTTTGTGTGTGTTTGTTGAACCTTCTGATGTGCCATTCACTTTTGGGTCTACGTTTGTGTGTGTATTTATATGTGTGTGTGTGTGTGTGTGTGTGTGTGTGTGTGTGTGTGTGTGTGTCTGTGCCAAAGGGTTATCAACAATAAAAGGGACCCAGTCGTTGCTGCTAGTGTTGGATATTTTTGTTGGCAGCTCTGAGACAGACCTTTGTTCGGCGTTCTATTCCTTTCTGTGTCAGGCAGTTAGAGAGAAGAAAATACGAGATCAATGTTGCAAGTATAGTCATTTCTCTGTGTTGTCAAACAGCTTGTGTGATTTTAACCATCAAGAAAAATCTATATTCCCAATTTCAAGTTGATAAGTGTAAACAGTGTGGTAATGGCTATTTGTGGTAATTGCTGCAGTGCTGAAAAGTCTGCTGAGGTTCACAATCAATGCACAGTGGCAGTGCGTTGGATGTTGAATGAAATCTTCATACCTCAAGCCACTTTGGAAAGAACATAGAAAAAACTCAATTAAAAGTGAAAGTGCCAACAATATAAGAGCACAGAAACACCTAATGTCTACTGTTATTTTAAAAAAAACATATAAAATGATGTAAAAATATTGATTCCTCAAGTCTGTATAACACAAGAATAGCATAACGTTTAGTTGTTTGTTATTAGATGTTTTGATCAATATGTATAAATATGTATGAAGGTAGTCTTACAAATGGTTATAAAGTAGTCAATTAATATTAATTGGCAGATTATAGTAACAATTAATCACAGTTTATAGATCAATAAGTCACAGTGTCAAAACATTAATTACATTATAAAACTATTCATTAATTTACATTTGATTGGACATTGGGAAAAAAATAGATTGATTCATGTGGAAATAAGTAATGGAATGTGAAAATCAATTTGACAGGAGCAATAACTTAATATTTGTTGATGCTGGTTCAATTACCGTTATGTGATCCTCAGGGTTTTTTACTCGGGTATAACTGATAGCCCTGAGACCTTTGAGAAAATTGAGTCCTTTAGATTCCAAAAAGTCCTTGACTACAAGGGTGCTAGGGTTAACCTATTGTGTGTGGTGTGTGTGTGTGTGTGTGTGTGTGTGTGTGTGTGTGTGTGTGTGTGTGTGTGTGTGTGTCCACACTCCTGCCTCTGTGCACGCGTGTGTGATTTGCAGGTGGACCGTACAGAGGTGATCCGCAGCAGCAGCAGTCCAGTCTTCTCCAAGATCTTCCTGGTGGATTACTACTTTGAGGAGGTCCAGAGGCTCCGCTTTGAACTTCATGATATCAGCTCTGGCAACAATGGCCTCCGTGATGCTGACTTCCTGGGAGCCATGGAGTGCACCTTAGGACAGGTCAGTGCTTGGCCCAGCTTCATTAAGAAGAGTGAGAATCAAAGGAAAAAAAAGTGTGATTCTCCTGTTCACTTACTGTAATCATTTCACGTGTGATTAATAAACACTGTTGCATGTTACCCTCTTTGCTCTCAGTGTCTCCCCCACTGTGCACTGTTCAATAAAACATACATCTCCTAGAAGTCTGGCTTATAGGACTGAATATGAAACGGTGTGTTCGACAGGTCACTGCACAAGCTAAGTGGTGCTTGTGAGTGTAGTTTAGAGTTCATATATGCTGCACATCTGTACACGATAGAGTGACTTCGCCATAAGAACCACAAGTGCGTATGATGAGCACATGCTTGCACAGGTGAATGCATGACATGAGGGCGTTTGTGTGCATCAGTGCAGCCAGCAAATTGCATTTAACCAGTGTATCACATGCAGCGGGTGTTATGTTTAGCAGTGTAGAACATGCATGCGTGAATGCAGCCTGCATGCTTTGAGTGTGAGGGCTAAAGACCGGAGAGTATAATCCTTTGTATGGTACATTAAGCTTGTTGGGACATTAAATGTGTACATCAGGTAATGTGCACTTAGGGTGGGAGAGCAACTTTAAGATTAGAGAGGCCAACTTTAGCCGTGGGTGGAATCCTAATGTGATCTTTTCACTTAAGGTCGGCTACTGTCACTATTTGCAATTACACTGTGCTGTAGTTGTCCTTGAGCCCTTAGTTACATAAAGCCCTGAGGGTGCTTTAAGCTATTTTTTCAAAGCATGTATATGTGCATATGCTAATACATATGGCCTTGTTTCTCCCTTAATGGCGTGTTTCCCCTTAATGATCTACTTTTGATCAATATTTAAAGATTTGCTTCATTTTTGTGCTTCATAAATATCCCAGATCATTTCAAAAGGAAAATTGTAATTGCCTGATACTCATTAACAAGTTAAGTAAGTTGATTTCAGGAAATTACCAGTTAAGTCTCACTGAGTGGAAGGGAATGGAGAGAAAGCAGAAAGGACAGAGGCTCAAAAAGTACTAAAGACCCTGTTTCTGCTTCTCATTGTCAGAGACACTATCAGCAACATAAAGCTGGTGGATTTACAATAGTTGGGAGATCTGACATAATTGACATGGAGGAAGAGGATTTTGAAGGCGAGAGCCAGGGAGATTTACTGAAATGAGATAACATGCTGCCAACATTCTGGATGCCGCCTCGTATCCAGAGCATCGTTAAGAAAAAGACAGCATTATATCAGTGCTGTATGAAAGCCTCAGAGGCGTGTATAAGAACTTCAGTGACTGACAGCAACTGATCGCTTGATAGAAATCCATTATTGTGAAAACTGAGACCGAAAACAGAAAGGTTGGGTCGAACTTTGAGTGCAACCTCCCCCCCCCCCCCCCCCCCCCGTTACTGGAGTCATCACTGGGAAATGTAACCGGGGGGAGGCATGTCACAGATGCATTGTGTCAGCAATATCATCAGAAACAGCATGTAAGCAGTTATATATGACATGCTATCCTGAAAGTGGTGTATATGATAAAGCCGCAGAGAATTATCTCCTGAGCTCTGCACTGCTTTATTGTGCTTTTCAGTGCATTGTTTTGATCAGTTGATGAATATATTTGAGCATTTAGAAGCTAAAGAGCCACATATCTTTCTCAGGCGTTGCTGGAGTGAATATGTGACTTTCATTCATTATGAAGCCAAGAGCAGAACTCCAGATGAATGCTAATGCTGCTTCGTGTCTGCTGGATATGCCAACCTATTTTTAAGTTAACTATATCAACTTAAAAGTAACATGTTTGCAAATGTGCTTCTGCTGCCTCCAAGTGGCTGTAAAAGAAATGAATGCAGATTTGAGTAGAGGTAAAAACAGGATTTTATCCTGTCTTACCTTGCAATGCCATTTCATGTTGAAATGAAATATATTTAAAGCTCCCAAAACCATTTTTTGCATCAGAACACAAAAGCACACTCAGATCTGTGCACTCTGTTTAATAACTACATACAAGCTTTCAGCCGAGATCTTCTTCACATTAAGTGGAAGAACACGAGTGTATATGTAGACACTCCACTAATTAGCTCCAAATGCAAAACACCTGCATGTGAATCACTTTGCTCTTTGGATCAAATGACTCCCTGTAATTTGAATGAATTTTTAGAACCGCCGATCCCACTGGGACCAACAACACGTCACTCTTCAGCTGTTTGCGGCTGCCAGATGCTTTTAGCTCATTGTTTAGGCTCATATGTCCGTGTGGTTGACACTCAGTGGAACTCACCCACAACTCACTCACAAAGCTCATACGGTCCAACACCTGGCCAGCTCAATATAGTAATGGGTGAGAAGAGTCAAGGAGCTGGCAGATCAAATCAATGATACAACTCCAAGGGGAATTACATTTGACAGGTACTGATAAATTTGTGTCCACCATGCTGCTTTACCTCCGTTGCATGTGTTAGTAGGCAGTTGTATGCGAACGGTGGCGACACCAGGTGACAGTAGCAGGACAAGCTGCCCGTCCGAGGGGAAATGCTGGAAGATGTGAGCTGATTTTCTGGAGTCTGTTGGTTTCAGATCGTCTCTCAGAGGAAACTGACCAAAGCTCTACTCAAGCAGGGAAACACTGCTGGAAAGTCTTCCATAACGGTACGACACTGTTTCAGCCCACCACAGTTACGCACACGCAAATCCCACACACGCCATTTCTTGCACCCAGACGCTCTGAAGATAATTAATTTGATGATGTTGCCCGTTCAATCTGTTCTGTTCCTCATTTCCATCTCATTTTCTCTCACCTCCTTCTTCCACCTCACTGTATGTCTCCCCGTCCTCCTTTTCTTCCCTTTCTCTCAACCCCCCCACCCCTCCAAAGGTGACAGCAGAGGAGTTGTCTGGTAATGATGATTACGTTGAACTCTCCTTCAGCGCTCGCAAGTTAGATGACAAGGTGCGTGTGAGTGTGTGTGCGCCTTCAAAAAGACTGAGAGTGTGTGGTTTTCCTGTAGATTTGTGCGGCATTAATATTCAGAGATATGAGTTAGTCTCTGTGTGTGCGCTGTGAGGCAGGTGTGTGTGTGTGTGTGTGTGTGTGTGTGTGTGTGTGAAGAAGGATGTGGGTGGAGGACTGTGGGATTTCATGAGGAAGCAACTCACACACAATACACAGAAGTACAATCTGGCATTATAGGAGGCCTGCTGAGATAGGTGGGCACCCTCCCCCTGACTCCACAATACCTCCCCCCCATCTCACCCACCCCACCACACACACAGATAACTATATTAATTTTCAGCCTCGCCACGCACACACATACACGCACGGCCACGGATGACTAATCCAAACAAGTTGTGCCTTAGGGGAAAGATGGAAGAAAGCAGGGGAGGGGAGGATAAATTGGAGGGGACAGGAAAGGGATGGGTGGAAGAAAGAAGGAAGAAAGGGAGAAAACTGGGGTGAAATAATAATTCTGTTATTATATGAATGATTTATGGTGATCAAAGGCAGTTCTGAGGCAATGCCTTACATGTGTGTTTCTCTCTGAAGGATTTTTTCAGCAAATCAGACCCTTTCCTGGAGATTTTCAGAATAAATGATGATGGGACCGAGTCACTTGTACACAGAACTGAGGTAAATGCAAGCACACACAGACACACACATGTCTTATGTAGCGTGATATGTGTTATTTACTGCTTCATACCTGCGATTAACAAAAACTGTGATTGTGTGCACTGTACGTGGAAGACGGTCATGAACAACCTGAGCCCAGTTTGGAAATCCTTCAAAGTTTCCTTGAACACACTCTGCAGTGGTGACCATGACAGGGAGCTAAAGGTGAGTCTGAAACTGTAACTACATTTTTGCACGTTGTAATAATAGCAGCATCATTTTATTTAACCTTAATCTGCAACAGTCTGAGCGTGGGCAAACCTTGGCCACAGCACCCTTTGTTATTTATGTACCCCCAGGGATATATGTGCTTATTTAGTGGAGGTAGATGCTGAACAGCACCTGAAGGCCTGCGGGTGTTTCTGTGCAAGGTGTCTTTTTTGTGCAGCATACAAATGATGAGATCTGTAAAGCATAAGCATTGGCAAAATCTCACATACCTACCAGTATATAACTGAATCAAGTCACAAAGCAGCCTCAGTCGTCTCCTTCCATTTTCTTCTCCAGGAGTTGAGTTCAGGTCCTGATGTCAAAGTGATATTTAAAGGGCCGGACGGGTGTGAAAGAGCTCAGCGGTCGTCCTAAACTCTCACCTTTACTTGCCAGAATAGATCTGCGTGTGCACGTCTGTGTGTGTGTGTGTGTGTGTGCACATGTGTGAAAGTGGTGGCCGCACATCAGCTCCAAACAGTAATTCTTTCCATGAATAAACATGAGCTTGTTCATTAAATATTCAAAGGCGTCTTAACTCTGCATGGCTCCTGACAGCAGGAGAAAGGGCTCGCACGCTCACACTCGCAGGCACACACACACACAAGCGTGCACGCCACGCGTCGGCTATGGTTTCCAGGGCTACCTGTTTGAAGCATCAGAGCAATAGTGAGAACTGGCAGGGCAGAGATTTCTATTCAGACCAGTGCTTCCTTTTCACCGGGCTCTTAACTGACCAATGCATAAATGCATAACCCTCCTCTGCAGAGTCTGTCTGTCTCCCCCTTTGTATGTTTCCTTCTCTGGTTCTCAGCCTCTCTACTTCACTTCCCATCCCTCCGCTGGTCTCTCTCTGTCTCACTCTCCGTCCTACAGTTAGTATTCAGTGAATGGAACGGAGGTTCTTCATTTTTTCATTACTCTCTCGCACAGCTCGCAGCAACTTGAAGTGGAAGCAGGGCTGCAAAAGCGAGCGCTCGCTCCCTCACATGCAAAAATGACAGACGGACACAAATAGGGACCACAAATGATCACACACACACACACACACAGACAAAAAGAGACTTCAGGTGCAGGCACTTGGCAGCTTAAGTGGGGGACAGGAAATAAGGGGATTACTGACGGTCGTTGTTTTTAATCAAGCGTTGTTGAATTGGTTCTGATCACTAGTTGTTTGTGACCTCAGGCAAGAAGGTCACAAGGCTCAAGAGCAAAATTACTCATGCATAACCATTAAATCTGGAAGCATTTTTCTCTGTGTGTGCGTGCTAACGTGTGTGTCTATTGACCAACTTTATTGAATATTATTGATTGTACAAACTCTGCAGGACGGTCCATGTATTGATGCCTTTTGTCACCTTTTGAAACGGTGGGACTGTTTCTTTATCCTGTGCTAAGCCGTGGCCCCCCCTGACCTGCACTTTTCACTGGTGATTGAGGCCATTCTTCTTGTCTAGTAGCTCCTCTGAGAGAAACAAACTATTACGCCTAAACACACACCCACACACACACACATAAAGCTGTCTCTTAAGCCACGTCCCTCTCAGCATCCTCAGATTAATATTTCACCGCTCCATTGCCCCCCACCAACACCGCCTTATCAATCATTCAGCATGGCATTTCCCTGCATGCCACGAGTGCATGTGCGCGCGCGTACGTTTCGGTGACAGTGTTGCAGCTACGCTCTGACCAAATGAACATGTGCGCTTGTGTATGTTCCAGTGCACAGTTTGGGACTGGGACTCTAACGGCAAACACGACTTTATTGGGGAGTTTCAGACCACCTTTAAGGAGGTGAGAGCAGAACAGGAGGGTAAACAGGTGAGCACAAGCACACACAAGTGTTAATTATTCTTTTGTCTATAATGGATCCCTACTAGTTTCCACAAAGTGGTTGCTGTATGTTAAATATCCCCAAAAGTGTTCTAATGCATCTAAATAAATTGGGGGTTGTTCTGTTTTGAGCCCACATGTGACGTACATGTAGTTATTGTACGATCCTTCCGTACTTGCACCACATCCGAAGCTGCACCAGCATTAACATGAATATGTGTGTGTTTGCCTAGATTCAGTGGGAGTGCATCAACCCTAAATACCAGATGAAGAAGAAGAATTACAGAAACTCTGGCGTGGTCATTCTCAACCACTGTAAGGTGAAGTCACACAACATCCACCTTCTTCCTACAGGCCTTCCGTGTTTGAGTGACACGTCAAACAGGGCTGCAAATAATGATTATTAATTAAAGTTGCCCTGTGGAGTTTCCTGAGAAATTCATGTTTATATTCAGTGTTTCCTGTGGCCTAACAAACATATTGGATTCATTTTTCTCTTCACTTAACATTTGCTAAATATTTTTCATCCTCTTGCTTGCTAACAGCCTTCTTCTTCTCTGCCTTCATTGGCACATTTCTGTCCCCAACTGTCAATTAAGGGAACAGTGTGAAACAAGTGGCAGGAATGTGTGTAGCGTTGTGCGTGTGTGCGTGTGTGCGTCTCGCGTATGTGTGCATCTGTATCCTCAGGCGCAACCCGCTCATAACATCACTGCTCTCCAGTGCTGCTAGTGGCCAAAAAACTGCGCAGGGTGCCTTTAATGTTTTGTTGGTTCGTTGTTTGCTGTTTAAATGTCAGATTACCATGAAAAATACCCATCTCACATTTCCCAGAGCCCAAGGTGACATCTTCAAATTCTCTGTTTTGTCCAACCTTCTGTTCAAAACCAATATTAAATCTGCAAGAAAATAAAACAATGACAAGCAGCAGATGCTCATAGACCAGTGAACAGTTGGCATTTTTGCTTAATTTTGTGTTAGCTAATACTGAGCGTCACCGCTGCATCAACCGCAGCCATATCCACCTCATTCAGCTTTTATCACATCCGATCTTGAATTTCTCCGTTTCCCCCTGACAGATCATCAAAATGTATTCCTTCCTGGATTACATCATGGGAGGCTGCCAAATTCAGTTCACAGTGAGTTTTGTCACATATAATCTCCTCAGTATTTACAGCAGCATGTCGTTGTCTGTGCCGTGGCCACTCACGCTGCGTGAGCGCATGCGCGTGTGTCTTTCTGTCCCAGGTGGCAATAGACTTCACAGCGTCCAATGGGGATCCCAGAAACAGCTGCTCCCTCCACTACATCCACCCCTACCAGCCCAACGAGTACCTCAAAGCGCTGGTGGCGGTAGGGGAGATCTGCCAAGACTATGACAGGTAGAGCTCACTCCATCAATCATCGTTTAGCTAATGCCGACACGTATTCAAACACACACACACGCTAGATTCTCCCTCTGAGGATCAAATCATTTGATGAAAGTGTGCGTGAAGAGATTTCTGCGTGTTTATCATGTAAAAAGTTGCATAAATCTCAAAGCTTTCGTCCATCACTTATATTTACTCTCTGATTCCCTCCTTCTTCAGTGATAAAATGTTCCCTGCGTTTGGTTTTGGAGCTCTGATACCACCTGACTTCAAGGTAGGACATGCTGGATGTGTGTACGTGTGTTTGCATTGCAGTTGCAGGGTGAGTTCTGGCCACTTAAGATTTTAGATCTCGTTCAGGAGGCACAGCTTGCTTTTGATCAACATGAAAAGAGATTGCATCTGTCAACCTGTAAATTGGACTGAACATGTTCTGCTGAGTGTTTGGTTTAAGAGGCTCTGTGTTCTCTGCCCCACATGAAGGTTTCACACGATTTTGCGGTGAACTTTGATGAGGACAATCCTGAGTGTGCTGGTGAGCTATCAAACACACTTGACTCCTTGACTTATGGACACCTTTTCATTCATACATCACAGACCAAAACAATCCTCCGGTATCACTGCTGCACGCCTCTCATCTCTCCCTCGCTGTCAGTCCCATATTTCTCCCTCTATATCTGTCCCCACCCTCTGTTTCTTCCTCTCACACACATGAACACACAGGCACACACACACACACACACACACACACACAGCTGGGAGAATTGTTGCTATGCTGCAGGAAATATTTCAGGACCTAAGATACAGAGAAAAACAACACTAATCTGTATGTGTGAAATGGGCTTCTGTGCAGTTCTCGCCACATAGCTGCATTCCTGCCGTGAAGGTGTGTGTGTGTGTGTGTGAGTGAGTGAGTGAGTGTGTGTGTGTGTGTGTGGACTGTATGGGAATGAAAAATGTCCAGTCATGTTAGAATGCAATCACATGGACCTGATGTATTTTAGCAGATACTTTTGCAAGTACCAGAACCTTGACTTGGTGAGGTCAGTGCAGTGTAACACACAGACAGACAGGAAGACAAGTAAACAAGCAGCAAAAGAACCTGTGTGTGTGTGTGTGGGTGTGTGTGTGTGTGTGTGTGTGTGTGTGTGTGTGTGTGTGCGTGCGTGTGTGTGTGTGTGTGCTGCAGGCATCCAAGGCGTGGTGGAGGCCTACCAGAATTGCCTCCCCAAGATCCAGCTGTACGGGCCCACCAACATCGCCCCAATCATTCAGAAAGTGGCTTCGTCCGCCTCCGAGGAGATGCACACCAAAGAGGCCATGGTGAGAGAGAGAATGAGAAAGTCTGGACCGTTTCACTTGTGTTATTGTGGATGTTGCCGTTTGTACTGGCACACAGGGAGACAAGGGGAGGACAGATAGCAATGACAAAAAGTGAGACATCAGAGGAGGTTAAATATGGGACAAAAAGAGCCAAAACAGATGAATTGAAAAGTGTACGGGGGGGGGAGTGATTGATATTAATTTAATTCCAGTCATAAATTTTACAGCACAATTTCCTCTCTGCCTTAATGCCTCCCGCTTCTCTCTGGCTCTCCAGTGGATTAGAATGAGTTTTATTCAAATTAGCCCCTGACAAGAAGCCACTTTTAAAACATAAAATTCATCGAACTCATCAAATTCATCTATTCCTCCCTCCCCACATCCTCCTCCCTTCCACCCACAATTTTTTCCCCATCCCACCAGGAATACTTCATCCTGCTGATCCTGACAGACGGCGTCATCACCGACATGGCGGACACACGGGAGGCCATCGTGCACGCCTCCCACCTGCCCATGTCCGTGATCATTGTCGGGGTCGGCAACGCAGACTTCACAGACATGCAGATATTGGACGGGGATGACGGGATCCTTCGCTCACCAAAGGGCGAGCCGGTCCTCCGCGACATCGTCCAGTTCGTCCCCTTCAAGGACTTCAAACACGTGGGTGGCGGTTGGGAGGAGGGTTAAAGGACAAGGGATACAAGTCTTGAATTTCTGGAAAGAGGACAGAGCTTTGATAAATGCATTCCAGGCAAAAAATGTGACTAATTCTCCAGAGTCACGATATAATGCAGCAGGATGGATTTTTGCACCAGACGCTGTTTTTCAGCTATTTTTGTACCTTGTGTTTCTACTTCTTCAGAGGCAGCATGAGTATAGCAGATACCACAACACTTCAGAGCAGCATTAAAGAGAATAAAAAATGTGAGGTAATGAGAGAGTATCTAGTCATAAAAGGTTAGAAATTTCAGATCAGGGCCACAAGCTTAAAGCAAAGGCTCTAAGTGGGGCTAAGTATCGCTTTAAGGGTTTCAGTGCCGCTGCCAGTACAATACCTGAGGTTCTGTGTTGATATCCATCAACAAATTCCTTTTCTCCTCTTTGCTCAAAGAAGAAAAATGATGATACAGAGCAGTGGTAGGCTAATAGCAGCCTCTGGGTTACATCTGGCCCGTTAGCAAAAAAATATCTAGCCCCATAACAAAAGCTAATGTTTTCGTTTTTATTATTCATTTTCTTATTTAAACTTTTACATGCTCTACTGCAGATAACAATGTGAACACAAGGCTCACAAGCACGCAAACCGTGGCTGCTGTGCTTCGTTCAGCACCAGACTGCATGAACAGCGTGTGGTGCTGAAATGAAGTCTAGTAAACTTACTGGATGAATAATGCAGATGAAAGCTATAATCCCCTTCATTTAAAGTAAGAATATGTAACATTTGAGAGGAAAAAAATAACACAAAGGAAAAGTAGAATTAATAAGCAAACTGTTAGCCTAGTTTGCTAGATATTGCTCTGTAACTGACATTATTGAAACTGTGTACTTACTTATGCTTTGGTCACAGTGCATTTTAACACTTTCTGGCCACTTGTCCTTGAGTTCAAACACAGTTTTAATTCCACAGCTGTAGCCTGTGCCCTATTTGACCATAACAGATTTGTGTCTCACAAACACAAATAGGTGTCTCTTGACATGCTGGAGACTTTTCCCTAAGGCGACAACAACAGCATTTTAATTCAAACATTAATCGAGCGGCACTGTTTTCTCTAGTCTGCACTGCGGCACAGAACGAGTGCCGCCGGATACAGTCCTAAAACTAAGCAATACATCAATTTGACTCTTAAATGATTGTCTGGAAAGAAAATAAACAACACATATTGAAAACATATTGAATAGGCATGTTTTTCCAGCATCCATTAGCTCCCCAGTGAAGACACTGGAAAACCTTGATTTAGAGGAAATGTCTGTTAATGTGATTGTGTGATTATGTGTGATTAAAGTAAACAGACTAAGAATCAGACCAAGCGTTAGATTCCAGTTTTCAAGCGGCTCATAGTTAGGGATTTTTTCAGCTACTCAGAAAGTATCCACGTAGGCCAGATCAAGCGACGGCATTTAAAAAGTTCTACTTCAGCAGTGGCTGTGTGTGTGTGTGTGTGTGTGTGTGTGTGTGTGTGTGTGTGTGTGTGTGCGTGTGTGTGTGTGTCAGGTGGGTGGCAAACACTGCTGTATTCAGGGGGTAACAAGTGTGAATGTGTGGGCGTAAGATGCTTGGTGTGCTCGTCAGATTGCATCAGCTATCTTCTCACGCTGTGTTTGTGTGTGTCTCTCTCTGGTGGCATTAATTTTTTCCTGGCTTTGACAGACTGGGTCTGCTATGGCGAGTCAGGTCTGTGACAGGTTGAGAAATCAACCAATTACCTCCCAGCTAAACAGAAAGAGAGGAGGGAGAATGCAGGAAGGAATTGAAAAGTATAGTTTACCCAAAAGTACACAGAGAGAGTCAGAGAGGAGAGGTGAAGAATAAATCTAGAGGACGGTGGAGGGAGAGAGGCAGCGGCCGGTGGTGGTGGTGTTGGAAGGGGGTCAACGGGAGACCGGAGCTAAAGACAAAAGGGAGCGAGGGAGTGTGTGACAGAGGTGGAGAGGTGATTTTCTGCTCTGTCGTTTCTTTTCAGAAGGGATTAGCAGGACGGAGCTGCTGTGTGACAGGCAAAGAGGGGGATAACAGGTAGATAGGAGCAGAGAGAGGAGGAGGGAGGGTGGAAATGGGGGAGGGGGTTGTTGCGGTGGGTGCACTTTGATGATGCATTGTCTCAGGGAATTATGTGAGACGGAGTACGACAGACTCTCTGACTTTGAGGATTCGGATGTGTGTGCGGTGTGGGAGCATGTGCGTGCTTGAAGACAAGTACGACCAGTACGTATGTGTAATTACAGTACGTGTGTGTTTGTGTGTGTGTGTGTGTGTGTGTGTGTGTGTGTGTGTGTGTGTATGAATGTTTTTCCTCTTTTTTCTAGTCATGAGTGTACATTGATATAGTTTTTAGTTTTAGTTTTAGTTTGTCTCAATCTGAATATTTTTCAATTTTACTATACATTTAATAGTCAGAGATTACCATCTATGGAATTTTTCAAACAGCAATATCCATAGAGCCGAGACAGCTGATGTGTTTCTTTCTCTTGAGCACACACGAGTATATAGAGACAAAGCTACAGTACTAGAGGACAAAAAGGTGAAAGCAGCGATGTTTTGAGGTTGTCAGCTGAGCTTGTCTGATCACACCAGTCTCACTGGTCCAGACCTTTGACAGCATCAGGCCCAAAAGTAAATTCTAGCATCCTGGAATCACGCATGACCAGTGATGTGAGTGTATTTGTGATCCCTGTCCTCCTCTCTCTGTCTGTCTCTGTGTTTCCAGGCTTCACCAGCTGCACTGGCTAAGAGTGTTTTGGCAGAAGTCCCGAACCAGGTGGTGGATTACTACAACGCTAAAGGCATCAAACCCAAGTGCATGTCAGACTTCGAGTCCACAAGAACCTTCAGCCCCTGACAATGGAATACATGCAGACATGCACTCAAATACACACATATATATATATCATATATATATACCCTATGTACTGTATAATACATATACACATACAAAAGCACAAGCACACATGCACACAAACATGTACACATAACCATACTACATACTACAAACAGTAGTCTAGCTCAGAGAATTAGCTCGTTCTGGTGAAACAATTTGAACTATTCCATTGATTACTATTGCATGTTTGGCCACAATGGCGTCACCTGGGAAATCATTACTATCTACTGTATATCTGAAAGATGTTTATAGAAATAAGAGCCGTCTTCTGAACCAGCATGCAGACTCAGACCATAGCCCACCCAAAAAACAGAATGACACTCCTACCTTATTTAGATAACTAGCAAGTACATAGGCCAAGAGATCTGCGGGTAGAAAAGCCAAAATATGTGATTGCATTGCCTGAACAGCTTAGAATTAGCATTGCAAATGTTATTTATGGGAATGGTAGCGCCCCTGTTAGTGTAGTGCATAAATGCATGCATAATTCAGCTCCTGCTAATATCCAATCTCCAGTAGCCGCTTGCTAGTTATGAAATAAAGTATCTCTGTCATTTGAGTGACATTCAGGGTTGTCTTGGGTGTTTTGGGTTCTTTTCTACAGATTTTGTTGGAGATTTTGCTAAATGGAAATTAACAGAATAATTGTAATAATTTCTTAATAACCTTCTTACATTGTAAAGAGTTTTGGAAGGATAGCAAAGCGTGTGTGGTAGACACTCATCTGTGAGCTGAAAACTGTTTTTTTTCCTGTATTCTGCATGTGGATTATAATAAAGACACTTTGGTTTTCTCTTTTTAGTGTGATCTGATGTTTGTGTGCATGTGTTTATCACGTTGTGGGGATAGTATTTTTTATTTTCACACTGTCACAAAAGGGGGCTCACCCCTATTTTGGGGACAAAAAGCTGGTCACCACAAGGTAAATCATAAAATTTTAGATTAAGACTTGCTTTCTGATAAATGTTAGGGTTAGACTTGGGGTTAAGCATGTAGTGATATACCAAGGTAAGGTTAAGTCTGCGAGGAGCTGATGTAAAGAAAATGTAATTTCCTGAGTGACAAAAGCAGCTTTGCCTTTGTGTGTTCAGGCATGCAGTGTCTAGGTATAAGAAAATAACAAAGGCAGAGCAGGTGGCAGCTTGTTAGTTGATTTATTTTCCTCTGCCCCGCAAGCTTCTGTCTTCTCTGTTTGCCACTGAATATGCAGACTATTATGCAGGTAGATATCACGCATCTCTTTCTCTCATGGACAGCCCTGCCTTGTTGTTGAGCAAACCACCTTCCCACAATACTTCAAACTGCCGCACACGCTTCCTTTATCCATACAAATAATAGTCGGCTCACAGGCACCTTCATCCACTACATCTCTCTTTACCTCTTCCTACGTTTCCCTTACAGACATTAAAATGCAAGAATAAATTATCTGACTAATCTCCATTAATTAGGGCCAACCGAAGTTGGGCTGTCCTGAGAGTACACTCCATATGTGCCTCAGTCTCTGGCAGATCAGTATTCATGACATGAGCATCCTGATATCTCTTTCAGAGACCACCCACATCAGAAGAGTTAGACAGACTGAGAAATCAGATGTGTAAAGGCTGGGAGCAACCATTAAAAATCACGCTGCACCCTCTGTTCTATTCTGTTCTGTCCTGTTAGGTAACATAATTCTCTGAAGCTACATTCTTTATGTTGAGACAATAAGGCAATAATAATAATCATGATTAAGCAGAAAAAATAGTCTCATCTGTTACACAGTATATTGTTATAATGCAGGTGACATCATTAACTGAGAAATCAGTGGGACTTGTCTTGAAAATTGCCAAATTAACTTGCTCAGAAATAGAAATTTGAACATCAAGATTTCCATGAGAACTGGGCAAACTTCATCTATTGATGAAGAGCATCTAATATAATTTGAAGCTCCAGAACTACTAAATTGATCTTAAGGTCAACCTGTCATTTGCTGTTTCCAAGGTCATGAACATTGAAACTCACCATATATTATCGTTGTATTGCCGTGCACAACAACGAGTTTTTTATGAACTTGAAAATTTTGTACTTATTGCTTTGTGGATATTACATTTAAGAGGTGAGGTGTTTACTGAAAAGTATAACCAATGACAGTCCGGAACCTTTGGCATGAGCTCCAGTGCTGCGGAACTGTTTTGATTAAGTACCGGAAGTAGCCAGGGTGACATTTAGAACAGGAAAGCGAAGGCATGGTAGTGCTTATGTTCTGAGACGTCTTTCTAGCTCGTGTGTCGGTTTTTCATTTTTATTTGTAAGTGTACAGATTAAAGAGCGCGATGGCGGCGTGGAGCTGTCGGTTTCTTCTTCAGCGGGGAACTCAATTCGTTTCTGTCCGAGCAGCAGCTGAAAGGTGGCTAATGCTAACTGGCTAGTTCTGCTGATTCCCTGATTGTCGACCCCAACGCGGGACTATCCCCGGTCGGCACTCTCCCGCTAGCCAGACTATCGAGCCCACCGACATATAACGGAGCTAGTTATCTTTTTTTATGTTAGTTTTTTGTTACGTACAAGTGTATTTGACATATAATTAGTGACATATTGTTTCAAATACACCTACAGTATGACCATTAGCCTATGAATTGACTTTGTCGTTACGTTTTAACAAGTGGTGGATAAATCCTCTTTCCGTTTCCGGTCAGTTAACGTCACATCACAGATACTCTTGAGTTCGCCATGCCTCTTTTCACCAGGTGAAAAGGTTACACACATGTTCTCCTGGCATGGGTGGAATTGGAGGGGTTAAATACTTTATGGTTCCAATCCTATGGGGAAATTGGTGTAAAAATCGTTCCCATATGGAAGCTTTTGTTTTGTTTTTGGTCGCTTGGTTTGGTCGCTTTCCGTTTCCGATAATTGTAGGCTACCCTCTTTCCGTTTCCGTTAACAACATTGCTAACTTGTACCGCAGAGCTAACGAAAACTCCGGACCATTCTATAACTCCCGACCATTTATGCGTGTAGATTCTATAACTCCCGACAATTTATGCGTGTAGAAAAGAGCGAACAACAACTCCGGACTAGCAAACCAGTCCTATTACTGGCCAAGAACGTCCTGTTACTGGCATTACTGCCGCTTCGACTGGCATACTCCGCCGTCGTTTTATCCAGTAGTGTTATTCTTACTGGAGTGGTGTTAAGAAATAATACGTGTGCCAATACATAATATATGCTATAAATGACACGAATACGTGAAATATAATCAGGGGGCAGTGTATATATATGATAATACGTGAAATATAATCCGGCGGGATAGATCGTCTAAACCACCTGGGGCTACGCGTCCGTGAGCGAACTCAGTTGGGAGTCTCCGTCTATCTACCGTTCTGCTAATGTAGCTGAGGTTAACTTGAGCATGTTGCTGAGCTAAAACAGGCTGATGTGCTGAAGCAGCGCTACTGTTTTGCACGTTAATTAAGTGCTGTCTTTGCTTTTTTTTTTTTTTTTTTACCGAAGCATAATACTTGAATAAAATTAAGCAAATATTAACATTTTGTCATTAAAAACACAGTTAAAGTTAGCTGAATTGTCTCTGCCTCCTAGTAACGTAATGTTAATTAGTTAATAGCCAACGTATCATACCATTTAATTGCAAATGTTTGGTACAGTTCCTCAGATTTCTGCCTTTTTTATTGTTTGGAGTAGCTGAAATGTGAACCGGGGCATTTGGGTAATGTTAGGAGTTTTCAAGGTATGGAAATGTTGAGATTTTCAGTGAAATGCTTGGTGATTAATGTAGAGACTGTCCAAGAGGACAGTGATGAACCACTCCACAGTCCCAATCAGTATATGAGTAATGTTTTTTTTTTTTTAGCCGGTGGCATTTATGCACCTTAAATGGCCAAACTGTCCGTGTGAATGTGTGGACCTGTCTGTTACTCATCAGTTAGGACACTGCAGTGACTGCAGCAGCAGATTACTAAATGATAATGAAGTGTTGAACTTCTCTAAACTAAAATGAGCAAAGTGGTAGCATGTGATCAGTTATGCAGTGAATGCATTAGTGCTGGAATGATGATCCTGAGATCATCAGACCTTTAATTATTTTACCAAAAATGCTATAACAGATTCTCAAATATGAACATTTTGCTGTGTTTGGTATCGTTGTGAAGTGCATATGTTTGAGTTAGGGGCTGTTTGTCAAACCAAATAAGCTATCCAAAGTCAGCACCTTGCATCTGGGAAAATTGCTTTTTTCTGGCGTTTTAGTGACTTAAGAAAGGCAAAATAGTCAGTAATTGCAGCCTTAAAACAATTGGATGCACGTGTGTATTGTACGTGGTACTCTTGTGTTGATTGGACACAGTTGTGAGTATGTGTCTGGCCATCATTAGTGTAACTGTGGACATAACCGATGGTTTTTCCTGCTGACTAATTGCACTTGTGTCTCTGCATTTCTTGCAGTCCTGCCCATTTGGTGGGTTGTGTTAGGACAGTAAAGACCACCACGTTTTTTGAGGAACACCTCACACAGGATAACCAGGAGTACATGAGGAAGAGCATGGCAGAGGAGTACAGAAGGCAAACGGCTGAAAAGCTCAACCCACTGAAAGATGAGCCCTGGCAGCGGCACGAGTGGACAGAGGGTGGGTGTCGTGATAAATGAGAGCTGTAAACATCATGACTCCTCTTGCCATTGGCCTTTAACCGTCTTTTCATCTGTTCCTTCTCAGGTAGTCGAAGAGTTGGGTTAGTAGCTGTGAAGCTGGGCATGGCCCCCATCTGGACGAAGACAGGAGAAAGACATGTTGTCACCATGTTACAGGTACCACACACACACCTTTTGTGTGTTTCTGTTGTGCCTTAGCTTTGCATCAAAACAGCTGCAGGCATTCTTTAGGAATGATAATGTGTGTTTATGATTGTCATCCATAATGACATGGCCAGCAGGTCAGAAAAGGAAGTCAGATAAATTGGATTGTTCTGTGGAGTGTGGGCGGAAGAATGGCAAATATTGAACACCCGCGGGCTTTGATCGTGCATCTGAAACGCCTCAGTGTTCCTCAGCAAGTTACTCCTCCCTCACCAAGGTGTAAACAGAAGATATGTGATGTCAGGTGTATTCAGATCACGTTTTAATCCCATCGAGCAGTCTGTCAGTTAAGTCAATTGAAAGCAAACCGTGGCTGTGTGTGTTCACTCTACTCTTTATTGTATAACAGATTCATTAAATGTCAGTGCTAACAGTGAAACAATTAATCAGATTGAAGGCCATCCACAAACTTCTATTCCCATCTGCTGATTCACTTTTGTCACATTTAGTCAGATGCAGGCACGATCTGTGCGAGATGAAAAGTAGAACATTTGGATTCACTTTCTGAGGCTGAAAGCACTCCCACCTCTTTGGTATTTTTGTATGTGTTATCTGAAGTGAAACTTAGAGCAAATGAATACAGTACAGTTTTAGGTGTTGCTGTTTTAAAAGAAAGTTTGACTTTTGTGGAGTGTATGTTCCTCTTCTTCCTCCTCTCCTTGTTTTCTTGTATTTCAAAATGACTGTGACTTCATCCTATTGAGTTTGGCCAAAAATGGTGTCAGGTTTTGTGAGTTTCCCAGTGGTCTTGTGTTAATACATTTCACTCCAGGGATTTTCATCTAATTGCATTTTTATTCATGTTGTAGGTCAGGAGGAAGCAGGTGGCGCAGTGAAAACTGCAATCACACTGTAACTGCTGTTAATCCAGCCTCTGTCTTTTTTGTTGTCATTTGTTTTGGTTTTTAGGTGCAGGACTGCCATGTGGTAAGGTACTTGTCCAAGGAAGAATATGATGGACACACCGCCGCCCTTGTGGTAGGAGGGAAAAACGTATCACCATTCTATGTAAGAAATAGCTGTATATCATAAACATGTATCCTATATATAATGTCAGAAATCATATCATAAAACATACATGAAATTTTAGGAAAATATTATTTGGGTTGTTTTTTTTGATGAGTAATAAATCAATGACGACGGTCATAGAAAATAGAAGTAAAAAAAGAAATAAAGCTCGGTCTTCATCTTATGACCTGATGCTGTTTTTAATGTATTAGTTAGCTGGAGTGGAAATAGTATATTTGGACTTTTAAGGGATACTTTGAACAGCAGCCACGAGCATTTAGCTGAAATGCTGAGCCACCACATCAGTACCACAGGTGGAGAAGAATCATAAAATCGGCACACTGACTGATCTGTCATACAGTTTATACAGTTCCCCAGTTTGCTAACAATGGCCACGATAAGCTACTGGTCATACTGGTCATACAAGACCAAGTCAGGCTCGAGCAGCAAAACCCCAGAGTGAAGTAAATTCTAGCTGATTCTGAATTCACATTTTCATTTGTACGAGGAAGAATGTTTTATTTATTCTCTCAGAAGTTACATAATCTCGCTTTGAGCAACATAAAATGTTTTGAAATGAGGTAGAAGTGTTCTTTGAAAATATGAAATTTCTTTGGGGGGGATGGTAACGATTGAAAAAGGTTTTTGTACTCAGTAATGTGACGGCAGTATTTATAACCAGCAGCGGTCCTGGCACAGAAATGTCCTTTATATCTTGTGTGCTTATTTATTTCTCCCTTGCAACAGCGTGAGAACTGCCAACATCACATTGACATTTGTGTACTTTTCTTTGGACTTTCACAAAGCAGAGCCGTGCACTGTGTTTGCACAAAGGCTGAGCGACGACAACATTTTTACAGCATGAATTATTTAGTCAATCGACCATGAGATCAGTGATGGCTTGAGCTGCTGAATTCGTATTTAATTGTAACATTTGAGAATATCACATCTTATTATACCAGTCACAGTATTTTTAATACCAGCAGAGCAGCCACAACTTGTCACCCAGTAACACATTTTGCTCATTTTAGTTCTGGCTATGTTTCTTAATCAAGCAAAGAAATCAAATCAGTGGGACAGCTTTATGGAAACATGACTGAATTTTCTAATTTCCCTGTAGCAGTGTGTTCATATCAGCCCTCTCAGTTCTAAGACTTTTTATGAAAACAGATCCAGAGTCAGGAAATTATACTCGCCCACTAAGCATCACCATATTTCACCATATTTCATCTTAGGTGTCTAAATAGATGACATCCAGTAGATTTCATCGCTGCCAAGTCCCCACTAACAATGACAGGCACACACACATTTGAAGTGCCTTCCATACACGTAACAAACTCTACAGTCCCATCACCACTCAGACTGCCTATCAGAGCTCTATTAACACCAACACTGAAACCTGAGGTGACAGACGCCACTTGACTGGCTCTTTAGCTCACTCCATACCTGTACTGGTAGATAGTTTAAAGAAGATATTTTTTAGAAAATCTGTAAACCTGTTAGTATGCATGAGGGGGGATTTGTCCTTTAAATGTTGCATCCATCTTTTTAAGATAAAAAGCTAAAGAACAAGAATGAATAAATCAAGGTGTAATTTATTCATTGAGTGTGGATAGATGCTCGATGGGCCGGTGTTGGGGGTTTCACACACTCACTGTGAAGTTGTTAAGAATCCCCCTCACGCAGCCACATTACTCTGCAGTCAAAGGCAGAGTTTGTCGGGAGTGTGAAGCTCTGGCAGGCTGGTTTTCAGTCAACAGAAGGGGAGAGAGAGCGTTTAGAGTGACTGGAGGGGCTGAGATGAGAGTGAGCCGAGTGAAAGCAAATGTCAGAGGCTCTCGCTGCCAACTGTGCGTGCGTATGCCTGTGTGTATGTGTGTTTGGCTCCCGTACAGTTATAACAGGCCCACGGTTAATTTTAAAATGCCAAAGTCCAACTGCTGCTCACTGTTCGTAATCGCTTTACCACTTTATTTCCCTCCCTCATCATTATACATTTTTCTCTCTTTCCCTCTCTCTGACTGACAGAGGTCTGAAAAGCAAATGGAGATGTTCAGGAGTGCGGGAGTGCCTCCCAAACAGAAAATGAGCACATTTAAAATCAGTGACAACGCCGCCATCAAGCCAGGTATACACACATCCACGTCACATGCTGCACTCTGATATCTTTTTGTGGCCGGTATTCAAGTGTTGTGCACATTCAGTCATGTAATCTCGTGTGTGTTGTGTTCAGGCACTCCTCTGTACGCAGCACATTTCCGTCCGGGCCAATATGTGGACGTCACAGCCAAATCGTAAGTTCTGCTCTGCCAGCTTTCCCTCCTCATCGGCGTTCTCTCCTCTTGGCTTCCTTTCCTCCTCCTTGCCTTCTCTCAGCTCCAGCATCTTGTTTTGAGGATAGATCAGTTATTGACTGAAGAAAGCGCAAAACCTCTATTTTTACACCATTATCCTCCGAGGCAACAAGTTAACATGAATGCAGTCTGGAAATGTGAGTGCGCTAACACTGATTTCCTTGTGTTTGTAGCATTGGTAAGGGTTTTCAAGGCGTAATGAAGCGATGGGGGTTCAAAGGTCAGCCAGCGAGCCACGGTCAAACCAAAACTCACCGCAGACCTGGAGCGTCTGGACCAGGAGGGGTAAGACACACATGCACACACGCCGAAAACTGTGAGCCTCAACATTCTCAGCTGTGCCAGACATGAACAGTTGGCTTCCCATAATCCAGTAATATGAGCGTGTGTGTCATTCATCATCTGCGTCTAGGATCCAGCCAAAGTTTTCAAAGGGAAAAAGATGCCCGGCATGATGGGCAACATCAACGTCACAGCTTACGGACTGAAGGTATACACACTTACAAGGACACACACACGCACGCACACAGACACACAAGGCTTTGAACTCGTTTGTCCTTGACTGCGATTTCAGTTCAATATTCTCTCATCTGCCTCCTCTCCGTCTCTCTCTCTTCCAGATATGGAGAGTCAATACCAAACATAATGTGCTGTATGTTAACGGCTCTGTCCCCGGCCACAGGAACTGCTTACTGAAGGTAAAAATAATCATACACACATGTACACTGGGAGTGAAGTTGAAGGTCAGCCCCAGCATGCTTAGTGTTCTGTCTGAAGACCCACGACCTTGCACCTTTAAAACACTGTTCTCACCTGCAAGACAGTGTGATCTGTCTTCATTGACACTGTGCTGCTTCAGCAGTGTGTGTGTGTGAGTGTGCATGTGTGTGTTTGTGTGATTTCCTGTGAGCGAATGAGAGCGCGTGCCTCAATGATGTTAGTAATATCCACAGCATCCATCTCCATACTCAGCATGTTGTGTTCGCCTTGTGTGTGTGAGCGCGGACACACACGCAGCCTATTATTTGTTTTGCAGACAAGCGATAATGAATACAAATGTGCGTTGCATTTCACCCAGCTCAGCTGTCCTACGCGCACACACATACCTGGATCCACTTCAGATTAGATTACCTTAAAGGGTCCACATGCAGGTTAATGATGTTTGTTCGCTTTTGTTTGTTTTTATTATTCTGCGCAGCCCTAATGTCCCGGTGTAAATGGGAAACAGCAAGGATTTATTGATTAAATTAAAGACTAAGGCTGCAACACAGAAAGATTTTAATTATTGATTCATCTGTTGATTATTATTTTACAGTTAAATGATTAATCATTCAGCCCAGTGGTTCTCAGACTGGAGGTCGGGGTCCCAGGGGGGTGCATAGAGCCACTGCAGGGGGGTGTGTATGACCAAGGGGAAACATGTTGAGTGAATGAGTATGATCCATCTGGAAACACCAATCAGACGCTGAATGTAACTTCTTTTATTAGTAGCTCTTCAATATTGCTAATGATCGATTAAGAAATTAAAAAGTTAAGATTTCAGTCTTCGCTGATTGGGTTAAGCTGTGTTGAAGTGTGGTTAAGATCGTTTATTGGTTACATCTGCGGTTATTATGGTAACGAGTGCAGTTAATAGCAGACAGTCTTGGACAGCTGATGTGTGTGTTTTTACAGTGACGCCATGCTGCACGAGGCAGAAGGGCGCAGTCATGTTGCTGATGAGTTGAAGGTGTGCAGTCTGATTTTGGTCTTACAGCTCACTGTGGCTGCTCCTCCTTGTTCCATTGCTGCCTCATTAGAGATGATATGTTGAAAAAAAAAAGCTGAAAATGAGCATTTTCAGCGCCAACCTCTGTGACGAATACAAGGCGTTTCCCCTGGCTGCTTGTTCTGCTCCAGAAGGGCAGCGTGACAGAAAAAGAACTGCTGGTTTGATTGGAAAAGAAAACAGAAAAGAGTGGCAAAGGCCTGTCGCACATTATCCAGAACTGGCTCTGTTGTGTCAACAAAAGATATTAAAATGACAGAAAAGCAATAAATCCTCTCATTTGTGAAGCTGGAAAATGCACATTTTGGGCATTTTTGCTTCAGATGATCAAAGTTGTTCACAACGGAGAACAGATTTTCTGTCACTTAATTGTTTCAGTACTAACTAAGACACAGGTGTCCTCACAGTGTTTTCAATACATGTGTGTTTGTGTGTGTTCCAGGTAAAAGATACTGTACTGCCAACCAGGAAGTCCACCCTGCTCAGCCCGCCTTTCCCCACCTATTTCGAAGAGGAGGGCGACCTGGATGAAGACCTGTACGACGACAACTTGTTCATCCACACAGATCCGTCATTAACACTGACCTGACCACACACACACACACACACACACACGCACACACATGTGCTCACACACGTTTTCACCTAAGCCCACAGTCTACATCTGGATTCTCTAATAAACTGTAATTCCACTGAATGTCTTGAGCCCCTCTCATGTTTTTTTTTCCTCTTTTCTTGTGTGAGATACAACAGCATAGAGCGAGTCTGTTTGATCCAAACAGTTATTACAGTCCCTTTCCCCTGAAACCATGGTAACTGTAGGAGTGATGATGTCACTAAAGGATCCCCAAGCAGAGAGAAGGGAAAAAAAAACAGACAATGAAAATAAACAAGAAAGAGAAATGTGCAATATCTTTGCAGGACGGAGGATAGGATGAGGGTGGAGGCGGGGGGGGGGCAAGGGTGAGCTGGATACAATGAACTGCAGAGAGCAAAGAGGAAGAGAATACAGACAGTAGAGAAAGGGTATGTAGGT
Organism: Chaetodon auriga; assembly: GCF_051107435.1. Classification (NCBI taxonomy): domain Eukaryota; kingdom Metazoa; phylum Chordata; class Actinopteri; order Chaetodontiformes; family Chaetodontidae; genus Chaetodon; species Chaetodon auriga. Next base: position 11,466,425 of record NC_135090.1, on the reverse strand, counting down.
GGGGTGGAGCAGTGAATGGGGTAGAAGGCATGGAAGCAAATACAAAGGAGCAGAAACAAGCAGGGTGGGAGAGATGAGTTGGTGGAGGGTGAGTGAAGGGGGAGAAAAGGCGAGGCAGGGATGGAGGCTGACAAAGGTTGACATTTGTGCATAAGAGGATAAATGAGGACATTAATGTTGCAGCAGGAACCGCTGGGCGCTTAAGTCTGTGTGTGTTTGTGTTCAGCGGTATTTAAATGAGAGCCGGCTGGGGGCTGCCAGATCCCCTCCTGCACCACATGGACCCCTCCTCGCCTTCTCGGGCAATAAATAATCAAATGAGAATCATGTCTTCTAAAGTGTTCGACTCTCGTTTAGTGCAAATGTATCCTCAGAGGCCTGCACGTGATTCAGTGCTTCTCTCTGTTGGCCTCTGCTGTATTATCTGCCGTGCAACTGACAGCAGCAAAGACGAGCCTTTTGTTTGAAGTGACGCGAGGCGGCGATGGCTCACAGGATACCCTGCAACAACTGCACACGCGGCGTCTGTGCCTTTCTCGTTCAAGCGGCACACATCTGTTTGCTTGTCATTCAGGTGAAAAAGCAGATGTAAGGTGGTGATTTTAGTTTGTGGAAAACAACGTCCTGCTCTATATAACATGCCACAGCTTGTAGGTCCATAAGGCAGCAGCAGGTTGTTTGAAATGGTAATGATATCGCTTGAAAGTCCTGCTCTGTGGAGCCTGCACATCATCAGGCTGCTGTGGGGGTGGAGGAGAGGAGAGGAGAGGAGAGGAGAGGAGAGGAGAGCGGAGAGGGTGGGGGGTGGTGGGGTTGCTGCCTGTTAAAGCAGCAGAGCAGAAAGAGAAGATGCTGAACTCCAGTTTTGATGTGTGTGCGGGTGTGTTTGCAGGTGAAGACGGGCAAGCTAGTCAATTTTCAACGGACCAATGACCTGATTCCAGGAAAAAGCATCTGAAAACTTGAATGGATTCAAGCACAATATCTGTAGAATGGGATCATGCATTTAAACGGATGTGCTTTGATATCAGCTGCGACAGCGGAAACCCCTGTTCAGCCCACTGCAGTGCTTTTAACACTAATGTCAGGGTGATAAGACCAAAACATGGGACAGCTAACCTCGCCTCGCCCGAGATGTAGACTTGAGGTCGCTTAAAGGCCCTGAAAACCACATTGTTGTGCAGCTAGTCATTAAGAGTGATTGCAGTTACACCACGAGTGACAGCTGTGTGCACAATTATTGAGATTTTCACACCCTTGACCCATGACTCCACGCAGCATTGATAGAATTAAGTTCTACTAATCGATAACTTCTATCTGAAAACCTGACTTCCGTTAATTAGCAGCTGAATTGTTTGTCAGATAATCAGTAACTCTGTCGGTCAAGTTACATGATTTGATATTTTATTATAGCGTTGCCTTCAAAAGAAAGACACGAGGCGAAAGGCTTAAGTTTTAGTGTTTGATGAAAAGATCTGAGCTGCATAAATCTCTCCTTGTACTGACCTTATGGCTGTAAAGCCAAGTTAAACCACGTTTGCAGCAGGTTTGAGATAAACTTTAGATTCACAGACTTCTGCAGGAGTTTAATTTAATTGGGTTTGATTTCATTTGATCTGATGAACTGACATTTGACATTTTTCCCATTGACTGATATATATATATATATAGTGTGTGTGCCATTTTAGTGTTCAGCATTCAGGGCAAAGACTTGCAGCTGACTTTTAATTTGTTTGTGAAGATGTTTGTCTCGACTGGAACTTGATTCCAGACTTGCTTTGACACGACTTGAGAATCAGCTTGACCCAAAGCACTTAAAAACGGCAGACGAGCTGTTGAGCTGTGGGACCAAGAAGCAATTTAAAGGCAACATGCCCAAGCAAGACTCCGTGTGGCAGCCCGCTGAAGCCACCACTCAGCAGAAAACACACAGGTTTGCAAATACTTAAGTGCTCCCTCCAAAGCCACCCACCTGATTTCTTGTCTGTCAGACCATCTGATATGTGATCCCTAAGTGCGATTGCGTTCACTAATTAAAGAACTGGCCGAGTTTTGGCTGAATCTGAAGGTTTTTGGGGGAAATTGGCTGAGTGGAGGTCGGCCCATGAGTCTGACCCCGGTGTGACATGATGGATCTGTGCTGCTCGTCTTCTGCTGGCTCAACACATGAGAGATCTGATTTCAATTAGTAAAGAGGACACACACACACACAAACAGCCTCTGTCCTATTGCCATCCATACTGTGATTGTCTCTAACCCCCCCCCCCCCCCCTCTCTCTCTCTCTCACACACACACACACACACACACACACACACACTTTTATTGCCTCCTTAGCAAGCAAAGATTCCGCACCGACTGGTCAGCACTTGTGTTGCTGCTTCCTTGCCAAGTCCACACAAAAAGTGTTGAACTGACCTGCATCGCAGCACACACGCAGCGTGTTCGTGTGCGGTGTGTTCCTTGCAATATGAATTATTGAGCGTGTTATTTGAGGGACAGCTGGCTCTTGAACACATTGACTCCTTTCGACAGCCAGTTGTAAGTCCACGGTGGCGGGAGGGACAAACCAGACAGGAGAGAAAAGGGAAATGAGGGAACGTTAATGCAATTTCACGCTGACTTCAGTATCGGCAGGCGGTGATATTATAAAGTGTTTATATAAGCTCTCAAGTCAATTAACACGAGGAATGAAATGAATTAATCTTTTCCCCAGAAAGAGAACATTAAGTTATTTTTATTAGCCTGAATGCAATCCCTGTCAGCAAACAGAGGCGCCTGAGTGACATTTGAAGTTAGAAAAGTCACTTGTGAGTCGATTGTTCTTGCACTGTATCATGCACTGCGCAATGTTTTGTTTGTGTTCTCAGAGAAAAAGCTGCATGAGTGACTCAGATCCTCAAACGATGGACGTACATTTCGTCAAGCATTCACACCTCGATGGCGGACAAGTGACTGCTGATTATAGATGTTTGTATTTATCTTTTTTATTATGATTTAATCCAATAAGAGACGTTTAACTGGGGAGAGAGAGGAGAACCCCACTTTTATTTTCACATGCACCATGATCACCACTCATCCCTCTAAGCCATCCTGCCGGTGGTCCTGCTGTGGCGAGTCCCTCCCAGTTGTGCACACCTGCGTCTCATGTGCATGTGTGTGTGGTGTGTGTGTGTCATGCCCCCCAGCTCATGTTGGTAAATTTGGGTTCCTTCCTTTCCCAGCACCTTTGGGTGAGAGCAGGGTGCAGCTTTGGGTCCCCACCTTCCTCTCCACAGGTGTTCCTATCCTGCCCTCAGATATCATTTGTGTGTGTGTGTGTGTGTGTGTGTGTGTGTGTGTGTGTGCGCACACGCTGTACCTCCACTTGTCTGACCTTACAAAAGCAGTCCTTCTCATTACCTTTCACTGTCTCTTTCTGTCTCTCACTCTTTCCCCTCAATTAAAACCCACCTTGGATCTGAGACATCTCCATGGTAACAAGGACCAGTGGGTGAATGGGAAAGTAGGGTTGGCACGGGTTGGGAAGAAGGAGGAGGGAAAGTCAGGGAACAAAGATCAACCAACATGTTCATAGTTGTGTTTAGATGTTTGCTAATCGTCTCTGACTCACACCTCTCAAGTGTAGCAAAGTGGCTCGTTACACCATTAGATGGCCAAAATGTCTGCAATCATGGTTTGGCTTTGACGCCATCAGCGTGCACTGTTAAAGCGTGCACTATTTTGTGGGGTTTAAATGTGCCGTGTTGTGACTAGGAGGTAAATGTCAGTGGTTTTCAGCCGGAAACCTTCGCCACAAGAATGTGACCGCGGGATATCGAGTAAATCAATATGGAAGCCAAGGGAGGAGGCTGAAGGTGGGGGGTAAAGAGAGAGGGATGTTACCGCAGGTGAAAACAAAATGACAGCAGCGAAATGGAGGAGAAGCGGGAGAGGAGACGGAGGAAGACGAGGGGAAGAGGAGACTGGGAAGAAGAAGCTGATTTTGAGAGGAGCTAACTTGTCTTCTTGTCTGACCTTTGAGACTCTGGGAGGAAGTTAATCTCTGACATTATCTCTGTGTGTGTGTGTGTGTGTGTGTGTGTGTGTGTGTGTGTGTGTGTCACAAAAACCCATGAGAAGACCAATCCCAATAACCCCCTTAGGGTCTAAGCCCTGAGCCCTCACGGAGGGCTTGGTACCACCTATAAAGTGTTTGCGTGTGAGAGGCTGCAGTGACCCAAAATGCTATAAAGGAATGGGACAGAACTTTACAACATAGAAAAATATGTCAGTGCAATTGTGGTTTTGGGACCTCATATTTCACATTTTTTTTACTCTCTTCACGGCTGAGACAGCTATGGGACCGTCTGCTGATTTGAACATCTTCCGTGCCCTTGCCTTACAGCATCACACACTTCCATTCAAACTCATTTTTAATTGTGCTTGCGTCTTCTGTGTTTGTTTACCATTTCTTGAACACTTCCCCTGGTAACCCCGTGTTTAACATAACAACGCTGTGAACTGTGGGTTATTCCCTCAGGCAAAGTCTGAAGAAGTGGTGCATAAAAGGCTCAGACAGTGTGTGAGAGAGCCCTCATGCATTTGACAGTTTGACAGTGGGGCAGCCCTTAGCCCTTGTGGACTTCGTGGGGACGCGCCTCAAAGTCCATAAATCTGTGACTGTGGACAGTGGGATTGGACTCCCAACCAATACTGTGCTGGTCTGCCTCTCAGCTTGCCTGTCTGTGTCTTGTAGTCAACATTTGTTCCTACTGAAGACTTACTTCAAAAACATGTCACAAATATATGCCTCATTTGTTGTTCACTCAGCCTCTTTATAAACTATCTGGGCACTCCAGTTTTTACCAAAAGTTACTCCCAGCAGGACTAAACTGTTCATTTGTTGGGGACTATTTTCAGCTGCGGATTAATACACATTTCAAATTTCCATCTTAATGTGATTAATCACTCCACAGCACAGGGTCGTGAATCTACAATGAAGCTGTCGTCTCTTTATGCGACACACAAAACAAAGAAACGTCTTTTTTTATTTATGATGGATTGCGGAGGAGGAGTTGAGGATACTCCTGTATTGCTTGCCTGAAGGCAGCAGGGTGAACAGGTTGTTGCTGGGGGGGGGGTATTGTCATTTAGTGTCCTTTGGGCTCTGGGCAGCTCACCTCACTGATATCCACTGTTGCTCAGTAGATGCGTACCAATGATTTTCTGTGCAGTTTTAATCACATTTTGCCGTGTTAGTCAGTGTTTCCAGCAGCAGGATGGTGCAGTCCAGTGCGGCGCCCGTGGTCATCGTAATGAAGGAACGTGTCACCCAGTGCAACTGTGTGGCTCAATGATATGCTGCCCAGACTTGTCACAACTCCAACACAATGGAGGTGAACAGAATTTTGCTTGTGCTGCTCAAAGCATCAAAGAATGACATTTGACCAAATCCAGACGAGTAAAACTGAAGCTATTTGCATGGCCAGATTCCAGAGTAAGTGGGAAGATGTCGTTTTTGTGATTAGGGTGAAGTGACCCTTTACGATGTTGTTTCTCAACAGTACACTCTTCTCCTGCACACACCCACACATGCACCCAAAGTGATGACATTTCTCACTCCTGAATAGAAAGCCATTTAGCCTGACTCACAGAGAGGAGCGGACACAAAGGCAACAACACAAAGAGAGAGGGAGACAGACAGTGAGTAGGGGGTCTCTTAATATTGTGAAAGATAAAATACATTGAAAAAAACACAATTTTAAGACTTGAAAACCATATGAATAAATACAGAGTTAATGGATCTATTGAGGGGGAATAATAGATGTATTAACCTTCATAGAATATCCAGATTCTATGTATTATTATTATTGTCTGCATTTAGATTAGGCAGGACTTTTTATTTGCTGCAGAAAGTAAACAGATGAATCAGTTTTTGCCAAAAATGATTATAAATCAAACTGGGTTTTGTGTGAAAATGCAGTTCATTCACTGCACTGTGTGGGTATTCAACTAATTATAAAAACCTTCATCTGCTGTGAATTCATCTCAGGAGACGTGTTGTCTGTATATGTGTGTGAGTGTGTGCGCATGTGCGTGTGTGTGTGTGTGTGTGTGTGTGTATGTGTGTGTGTGTGTGTGGGTGTGGGTGTGGGTATATCACAGACAGAAGGGAGGCAGAGTGGGAGCAAGTGAGAGAAAATTACATCTGTTTTGGGTCAGCAAAATTTCTTTATAGCCTTACTTAAAGAGGCAGTAATGAAGCTGCCAACAGGCAATGTACTCAAGTAGTTCACACGCACGAGCGCGCGCACACACACACACACACCCTCAGACAACAAGAACACCTATAGTACACCAATATATAATCTCATTAACCCAGCACAGTATGAACTGCAGATAACTTATTATCCATCCTGTACACACAAACACACAAACACACAAACGCGCACACACCTGTGCACTATCCCAGCTCTCATCTCCAGCCCCTGCAAAGCTTTAAATACGCCTGAGATCATCAGAGATCACCAAGATATCTACATGATAACAATATCAATTATCACAGCATCATGTTGAATCAGCACACATTCCCTCAGTCGACACAGAGTGAATGCTAATGAAGATGCAGATCAGCGGTTTCAAAGTGCCAGCGGGTCTTATCTGTATCTACAGGAACAGTGCACACCCAACTGTGGGACAACGCTGCCGCTCAGTGGTTCATACAGGAGCTGCACACATACACAAAAGTGGGGAGTGTATAGAAAAAGGGGTATGTCTCTTCTAAGCATCTGTGAGGTACAAAACGCTGATGCAGTATTTCTGAGGAAAACTGTATGTGGACATTATAGATTTCAGCTCTTTCAGATCACTTGGTCACAAACGGGCCTGTGAACTGTCTGGGCTGTGTGGTATGAAGTAGAGATGCTCTCTGAACAGACAAAAAGAGTATGGTACCTTCTGTTTCAAACTCCTCTGGAATGATCGACTGTAGCTGTTGAGATCAGGGCAGTAAAAGCCCAACAGTGATGTCACAATGTACTGACACACCCAGGAGTACACTTCTACAACACTGGCTCTAGAGAGCGCCTTTGATTAGTTTCACGGTCATCGTGAAGGCGAGGGGTATTCAGTTACTTGCAATGTGCAACCTCACTGCTGGATGCCATTAATCCGACACACTGGCCCTTTAAAGGAGGGTCATGCATGTCTGTCTTTTATTGCAGCTATATGACAAGTGAAATGCTGAATTACATGTTTTCTAATATAAAACCACAATTTCCAGAAAAGCATAACTATATTTCCAAGTGAAATTATTTTGGTTTGAGAGTCACTCCAAAATGACCACCAATCTCTTCTGTGTCCTTGTAGAAAAAGTGCTGGGGCATTTCTTGATGCTTCAACAGCTGAAAAAAATTGAGCTGACGACTGAGAGCACACTGCAATCACCTTGCAGGTGGAGCAGCTCTTCAGAGGCGCCGAGTGTCACTGAGAGATACAGACACTCCACTTTAAAACCTGTCAATTACTCTTTTCATGTCAACACAGCCTAATTCTGATGAATGAGAACAGCAGAAAGGACAACTTCACCTTCACCTGATCCATCTGGGACAGGACGGCGCTTTTCATCCAGGGAAAAAAATGGAGAACAAAACAGTTGAGCCACTGCAGCCTGCAGCTGTTAACCGCCGTGGAGGAGGTCACATTGTGGGAATTATGTTAGATATTTAATTTGAATTGTCCAAAGAAACAGAAGTGCCTGTTGGCAGAGATGAGCAGATTCACATCCTCAACACCAAAGTGGATAGGAAACTCTGGCCCTCGCAATATAAATAATACAGTAACAACATGAGGGAAAAGTGCAGGAGAAACTTGCAGGGTATAAAAGGATTTAAAGGGAATAACACATTCTCACCATTCTGTATCTCAACTGGATGAATACTGACTGAATCAATTCAGACTTCTTTGGTCCATTTCAGCTGATGCTGTCATGTTTGAAAGTCCAGTTGAATCAAATTTCATCTGCTACAGCACCACATGTCTGCTCGTTAAATCACACGTGCTCTCCTCTGAGAAAAAAAATCAGGACATAAAAGGTAGAAATTTATATTTTATGTGTTTGGTTCCATGATAGGGCCCCAGAGGGTCATTTCACTGCTGCTCTGAAGGTATTTTCAAAATCTTCAAAGGCTCTTCTAACGGTCTGGATTAAAAAAAAAAAAAAATGTTTTCTGTCTGTTGCACGATAAAAAAGATTATAACCAGAAGATGTGCCTCTTCTTCCCCATTCAGACAAAGATGGGAGCTGGAAATGACATATGTCTCAATTTATACAACATCACTGAAACATAAAAACGTTATTATCAGTCCTACTTGTCTCTAGTGATCTTACTTTCAATTATTGTATATTTCGATGCAAAATATTTATGTTGTACAAAAAGAGCAATATTGCATGAGAGGCATGACCCTGACCAGTAGCTAATGGTGGCTAATGTTAGCGAATGTGAGCAAACTTTGATGTTTGTCTCTGATATTACTTTGCTGACTTCAGGGCTCTACTTATGTATTATCATTGTCCGTTTAGTGTCACACACACACGTCACATACTCTTACTTTAAGTAAATATGGCTGGTAATGTGGAGCAGTGTTTGGAGCAATGCATGGAGACACACATGCATGATTATCAGGGTGCAGTTCATGCAGATCGAACCCAAGCAGAAAAGCATTTCGAAAGGTCAATGAATTAGCAAGGGGGCTAAATCATGATTTTAACCCTGTGCTTTACTGCTGTTACATCATTCCACTGATGATTTTCAACCTGAAATGTACCTGGAGCTGTGTCCATAGGGGGGCAGTAGAGCCCCTTATATTTTTGTAACTTGGCAACATCAGAGGAAAATCCCTGTCTCTTCTCTTAGCCTTGCTGTCTGTTTCAGTCTTTGTTTGCTTTGTTCCTCTCAGCTTTCTCCATCTTTACAACACAATACTGCACGCATTGTTGTATCATCTATTTATTGAGGATTAGAAACATGAAAAACATACCAAAAAAGCCTGTGAAAACATGAAATAATCTTACACACTGAATAGCAAAAGATTTATATAAACCATTGATAACACTAAGGCTAATTTAGTGAACCTCTATGAAACCTTTACATCCTCAGCAGACGCTGACGTTGGCACCACGCTAGGAGAGCGTGTTCACATGAAGTGGTTCTTTTTGTGCTTGTGTGAGCAGCAACCTGAGCTTTGAGAGGTTGTTATTTACACCAAGGTGTGCTTGGCTGCAGTGACTACGCAGTGTTTCATGTGTGCATTTCGATGCATTCGTGTCTGAGTCTGATAGAGTGTGGTGTACGCAGAGTTATCCCAATTCTAGTTTTCTGTCCCCATGGACCAAGACCAGGTGGTGTGCTCATCCTCTGGGTATGCATGTGGGGAGGCAGGGTGCGAAGATGGATGATAGATGGATGGATAAATGATCTATAAGTCACTAATAAAAGAGTTAGAGCCTTGATGGACAGATCGCTGGACAGATTAGATTATGACAGATGTTGTGCGTTTGAATGTGTGGATGCCAGGCTGGGTGGAGGCCTGGTCAGGAGAGTGGTGGCAGGGAGCGAGTGCTGACTGGGCTGCACTTCATCCTGGATGGTGATGGAGGCGGCTGGGTGAGGTGAGGGGAGGAGGGGGATGGACGAATGTATCCACACTGGTACTCTCTCCCAGTCCCGGATCGCTCTGAGCCAGGAGCTTGTGATCGACCTCTGGGCCGGCGTAACTGAGGCGGGGTGGAGGAGGAGGTGGGCATGCATTTGTACTGGGAGGGAGAGTGGTGGGCTGATGGATGGCGGGTGGGGGATGAATAACACCCAGGCGCAGAGTGACGACTGGGTGATGGGTGGCGACCAGGTGAGGGGTGACGGCTAGGTGAGGAGTGCCTCCCGGACAAAGGTTCACGGTTACTGGGTGGGTGTTCCTTGGTGTATTTGGGTGATTTAGACACCTTGGGCGACTTGGGTGTTTTGGGCGATTTGGTCATAGGATGAGAGGAGGAGTAAGAGTTGGAGCTGTGAGTGGGAAGCGCTTGGCTGGGAGGGGCGGAGTCTCCATTGTTGGCAAGCTTGTAGAGGAAGACGTCATACTGAAGGGGCGAGCTGGTCTCTGCGTGGAGCTTGGCGTCTTTGGGGAGGAGCACTTCCAGGCCAATAGTGACTCCATCCTGACGTGGAAATATGGTAAGTAGAGAAGGATGCAACAATGTAGGGACAGGCACAGAGGCAAGACTTATGAAATAAAAATGTTCAAAGAAACACAGGCATGGGTGAGTTATGAGACGATGAGCAGAGACAAAAAATCTTTTATCTGCAGCAGCAGATTTCTTCACCACTGGGGGGCAGTGGAAACAAGCTGTGGACGCAACACTAACATGATGCCTAGCTACACATACAGCAGTTGTGGAGCAACATTAGTATTCATTTGGAGCCATGTTTCAGGACACCTGACAATATTCACGCTCCCATTGCTCTGATTTTGTTCTCTAACAACCCCTGAGGGAAATATCTGGCTCTTTAGCTGCAAAATGCTCCACAATTTTCACCAAGTTGTCGCCACCTTTGGTGCTTTCAGAGGTTTTTCACTGGAAACAGCTGCCTGCTGCAGCAAAAAATGATATAAAACAGTACAGCTGGGCGTACAGGAAACCATGTAATACTTATTGTATGTTCTTAAATAGGGCAACACATCTTAATGTGAGGAAAAATCAGCATAAAACTGTGGACTGTGGTCCGTGACAAGACATGATAACAGTCACCCCCTTGGGCCTGTGCCCAGTAGGCCCGTCAAGTAATCTGTCCATGGATACAGGACAGAAAATGAGTACACATGTAAGGAGTACAAATGATCAACATTAGACATAAAGAAAAAAAACAGGACAGTAAATATTCAAGAGTATAGAAATTAAAAAGTCACAGTTAGTAAGTCAGATGGCTTGTGACTGAGTAGAAATGACCGTGTGTGTGAACATACTCAAAATTCTACTGTGACATAAAGATATTGCCTTGTAAAAAAAATGCAAAGGAAAGCAAAAAGAGAGCTCAGAACAGATATGTCAACATTCACGTCTGTTTCTCATTAATAAAGACAGACGTTGCAAATCCTAAATTAAAACAGAATTACTCCTGTGGCGTCTGTTCATGCTGGAGAGCTGTCCGTGGTGCTGAAGGGGCACGCAGTCACCATTGTTTGTGTGGCGTAATCTGCGAGCAGCCTACTGTAGCACAAAAGCAGGGTCAGCCGTGCATTCAGTTATTATTAGCATGGGAGCAGTTGGGCAGCGGTTAGCTTCATCATGAGCAGACATGCAGAGAAAGAGAGCGAGAGAGAGGCTGGAGGGAAAATAGAGCTCACAGCAACACACAGGGACAAGCTGGATAAAATTAAAAAGGTTTATTCCAACAACTGTGAACTATAATCCTCCATGTATACCCAAAAAAGTACAAAAGAACCTCAAGTACATTAAAGTATTATAAATCACATTGAAAACCAAGACACAGCGTGTGTAATATAGGTATATAGATAGATTCAAATATCAACTCCAAGCAATTACTTTGACCTCATGTAATCTAGACAGATCCACTTATTAGCAATGTCGAACATGAATATTTCGCAAATACAGAGTCACTTAATTTCCACTTACTTCTTTTGCAAATATTACGTTTTCAGACACTTTTCGTTGATAACACCAATGCATGCGGGCAGAGAGAGACAGTAAGGCGGGGCAGGCAGAGATGAGGGCAGGGTTTTTGGGGAGACGGGAGAGGAGACAATGAAGGAGCGAGAGTTCATTGGCCAAAGAAGACCAAGGCAGGGCATCAGTTGAGAGGAAAGTCAGTCATTAGTTGGTCCAAGCCAGAGATTTTAGTCCAGCGTAAGATGCGGATAGAGGAAGGAAAGGAGGCAGCGGCGCCACTATGTGATCAGCATTGGCATGGCAGCCTTGTAAACAGGACTATTGTGCTTCTCAAGTTGTATCCTTAAATTCATGTTGTGCTTACTTTTGACATTAGGCCTGATTGGACTGTTTAAAATGCACAGGATGCACTTTTCAAGCTGTAAACAATGTTAGCCTGTAACCATTTGTTGTTGTTTGTGTGCACGTTACATATTTTGGTCTGATTTTCCTGTAGCACACTTTTGCCAGATGGTGATATTATACCAGGTTGTTCTGGAGCGTGTTTACCTCAGCGTTTTCCTCTGTGTGGTTAGGGCTGTGGCCTAAGTCGTGGGCGACAGAGGTCGGGCGGTTGTTCTCGTGTTTGGGGGAGTGAGAGTTGAGGATGTTCATTGACCCCTCTTCCTTGGGTTGCGGGGACTTTGCTGGGTCCTCCTGCTTCTGAGGCTCATCCTGTGGGGAGAGTTTGGGACTTTTTATACATTCCTGGCACTAACACGCATTGATCAACACACAAACAGCACACAAAGGACACATAGGACACGTTCTGCGACCATCAGTTTGAATGTTTGGGTGTGTCTGTGCAGAGCTTGAAATGCGTTTGTACATGTGCCTGAGTAGTAGCATTCCATCCCCATTTGTTGTTGTATAATTTCTTGTACACCAAACATGTATTTTACGTCATTTGAAGGGATGGGGTAGCATTTCTTTTCATTTAACAGGAAAACCTTCTGTGGTGCATTGCACTGAGCTCCAAGCCAAAAGGCAAAAAGAAGAGGCTGGCTACTTCATGTAAATTGGAGGAAGCACATGGGAGTCTCGACCCTCCAAAGATAATAGTGGAACTGTAAATGTTATGGATATTGAAGGGGCATTGGTCATACTGAATTTTCAAGCATTTTCGACCTGGTTAAAAGTGAATGCAAAGCAAAAGCTACAGTGAAAGTTAAAACCTGCAGTTCAGTAATGTCCAAAGCAAAAGTCACTAATATATTCTCAATGCTGAAAGGAGCATTCTTGAAGTCATGGGGGTCACTGTATGGACTGCCTCAACAAAATACCAATGGGACCTCTGACATTTAAAGAACTGCATAGCAGGCCACGTGTCTGCAGGGGCTTTTTAGCCTCCAGATCTGACATTTAGAGCATCCGGAAGTCACAGACACTCATCTATAACCACTGCAGCTGAAATGCCAGCATAGCTCTGAGACCATGGCTTATGTTAAAAAAAGCAAGTTGCAATTTGCTCACTTGATTTAGCCCAGCTAAGTATGGGTAATGGAGTGAAAATGAATAAATGAGTTTGAAAATACATCAGCATTTTGGCTTGCAGAGTGCATCTGCGTTAAATGCGGTAAGTGCGTGCAATTACCAGTCAGCGAGCTGTGTTTGTATGACGACAAAGCTGTTGTGTCTGTGTACATCTGCTGCATGCGTCAGTTTGTAAATGGTCAAGCCATCGATTGATTGGCTTGTCACAGACATGTGAAGGTCGTAGGCGCAGCAGGCAGGAAGTGGGGCACCATCGATCTTTAAACTGGCTACTGCTGGATAAAACTTGCTAAACGCCCTTTCATTCCAGAAACAACAAGTTCAGAAAGCTTAAAGTCAGTATAATTCTTTTGTTCTGTCAATCTCATAGACTTGATTTGCTGTCTATGGTTAATCTCTGTTTACATCTGCCTCTATTAACAAGATTCCCCATTGTTTATTGACATTGATTGGCATTATATATTGTGTTGGCTTAGTAACCCAGTAGGCGATTATGATTGATGAATACCAAACAGGGGCACACATAAATCTGGCTGCAACAAGCCCCTCCACCCCCCACACGCACACACACACACACACACAAAGACAAGGATATGAATTAAAGCATCAGTGCCTACACATTCATAATCACGGACACACAAACATGCAGCTACAGAATGAAAATTCACTTCATAGAAGCACTACATGCACAACCTTGGGAAGAGAACTGGGTGGTAAAGGAGAAACTTGCTGCACACAGACCCTAAAATGGCTGTCTGAGCTTTATGGGCAGGGGCGAAGCAAGCAGTGAGAACAAAATGGAGGCTCATTTTCTTCATTGAGCTTCTCAGGAAGCTGCAGAGGCGCAGGTAACAGAGGCAGCAACTGTGGGAACTTGCTATTTATTCACACAGCGGCAACCACGTAACACCTCTGAACAACTGGTTGCAGGAAGCCTTGCAGGAGGCGATTAATCATTTCACCTACAGCACACGTGGTGCACGGCTGACACAAGATCGGATGCAGGAAGAGTTTGTGGAGGTGAGGTTTGTAGCAAAACGGAGAGCCAGAATCGGACATCTAGCGGTTGCGCAGTGCGTAAGTTCAAAGCAGAGGCAGGGAGGGAAACTGCTGCAGGCGAGGTGGACGTTTCCGCTCTGCTTACCTGGAAGTGGTTATAAGGGTTTCTAGGTTTATATTCCCAGGTATAGCTGGTTGTTGATGGTCTCTGAGTGTGAAAATCATTAAAAAACACACACACACACTGTACATTCACAACTGTAGGTGGAAATCCCAATGAGAAGTTACTGATTTAACAAGGCACCAGGGGGAGTTGTGTGAGTTGCATAACACTAGATGCTTAAGTTAGTAGTTGGGTGTTGGTACTGTGAAATAGAACAGAAAGATGGCAATGCACAGAAACAGAAAGACAGACAAAGCCAGTCAGATACAAAAATCAAATCACTATGTAAGAGAGAAAACATGGGGCAGGACATCATGAACAAATGGAGGTTGTCACAGAAAGCAGGAGATGATGGAGCGGAAAGGGCTCAAAGAAGAAGATGAATGGAAGGAGAGAAAAGGGAGAGTAAACATGAGGAGAGTAGGGGCGTACCTGACAGATAATGTTGTCATAGTACGCCAGGTTGTGAGTGTGAGCTTGGGGAGCGGGCGGAGGCGTGTCACACAGTTTCCTTACGTTTGGCTGCGAGCCGTCGGCTGTTGTGGAAACTGAGAGGCCGTCCGTCTGTGGCTCGCTGCTCTGTGGGCGGTACTTACTGCGGGAGGGCAAAGAGAGAGAGCAGTTTGAGTGATGAATATTTGCAGACTTTTATGAGCATTCTGTGCATTTGTACCTCTCCAGGTCCAGGTTTCCCTACATTGCTCTGCACAGTGTGAAACTGGGGTGAAAACATCTCGTAGAGAGACACACGCACATCACACACAAAAATGTATCATCACAGTGTAAGAACATAAATAATTTAGTGGATACGAAAGGGAATTGGATCAACTCTAAAGCCGGTGACTATAATATCAAATCTGATTTGATTGGATGGATTTTTCTTGCTGTTCACTGCTCGTTTTACATTCTTCTTCATCTCCATTTAGCTCCCCTCTCTCCCCTCTCTCCCTCACTTTCTTTATCATTTGACTCATCAGCTTTCAGGTTGTCTTCCAGGAAGTAGACTGACACAGACATAGTCACAGCCACCTCTCTCAGAACACACCACATTGTGTAACTCACAACACATATTTTTACATTCCCACCTTCTTGTCACACACACACACACACACACACACACACACACACACACACACACACACACACACACACACAAACACACAAACAAGCGCACCTGCGTTTGCGGAGGCGCTTGTTCTCATTCTTGAGGTGGTGCAGCCTCTTGGCAAAGAATACGACGATCATGAAGAGGAGGATGACCACCAGGGAGGCCACGCCCACCACCACACACATCACCTGGAACTCTGTGACCGCCCAATCACAGCGCGTGCCTTTGTTCCAGATGTAGTCCTGCACGTTGCACCTGGATGCAAAGCGACACCAAGCGGCAACATTGGCCTTTTTGATCGATGTAGCTTATTATTTCTGTCAGAAAATACTTCTAAGCATCTACATTCCTCTCTCCTGACCTGCTGTATAAAAAGAAGCCAAGAGGTTTTATATGAGTGTGTACCCATAGCAATAGCCATTTACCACATTTATAGCTACTGCATGTAAGCCAGAGCAAAGGGTGTAAAGTGGTACTCAGAGCTGATGACATGGTGTCCTGAGGTCTGTCCAGCAAAGCAGGGATTCAGCCTGCAGCCTAGCCTTTAATGAGATCAAAGGATCAGGATACGTGTGTGCATGTGTGTGTGTGTGTGTGTGTGTGTGTGTGTGTGTGTGTGTGTGTGTGTGTGTGTGTATCTTTTCCATATTCCTGTCTTGCCCTGCGTAATTGCATGCCAGTGTTTGAATGTGTGTTGGAAGTGTGCCGAGCATGTATGAGTGTATGGACGTGTGTGTGAGTGTTTACTCAGCAGGTACGGTGAGATGAGCAACAGTTTACCTCTAAGCTTACACTGAGGCTGCGTGATGGGACAGATGGTGCCACTAAGGCGTGTTGTACCGCATGCGTCTGTGAATGTGCGTGTCTGTGTGCACGAGGCGTGTGTGTGTTAATTTACATGTGTGTCCCTCCCTGACCTTACTGTATTCATGTTCTTTAGACTTTCTATGTGTGCAGAACTGCGTGTGTGTGTTTGTCTCCATCAGCTGTCACCAGCCTATGAACGCACACACAAACACACACACTGTTTCCTCCCTGCCCCCGAAACTGAGCTAATCCTTTGGCGACCCTGCTGTGATCCTGACGAACCCTCATGACACATTAAGCCAACCTTCTATCTATGTGCGTGTCTGTCTTTTCAGTGTCTCTACGCTTGTCTGAAGTGTCCTTAATCTTTTCTTTTGTGTTGTAAAGGGAACATACTGGAACTCATCCCAACAAGACAAATTAAAAAGGGGGAATGTTTTAGTGCCAAACCCCCCAAACGCCCCCGCTGCCTCTCACATACTGACTGAACATATACATATGTACCACTTTTCCTCTTACATTTCACCGCCTGCTTGTAAATGCTACTTAAAATAACTAAACATAATGAAAAAGTGAAGACTACAATCCTCCTTACAATTTACTCAAGGACAACAAACCAGCCAGTGCAGTTTATCTGTAAACTTGCATGTGTTTGTGTTTTCCTCACCTGCAGAAGGCTCCCATTCCTGCCACCACGGTGCACACTCCTCCATTGAAGCAGAAATTGGGTTCAATGTCACACTGAGACACACAAACCCCAGGTCCAGAGCGCACAAAGCCCAGCCTGCAGCCGTCAGCCCCCATGGCACCACCTAAACCTAACCCATCGCCCTTCTCCAGCCCTGGCATTGGAGGAGCTGATAAGGAGGGCCCACTGTCCACATCAGGCCTTATGTTGTCAGGAACAGCAGGAGAACCAGCCAGGAGCGGATTCTCATCCTCCATGTCGGCCGGAGGTGAAGGGGTGGGCTCAGGTACTGGGGTCGCATCTAATGCCGAGAGGTCGTCGTCAGGGGACAGGTAGTCGTAAAAGTCAGAAAGCGTCCACGCAGTAGGATCTCCCCCTTTTTGCTTCTGGGGTTTTGGGACTTTGGCCCAATCTAGAGCAACTTCAGAGGGCACAACATCCGGCGCAGGGCTGTGAAACTCCACGGTGATGACATCATCAGATAAGGGGTTTCCTGGCTGGTCTGGACCCGCCCCTCCGGCAGTGAGCTCCTCCCCCACAGGTGGGTCCTCCTCAACGAAGTCTAGGTGGACGTGTTTTTGATGGTGATGTTTGGTGGAGCTGAGCGGGAGTTTAGCACCGAGCCCGAGCCCTGCTCCGATCAGGTGGTCCCTCTCTGCCGAGTCATCACTGAGCACCATCCTGGTGTTCAACGCCTCCTTGTTGACAGATGATTGGTTGTGGTGATGATGGCGCCTGGCCAGTGAATGCCTCCCTGTTAGTCAGACACAAAAAGGCATTAAAGAGGCAATCCAACAGTTTAGTGTTGCACTTCAATAAAGTTGGGAAACTCACACGAGTCAGATTAAACAGAGAATGGTCAAAACCAGAGGCTCAGATACCCTGACTTTTGGTCCCAACCATGAATCAAGCTCTACATTCAACACTTCATGCTACCCTTCCTATAATTCAGCATCTAACTCTTGGAAAGAAATGTCTACATAGTGCATAATGTAGGCTCTCCATTAAAAACTTGTCATGTCCGAGGCCGAGGCGAGAGATAACCCTGATGACATCACCAGAGATTTGAGACCACCAGGTTTCATGAAACTCCTCCAGAGCCACCGAAAACATCATAAAGCTGTTTTCACAGGCTGAGTAGTGCTCTACATGACAAGCACTGACTTTGAAGAGTAAAATCAATTGATTATCCCTTTAACATAACTTATCGATAACACTGCATCAATGGCAAAGGCCTTTTCTGTGATCTTGTCAAAATGCAGACGACAAAATGATAAACAAAGACTTGAATACACACATATAACCTTTTTTTTTTGTATTGGAGCCAGTCCCAAGGTACTGACTCTGTTTTGTTTGATAAAGATTGTGGCCCAAGGAGGAGCCATGAATAATTGAAATCGTTCCCTACAGTATTCTGCGGAGGCGCTTTAAGATTGTGCCAGGCTGGTTTTCAGGGAGACACTGTTATGTCACTATATCCTTCACTGTAAAGTCACTGTGAATTTGACATCAACAAGACAATATGCAATATGCGCAGCATGTGTTTTCACGAGAGAGCTGATTTGTGGAAATGTTCGGCTCAGCAAAAAGGCTGCCACGGTTCACATTTAAGGACTAAGTGATTAATTGTCAAAGAAATCAGAAGAAGAGCTGAAGACTGCTGTGTAATCAGACCGTGCTGATGTAGGATTAGACACACTGAGTGACTGACTAATGTGCTCTGTTGACCGAGACTGGGTGAGGATTAGATTAGGATTTAGAGCTATAGGTTAGAGGCTGATGGTCATACACTTCTCCTGCACTCGGCCATCTGCAGAGAAAGATGCACACTCACGTAACAAGAGAGAGGACAGGAGCTCCTGAAAGCTATTAACATGCAGCAGAGCAGCGATGGGCCAGTCCTTACAAACTCATGCTGTGCAGCCAGACATTGTTAAAGCTCACAGAACTCTGTTCAATACACGTAGAGATCCCAGAATTTCCAAAAAAAATACTTAACCTGTCTGGCTGAATTTTGGGGAAGATTTCTATTAAACAGAATGGTTCAGAGAAGATTAATACCAGCTCATGTCTGTAGCTAATCACAAAGACTGGAAACAGGGAGAAACAGCTCACCTAACTCTGTCCAAAGTTAACCACATCCACTTACCAACACCTCTAAAGCTAATTTCTGAACTTTAGATGTGCTGGTAAGTCGATTTTGCTATGTTTGGACAGAGCCATCCTAGGTTTTTCCAGTCTTTTTGCTAAGCTAAGTTAACTGGCTGCTGGTGATAGCTTCATATTTAGTGTAGAAACACGAGAGTGGTGTTAATTTTCGGACAAGAAAGCAAATTTGTTCATTTCCCAAAATGCCAAACTGCATCTTTAAGGGAAAACCAAAGGGGACGAGAAAGAAGAAAACAGACCCTGCTGTTGCACAATTTTAGGAATGCTTGTCTTTCACTGGAAGTAATATTCCTGCAGTTGACTGAATGTCAAGAACCCACTTTTTCACACTTTTCCACTGGCCTAATACATCTGCACAAATGGCCAAACTCAACCAAGTACTTGGCTGGACGGCTTCTCTCCCACTGCCACCCTGAAATCACCGTGAGATGAGATCACTCCTTTCAGCGTCTGGCACTTCATTCAGGGCTAATACTAAAACCATCTGAACGTGCCTCGAGTCACGAAGACTAGCGGTGGCTGAGAAACCATGAGATTCACCTCACACACACACTGCAGTTGCCATGGTGAGATGTAAAGAGGTGCCATGTTGAAAGGAAGAGTGGAGCGAGGGAGTTGCAGTGGAAACAGAGAATCCAGTGTTTGCTCTCTCTCTCTCTTGTTTTTCAATCAATCAGCCAGCCAGTCAGTAAGTGTTGATATGCCAACTCCATCTCTGGGAAAACTGAGGTGGAATGAACTCGAATGCTTCACAGTTTGTGAAAGAGACAGACATGCTTCACCAGTGTAAACTGATTACAGCTGATTCAAATTTCATTTAAAGGTTCAATCTGCCAATTTGTTCCCTGTCGAGACTTAGATGCCGCATCCTGTTAGCAGCTGGCTGCCTCACAGCAATTACAAGAGAAAAAGAGAACATGAGGAGATTACAAGAGCAAGACGGGCAAATTGAAAGCACGCGCCCCTGCTTAGCTATTTGACTTCTGTCTCAGAAATGGTGTGATTTGTGCCTTTAACTGCTGTTCAGCTCTTCACCTCGGGCACGAGGTCACTCTGCGATTGGCTACAGTGCAAATTCCCAGCAGCCCCTGCACGCATTTGTTGTTTGATGGAGATGCAACTAGTCCTACTTTGTAACAACCCACAACCACACGCATAAACCTGTTGGTGGACATTAACAACTACACTAGAAGTTAGATCTTTACTCCAACTAGTTAATGCACAGACCTCATCCACCCATTTACCTCTCTGCTTTTTAGTTTTTCTACACTATAAATAGTACTCTTCCTCTGTGTGTGTGTGTGTGTGCGTGTGTGTGTGTGTGTGTGTGTGTGTGTGTGAGACAATAAGAATCAGGGAGATGTTGATGATCTGATCCATTGTGACATATCATGAGCTTTCTGGAGCTACAGGGCAGATGGACCTCACAGTACGCCTTCACTCAGACAGTGGACACACAAACACACACTCACATGACAGAGCAGCCAAGAGTCTGGATTTGATCCATATAGCTTTATGTGGCCATAAAGGACAAGCTATGTGTTTTTCTGTACGTTTGTGTGTATGCCTGCATTGATGTATTGGCTTTATATAGAACTGAAATGGGTAGTTTTAAGGCAAATTTGTGACGTGTGAGTTTTGGAGCTACATTAAAAGAAATGCTTGACAATCAAGCACTTTGAAGATGTTTTCTGACATTTTACAGGCCAAACGGCGTTAGGAGTACATTAATCTAGACTGGCAATCTGATCAATAAAGAA
Source organism: Chaetodon auriga (assembly GCF_051107435.1). Classification (NCBI taxonomy): domain Eukaryota; kingdom Metazoa; phylum Chordata; class Actinopteri; order Chaetodontiformes; family Chaetodontidae; genus Chaetodon; species Chaetodon auriga. The sequence goes on along the minus strand of NC_135090.1, from coordinate 11,445,532 downwards.
AATAAGTTGCAGCTCTAGTTTTTTAATGATCATTTATTATGACAGGCCTGTTATGAAAGCAAAATTCTGTGCATGAGTTGCAGCATGTGTTAAAGTTAGCTTGCATAAACGATCAGGTAATCAGTTTAGAGGCACATGAAAGGAACATTAAGGCTGCATGTTCCGCTGTCTGTGTTGTGATCAAGGAGAGAGACATAAATACATCTTCTTCTCACACTTCTCTTAATATTCTCCACGGATGGCCTATGAAAAGACATGAAGATCCACGGATACGTCGCTCCTAATGAGTCACGTATCGACAGCCACGTGCTCCCTGGGCTTTAAAGTGTGAGAGACGGGCGTGTATTTACCGGTCAATATGTCACAGTGTTAACGCTTGATTACACATTGAGGGCGCGAGATGCGGCCAGAAAGGAGGGGCGAGCTGTGCAGCGCGTGCCCACGTGAACCCCGGCGACCCTCTGCGTGCACGAGCCACCCTGTTGCTGGGCAGCGGCAGCGGCGCTCATTTCTACATCTCCAAGATTTTACACATTTATTTTCCACTACTCTCGGCGCGCGCGCTTGTCTCTCTCTGTGTGTGCGTGCGTATGTGTGTGCGTGCCAGACAGACAGACGGAGCAGAGACTGGTTGTCAGATTTTCGTTCCCACACTGCCTGTCTCAAGGGACGGTCAGTAAATGAGAGGGCGAAGGAGGGGAGTGGGCCCGGTTGTCTCGGGCTCCCTCTGAACGTCCGGAGGAATGCAGTCCTTTAAGCGCCGTGAATAGGCCTCCTGTAGCCTGGCCACGGTGCACCTAATCCCGCCTTTGTCTGGGCCACGCACCGCCGCGGCGAGTCGCAGCTGCAGTACTGAACTGTCAAATGTCTCTGTCGTTCTCTGATCACCTACAGGCCGATCTTTCTTCTTTATACTGATGGACAATACTAGAGCTTATGACATTTAGAACAAGTCACTCACCTTTGTATTAAATAGTTACAAAAGGGAGAGGTTTTTTTTTCTTTACCTCACAGTGAATGGATATGAGATTGGCCGGGCCAAGACCACAGTCAGTGGTTCAAGTGTCATTAACGATCGACAGAGACAGAAAATATCAGCTCATGCATTGGATTTGTCAGCACAGTCTTGTGAAATGAAAGTCTCTAATTTAAGGTGTAAAAATGAGCCCAATTAATGCCAAAAATAAAACGGATTATCATTGCATTGCAAATATCAGTGTCTGCAAAAAGCATAATTCAATATGAGCCTATCAGTGCCCAGCAGGTTACTATCAATAGACTTAAAGACTCAGTGCTGACAATAAAAAAGATAATTGAATATTAACCATCGGGGGCAAAATGTTCAATGGCAGTTGCCGCATAGATTAACAACTGTAGGCTATTTGTCATTTTCCATATCATGTCAGTGCAGGTGTGATTTGAATCACGTACGTGCGCGCTTTCTTGCACACGCACACACAGCCTACACACACGCACAGGGTGGGACACAGGGTGCGCTTACCGTGCGCGGACGCGGGGATGATCACCATTGAGATGGTCAGCAGCACCTGCCAGGTCCCCAGACGACTGTCACCACGCGCCATTCCGTAGACTGTCCTTTTGACACACTGGTGCAAACTGTGATCCCGCTCCTCGTTGTAGCCTGCCGGTCAGACTGTGACTGCACGATAATCCTCACACTGGATCCTCCAAAGTTCAGATCTTGCCCGTTTTCGCCATGTCGCCGTTACCCTCCTCAACGTTTGGCTTTCTTCACAGCTGCTGTGTGCGCGCGTGTGAGTGTGTGTGTGTGTGTGTGTGTGTGTGTGTGTGTGTGTCTGAATCTTTTAACGGCTTTGGTTCGGTTCCATTGTACCGAGCGGGTGGCCTCTCCTGCACACCTTTAGCGCGCGCGTGTCACTCTGCGCTTTGGGGTCCGTCGGCAGCACCGCGAGGAGCTGTAGTAGTAATGCGCGCGACCGGCGGAGGGTCTGCAGAAGAGATTTTAACGAGCCGGGTTTGTCGTTGCCTGCCTGCCTGCTTGCCTGCATGCGGTCCGTTAAGCCTTTCCCTGTGGCTACACAGGCGATGAGCGGCGAAGCACACGCACGGCGCGCGCGGATGGGTGTCAAAGTGCCATCACACACACACACACACACACACACACACACACACACACACACACACACACACACACACACACACACATCCGAGTAAATGCTCGTCAGTGTCCAGCCTCAGCCTGTTGTAGCTGATGTAGAATGGGGCTGAGTGGGGGATTTAAGCAGCGTCTGTTGTCACTAGAAGTCAATATGCTCCATTTTACACCACAGCTAATGTGTGTGAACATGATGTCCAGAGTCCCTCTCTCTCTCTCTGGGTGGTGTTTATATGTAAGGGGGTTATTTGGATGCATGTTGTCTTGCATGTAGCATGCAAAGAGAGAAGTGTGTGTGTGAGAGAGTGGTGGGTGGATAATCCTCTTATTGTTATATTGTGATATAGGCTCCAGACAATGGCAATCTGCTGCTGTATCACCCCACTTCACCACACACACACACACACACACACACACACACACACACACACACACACATGCACTGCCCTGACCAATACAACTTCTAATTTCCATTCACTCATGCATCTTCCTCACCTTCCCACAAGACACGCTAACAGCACACACACCGTTCACACTGCTTTTGCTCCTCTGGGTTCGACTCTATCCCCATGAATGCCATCATTTTTATTTGTGTGTAATCATTCCTCTGTCACACTAATCCATTTTCCTGTTTCTCTGTCTCCTTTACAAAATGGCCTCTGGGGGGCTGACTGCCCACTCTCCTCCTAAATGGGATTATGTCAAATACGTTATGAGATAATTAAGACCAAATGCTCTGTTCTTTTGGGGGGAAAATGCAGTTTCACTCATCACTCACTGAATTCAGAGTGAATTGATCCCAGCCCCTACTGTGTGCAGCATCCCGCCGTTCCCCATCCATTATCCTCCAAAAAATCTCGCCAAATTTATACTGAGTCCATACCTCAAGTCTCTATTCTCAGGGATGAAACAGTAGCGGGCAGGGTGACAGACGGAAAGAGGGGAGGAGAGAGGGATAGAGAGAGGGTGTGTGTGTGTGTGTGTGTGTGTGTGTGTGTGTGTGTGTGTCGGGATTCAGAGGATGGACAGACATGGGCGAACGTTGAGGAGAGGAAGCTGGAGAGTGGTGGAGATGGAGGAACAGAAAAATGTTCACTGATGCACTGCCAAACAGAGCAGAACGAAATTGCATCCGCACCCGCCAACTCCCCCAACACACACATACACACAGTACACGCACACACATATCTCTCATGATAAATACACACAAGCACTTCCATCCTATCTTTAAACTCTCACTCTTCCTATAGTGATTGAATGAATTCCAGTGTTGGGCTTTTTGCAGGCAGGATGGGTGAGTTGTCAGAGTGTACGGGGACCAAAGGAGTGGTTTTTTGTGCAGGATGAACAGATGGATCTTACTGAGAAGCAGAATGGAAGAATAGCACACCTTAGTCAACGCCAAGCGCTGTGCGTGCATGTGTTTGTGCATGTTGTGCTCAGGCCACGTCGGTTTTTCCATCCTGTTCCTGCGTGGAGCAGTGAGGGGTGGACAGGATGTCCAAATCCTCTCCAAAGCATTCCCTGTGTGTGTCAGTGTGAGTGTCCAATGTTGCAACACCCGCTCCAGGACGAAGAAGAGGCTGCTTATTAAACCATATCTCCATCCATAAAGCCCTACACGCATGTGCATGTACATATGGCTGACAATGAGCAGGTAGCAGAGTGTGGACTCATCCACTGAAAGCCTCAGCTTCATGTTTCAACATGCAGTTCACCCCAACTTTTATCACAGTTTGTCTTCCTCTTCTGGACAGCCTCTAATCTCACATTGTCACATCAATATTGTTGCATCATGTCTTGGTAACTCCTTGATGACTCTCTCCTTCTTCAATGTTCTTTGCAACTAACTATGTTTGCATATCTGTTGTGAATGTTTGTGCACCAAAGAAGAAAAATGCAAAGAGTTCATCTGAGTATGTTCGCCTCCACTGGCATGTCACTGCCACACAACCAGCTGTCGAAACAAGAAGACAAATTACCTCTCAGGGGGCTGCTGATGTCCTGTCCAGTGACAGGGTGGTGCTGACTCTGACTGGGTGGTTCTGTGGCTGAGGCTGGTTGGTTTGAGTCCTGGAGTCTCTCTCTTGCTTTGCAGGCCATGTGACCCCTCCATATTTGCTTTTCCAAACCACACCTCTCAGTTTATCTTAATTAGTTCTTAGTTAGGACAGCAGAGGGGAAAAAAACTACAAATTCTACATGTCAGTATGTGAGTTTAGAGATGGTAAACAGACCAGAGGCTTATTCTGTTTGACTCAGCAGAAGACTCACAGTGTGAGATGATAACAGGGGGCGTCAGTCTGCTAGATGGATACAGAAAACAAGCTGAAAGCGCTTTGATGAAGGGAGCAGAGCTGCCACTAGGTGGTGACAGAGCTTTCCTTCAAGTTAAGATAAGGAGACATGGAACACAGACTAACACAAGCAGATTTTACAAACAATGTAAATGGAGCAGAGCTCATTCCAATAAGGCATCCCTTGCCTTATTGCTGTATAAGCACTGCATGAGAGTTAATGTTATCAGAAGATGATAAAATGCAAGTGGGATAGAGTAGCATTACATGTTTTCCAGTTAATGAGATTGACCAGTCAATTGTTGCAAAGTTAACAGTGATGACAAAACGGTGACTTTATGTTGTATTCACAAATAGGGCATCTTGAAGGACAGAGCTTTCAGTCAACATTGTCTTAAAGATGCCTTTTGGATGATTATTGTGACCTTGAGTCAAGTCAGAATGAAACAGAAAGTGTCACTGCATTTTAGTGTTTTGTTATGATGACACAAATGTCACGCACTGTAGGCTAGAAACATTGTAGAAGAAATACAGCTTAAACTATATTAACATGAATAACTAGATTGCACACAACAAAAGGATGCTTTGGAGTGTTAAAACTGTAAACTTTCAAGTATGCTCATAACATTGGATGAAAGCAGGACTGGCGGGATAGAAAGAGCTACTCATTCCTCAGACTTTTTACTGCTTTGAGTATTTCCACACCATGGAGTTGCTAATTTCACAGAGGTAAAAGGTTTAATTACGTTCTCCACCACTGTTAAAAAGTGAAAAATGGCAGACTTAGCAGACTGAATTCTTGTCTTTGAATTGCTGCAGTGTACTGAAAAACACCCCTTCAGGCCGCCCATCAGGAAGGAAATGAATGCATAAAACTGAAACTGAAATCCAAACTTCACACTGAATCTGAGTGATACAGCTGCTCCCAGAACACCGCTATTACGAGACAAATAAGATACTGAGGATGGCTTTGCTTGTGTAAGTACTTTTACGTTCAGCTGTTTGTTGATAGGGTTCTGTTTGTAGAGGTGGATGAATGATAAAGAGACAAAGAGTTTATGGTGGAGCAGTGTTAATGGGTGGGGTGACAATGAAACTGGCAACAGGCCTACTGCTTTTTACACCGGATATTCAAACAAAGGAATGTTCTTATGATGTACAAGCCTTCATTTAATAATTCTGACATAAGTTTAGTTTTGGATTGAATTTAATGTGTTAATCGTGCTTTCAGTTTAACTGAATTTGCAGTCTCTGTGAGACTATTTGATGAACTATATATCAGGTTTCGTTTCCTGTTTACCACACTCATGCACAAGACCTAGAAAATGTATAATTTTTCACCCTTTTTGATGTGTGTGTGAAGTTTCATGAGTTTCTGAGCACTTTTAGCCCCTCAACAGTAATTCCCTGCATTACAACAGGGCCTTTGCAGTGGTCTGTGCTCAGGCCCTAAATATGACCTGATCAGGGTTCTAAATTAACACCCGCCAACCCGCCAAATGCGGGTTAAAATTCATATTGGCGGGTGTAAATAAAAACTTACTAGCCAATTTGGCCGGTAATGCATTAGGCAATCATGTCAGTCAGAGCCGCTCTACAGTTCTCGGTCATTTGTCCCCCTGACAGTCCGTCCTACATTTCCCATGAACACTGTCGTAATGCTACGTGATGACGTACAAGACGCCCATTGGCTGTGCGCAGGCACACTACAGTCTGTAGTGCAACCGGCGCGAGAAACCACGGAAACGCAAACACAAAGAAGAAGAAGAAGAATGAACGGCGGCGTATAAACTGTAAAAAAGGAGACTGAGCTAGCTAAAAGTACAAAGTAAAGTTAAACTAAATGCTGCGGTGGTTGGGACAGACGTCTGGGGGCGAGAAGAGGAAGGAGGCAGGGGATGAGAATGTCGACAAAGCGTGCGAAACGAAGAAAAGAAAGTTTAACGCTAAATGGCTGACAGGTCGTGAATGGCTTGTGTTTGATCACGAAAATGCCGTCATGTTTTGTAAGGACTGCCGCATGTACACGAAAGAAAAAAACAAGACGAATAATTTTGTGGTGGGGACTAATAATTTTAAAGTCGAGGCAGTAAAGGACCATGAGTGCCCGAAGTCATCAGGAGAGCCTAAGGAGTCTGCAGTACTGACTGCTGCACTATTTGTGTTTTGTAGTTGTACATACATAATTCAATTTATTACCAATGCAATTTTTTGCAAGTGTTTAAGTCATGGCTGTTACTTATGTATATTTCTTATTAAAGAAGGAAAGTAGAAACACTTTAAGTTGAAAGGAAAAATACATTTTTTTAGGAATGTAATGATACTAAATACTTACTGGAAAAATGTCTTCTATAAAATAATTAATCTGACAGCATTTTTTGTTTGTATAAATTAAATGTTTGCACTTTCTGTGTATATTTTGTTTCATGTGTTGTACTTTCTGTGCATTTTTCATGCCAACAATGTAAATAAAATGATCAAATGTATTCAGTGGCACTCATAATCTCTTATTTTCACCGGGAAAAAATTTGGCTAGTGGAAATTCTGATTGGCTGGTAAAAGTTAATTTAGAACCCTGGACCTGATGATGCCGTTGGATGAAAAGTCAGAGGATTAGAGACGTTATTACAATTCATCTTGAGGGGGACATGAATGTCTATACCAAATGTCATGACACAAATGAAATGAAATGTTGTTTTACTGGACTGAGGGAGTACAGATCCTGACTGTTCTCATTGGTTTTTAGGGAAGGTTTGTCTTGCGGGGGCTTCGCATTGCAGAGTTTGTATATATCCACTCCTGCTCTCGCCCTGCTGGTATTTGCCGTCGTTGCAGTGGTTGTGTTGTCGAAAGTGGTCGTGCACGCTAGAGTGGTAAGTGATTCAAAAATTGCTCCAAAAGATGCTTGTTTTGTCTGAGAAATTAAAAAACTGCAGTGTAAAATATAAATGTTACAGCATGTTACAATTCCTTGTTTGTTTGTTTTTTTCTCTCTAGAATAATGAAAAGCAAGCTTGATCGACAAGTTAATTCTTCTGGAAGGAACTGCAGAAGTATCAACGGCATCATGACTTCTCAATAAAAATAAAAGTGGCAAACAATCTGTGGTGTTGAAGTACATGTTTCTGTTGACGTTAACAATATGCTAATAGTTCGCAGATGTCTGCATTTTAAACAGTTATTGAAACTGTGGCACTGACACGTTTTGGCCTCAGTGCTCGCAGATGACTCTTCTCTGTGTCACTGTTTCAGCTTCAGCTACCTCAGACTGACTGACAACATTCACTTATTATTACAGTAAAATACATCCTGTTGTAGCTGGAGATGTTTTATGATTTCATGGCTGCTGAGAGTTCCACCACACCCATTGTCCAAAAACATTTATTGCTTTTCCTGGGTGGCACCTTTAAACTCTTCAGACAGACTTTAGACTGAAACCTAGAACAAATCCAAGAACACCTGTCATGTCGCTTGTTTACAGACTGATAAGATACTTAAAGAGGGAAACTATTCATTCACCTGCTCATTACCAAAGCTGCCTCAGGACCGTTTGACAAGACAAATATCGTCTCTCTGCAGCCAAATAACACCTGCTTCAACAAAACAAAAGGCTTTTCCCAAGATGATCAGTCCAATCTGTTTGTGAGTAGCCTACAGTCTCTGACTTCACCATCACTGCTGGAATGACGCATCTCTGCGTAAATACAACCGCGTTTCTGTGCTGTTGGTGTGTGAATTTGAAACGTGTGCGGGGTTTGATCTCTTTTTGTTGTCATTTACCAGGAAAAATCTTACTTTTGCATTTGGTTTCACATCACTGAAAGCAGCAAATGTCATAATCCCATCTTATGATGGTGTGACGGTGGCGATAACAGTCTCGCTGCTCTTCCTGGGAATCTTCATAGTGACCAAAAAGCTTTCTTCAGAGTAAGTCTACATATATTCTCCCTGCTTACGCACCCTTTTACTTCCTCATGAAGGTACTTCACACAAGAAACGTGACAGAGGACACACAGTTGTTAATGTCATAGCCTGTGAGATATTTATGAAGCGAGACAGTCCGCTCTAAACTCATCTTTAATTAATTACTCCTGTTTTTCCAGAGATATCACCAAGATAGTCATTGGAGTGATTACACTGAACGTCACTGATTTGCTCAAAATGGAAACTAAGCTGGCCTGTGGATTCAACGCCTTTGTAATACTCATACTTGCCCTTATATCGCTGAGCGGGAAACAGCAATCAACAGGCAAGAAGAAAATAGAATAAAAAGACGAGTTCGGAGGATGTAAAGACAAAGACAATGGTTCAGTATGTTTACCTTGACAATCTGACAATTTGATTAGCTCCTTTAACCAGACCAGTGTCTTCAAACATGGAATTATGTTTTTTATGTTGAATGAATACGTTTGATTTGATTAAAAATTGAATGTAACTGAATTCTGTCAGTGTGCTTAATGAAACTTTGTTGATGCATAGTGCAGAGTTTAAGGATTGGTAAATAGACCAGAGGCTTCTTCTGTTTGACTCAGCATAAGATTCACAGTGTGAGACGATAACTGTGTGGAAGAATGTGGGTGGATCAGTAAGGTGATAGTAATCACTTCAGGGTGTCGGGTCAGGACACCATTTTGGTATTTTAGACCTATGAACCAGAGTTCAGTTTAACAGTATGGATGGAATGATAACTGTGAAACAGAAGTGACAGCCAAGCACGTTTGTATTGACATTAACAAGATTTATTCTAACTAATAGTTTGCAGATACTTCGCTGTTGGCTGCATTTCCAACATGTTGAGCACATGATTAAGGCTGTGGTACTGACACATTTTAGCCTCTTCTGTGTCAGTGTTTCAGCTTCAGCTACCTCAGACCGACTGACATTCACTTATTATTACAGTAAAATACATCCTGTTGTAGCTGAAGATATTTCATGATTTCATGGCTGTTATGAGCTCCACCACTCTCATCCTGGTGTTATTGTCATAGCCTGTGAGAGATTTATGAGGCTAAATAAAACGCTTAGTCTGTTCCAAACTCATCTTTAATTAATTACTCTTCCTGTTTTTCCAGAGACTTACTGCTGATGAGCTTTTGAGACAACTTAAATAACACTGGACTAGACTTCCATTCAACCACTGCTTGCCTAAACCTAACCTAACCTTAACCCAAGTCTTCACTCTGAAATATAATGATTTGCGTAACAGAGTCTTGAATTTTGCCCCATAAGGTAGGCGAGTCCCCACAACAACACACACACGCACACACACACTGAAGTCAGACAGACTACAAAAAAAGAAAAATGTAGTTTCATGTAAAACAACTTTAATGAGTTGAGTTCTCAACTCTGACATCAGAGCACAAATATTTCACAGATATAAGACGGACTGAGCCGTTGACCAAATACACATCAACTGTGTCTATGTGCTTGTGTGTCTTTCAGTCTATAAACACGTGACTACTGAGGAGTTACAGACTTCACTTTCTTAACAGCTGATCCTGAACATTTAAGCCAGTGTTACATTTTCATGTGTGTGTCCTGGTTGAAGGAGGACTGGTGTGTGCATGTGTGTGTGTGCGTGTGTGTGCGTGTGTGTGTGTGTGTGTGTGTGTCTTGTTTTCTGGTCAGTTCAGCTATGACTGGGTGCTGGAGGACCCGGCTGAGCTGGGGCTATCCCATCAGGCTGCGTGGACGGGTCTAAGACAGAAACAGAAGATGTCCTCACACCAATAGCACAAAATCAGCATATTGAACCTGTGACAACAGTAAAGAATACTCACACATGCCATTGGGAGCTCCAGGGTGTCGAGGGGCCATCGCCTGGGTGCTTCCTCCTCCAGGTATCATCCGGTTGGGCATGGCCTGGCCTGAAGGAGGAGGCAGGGCTAAAATATAACGAGAGAGCGTCAGACGGATAATGAAGCATAAGGGACACTGGATGCATTTTACTGTACAAATCTGTGGTCTTGTTGTGTCCTAAAAGGGTGTTTCTGATGTGTTAGTGTGTCATTTCTTAAAGGGTGTTTGGGTTCTGGTTTGAGTGTGTGTCTGCATGTGTGTGTGTGTGTGTGTGTGTGTGTGTGTGTGGTCGGACCTGAATGCTGCACTGTGTATCCCGGCTGCCCCTGCTGCTCCCTCTGCTGGCGAACTTTCATCTCTGCCTGTTTGAGCTGCTCTGTGTGGAACGTCTGTCTCTCTGACAGGAGCTGCTGCCGCTGCTGCTCCAGCTGCATCACACACACACACACACACACACACACACACACAATGTATTAATAACACTATCTGGATTCTAGACATGTTACTGCTGTATAAACAAAATACAAACAATTGTCAAAAACTAGCCATTAGAGGTTTTTTTTTTTGGTATTTCCTGTTTCAGGAATTTAAGCTTATCCTGCAGAGGGACTTAGAGGGTTTAGATGAGCTATAGCAGATACTATGTTCACTCACAGCCTCTTTTTCACGGTCCATAATGGTCTCAAGCTCCTCAAAGTGTCTCAGTTTGATCTCCAGCTTCTTCATCTGGGTCTCCACCAGCAGAGCCACCAGAGACTTGATCTTCCTCTCTTCTACCGCCGCCAAGTGCTGTGAAAACATGCGGCCAAAGATGGAGAAAGTTAGAAGAAAAGAGACATTTTATCCTAAGAGACATTTGTATTGAGTTATGGCCAAAAATGTGTTGTGGGGTCATCACAGTGAGCTTGACTGTTGACCTTTGAGCATCAAAAACTAAAATCTGTTCAACCTTCAGTCAAAGTGAGGATGAATAAAAGTTCATACAAATGCAACACACAAACACAGTCAACAGACTCACAGCCACGTTTGGGTGCATGTGATAGCTAAAAAGGAAGAAGGTAAAGATAACAGAAGGAAAACACTGAGGAGGAAAAAGATAAGAGGTAAGAGGAGGGTAGAATAAATTGGGTGTGACAGAGCGTAGCAAGGAGGGAGAGAGGAAATAAATGAAGAGACGGAACAGAAGAATCTATCTCTTTAGATATACTGTATATCCTATATATATTCAATTCTATGTGCAAAGTCGGGTCTTAAAATTATCTCCAAGATGGTGCCTGTCTGCTGGAGGACCTGTGACACAACTGAGAGAAAGCCTCTATTTAAAACGACAACCATTTCTTCACTTCATGTCCCTGCAGTCGCTCCGTTTTGAAGTGGAAGGTCGGGCTTTACCTTGGCCTTGGTGGCAGCTGAGGCCAGAGCAGCCGCCGCTGCCGTGGCAACGCTGCCCTCCACCAGATCCAGCTCCATCACTCTCCCGTCATCCCCGTCTCCCTCCCGCCGCCCTACGCTCTCGTCGTCATCTCCCCTTCCTGGATCAGAGAGAGAATTTCTTTCATATGGACGGACATGCACATTTACACACACACACATACACACGGTAAATACATATACTGTACATATTTCTATACCGTCTCTCTCCTCTGCAAGTATGTTTTCAGTGTTTTCTCTTTTGACTCCTTCTCCCTCCACTTTGGCCCCACTGGGTTCCACCTTGAGCCCATCTGCCCTTAAAGGGACCTGAAACAGGATCACACACACACACTCAAGGTAAGCCACAGAAATCACCAGCAGACACAATAAGCTACGCTCTCACTGCTGTTTCACCTGATGAGAGGTGGAGTTAGTCTCAATTTTCTCTGTGTCCATCGATTCTGAAGGACAGAGGAGGACAAAATAAGAGATGCACTGTAGACATTGTATATGTGTATATATACTGTACATACACACCTCAGTCTTACCTGTTTTATTGGGCTGGTTGGACGTTTCAGAAATCTTATCCACTGACTCCTCCTGCACTCGGGAAAACTCCTCTAAAGACAGAGATGAAGATTCACTACACACATACTGTACACACAGAGTGCTAGCTCGGAGCCAAACCAAAAACCTAGGCCACACAAATTAACACTCCTCCCTCTGTCTTCTCACCCAGTGCAGCCTTAGCTGCTGCTGATGCCACCCGTGGGTCCACCACAGATGCCAAGAAGGCCACAGTGCTCATGACGGGGTTTTCTGATTGGCTGAAAGGCACGGGCTGGTAGGCCAGTGGGCCCAGGGAGGCCGAGGAGTCTTCTAGGTAAGGGTCTTCTATCGGCAGACGAAGGAAGTGCAGGATACACTCGTCCTGTGTTCTGGAGCCCACGTGCTCGGACACTTTGTTCCAGTCGTCTCTGTAGACCTCTAAGGCCTGAGAGACAAAGAGGAAAGACATGGGAACCAGTCAGGCTGAGAACAAGATGCAAAACTCCACGGCTTATGTAAAGGAAGGCCATGACTTATGTGTAAGATCTACAATAGAAAACCAAACATATTAGTGAACGTCTTACCTCTAATAGCAAGAGTGTCTCTTGCTCCGTCCACTCCCTTCCTGCACTCGCTCCTTTAGTCTGCGACAGGTGTCGTGAGAATCATTTTAGAATCGTTCTAATAACAACTTTAACGTAATTACAAAGATTGCTAAAATGCCAAGAGTAGCAAAATAAATATGTCAACACATAAATGTAAAATGAGGCCGGTGCACCAAACGAGATAAGAGCCACTGGGGGTTTAAAAAAATATGTCATTTTCAGTTGCATTTGATGGGATACCTTGGGGTGTTTCTTGGTGTAGATGTCAGTGCGCAGACCAAAGTTCTGGCAGTCTGAAGGCTTCTCTCTGCTCTTCTCTGGGAAATACAACATGTGCTGCGAGGCGGACACCTGCAAGAGTGAGAGCGAGTGTCAGAGCTGATCCAGAGGCAGACGTCTGTCAAGTCAAATACATCTGTGTGGAGCTGACACCATGTGCTCTGTGTGTGTGAGTGTGTGAGAGCGGTCTACCTGCAGGGGTTTGTGTTGTAGGGGGGCCAGCCCGGACGGTGTGTCAGCAAGTACGTTGAAATGAGGAGTGGGTGGGGGTCCCATGGGGAGGGGTCTGCTCTCTGCATCCACCTGGTAGTTAATCAAACCCCACTGTTCCAAAAACGCATGAACCCTGGACACAGAGTATTGTTTCTGTCAATTCATTCGACTGTGCTGCAGCTGCAAACTGCCTCCGCATACGGAAACACGTAAATACACCGACGAAGCAGCGTGTGTCACGTTGTAATTAAAATTAAAAGCTGTCTTTGAACTGCAGGCCCATTAAGCACACCACATACCGCATGTTCCCTCTCAACATCATCAGATTTCATTTGTTAACTCATAAATATTTCAGCGCACCCACACACTGCACCCAATTTAGCAGATGCAGCAGACATTGCATGGCAGCAAACACCCACACATGAAATTATACCTCATGACGGCACAGACGTCTCCAGTGAGGTTGCGCCTGCAGGACGTTGAGCTGAGGTATTCCTGGGGGTTGAGCCGGTACGTGTCTATCATGAAGTTACGGTACGCCAGGTAGCTGCAATGTACAGCAAAGATCATGTTTTTAGTGCCGCTGCCGCCGCCGCCGCCACCTCCATCATCCGACTTGAATAGTAAGGTCTGACTGTCTGCCATACTTACATTTCTGGAGATTTGGACTTGTTCTTTCCATTGAAGAATTCAGGCAATGCACGTTTCTCTATTGAATGAATGCTGGAATACATGGATAAAAAGGTTTTTAGGCTATGAAGTTGGGCATGTACCGAAGACAGCTAAGGTTGGAGTCAGTGTTACAAGTGTGTAAATCTGTGCGTTTATTCACCTGTTGTAATTGAACCAAGATGTGTAGCTTGGTATTATGATATGGTGGGTTTGTTCTGTGATGCTGTCCTCTCCCTCTGACAGGCGAGGGATTTCCACTCTCCCCTCTTCATCTTCCTGGATACACATGTACACACAGAATAAATAATAAACACAGAATAAATAATAAACACAATAAACACTGACGCAAAGACACCAATTGAGACAAACCAACCAATCCTCCTTTGATTAAGAAAAAAGCGTCATATTCACCCTTCCTGGGAAATCATCCTCCTGCTCGTCTGGAAAAAGGAAAAGTGAAGGAAGGTTGAAAACTCAAGGTGCATTGTTTACATTTTTATGTTTTAAACAGGAAGAAACACTCGTCCTTAAACATGAGCTGTATGTGTGCAAACCTACCCAGGTCAGCCATGGTCCCTCCTTTGACAGGAGTATTCTCACTGTCCTTCTTCAGGTTGACTACAAGAGAAGGAGACACATTAAAAATGGTTTTAAAGAAGAAATGCTACTACCAAATACTTTTATGCGACAATTCCCTAGTCACTGCTTTTTTAGTGTTTTACCAATCTTGGGTAGTATAACCTCCTCCATGTTGGGAACAGGGGTAGGGTCCTCCATGTCTTTGGTCAAGTCCTCCTCTGGCTCCTCCTCTGGTTGTCCACGCCTTCTCCTGTGAAACACACAAAAATCAATGCTGAGACCGCACACTGACATGTCAACCCAAGATTTATTTATTTGAAACTGTTGCTTCTCACCCCTTCTTTCCTTTCTTCCTGCCCTCAGAGGAGGGCGGAGAGGGGGAGCGTCTTCTCTTTTTGGAGGGGGTGGATTTGGAGTCCTGCAAAAAGGGTAGATGGTAGACAAAGCGAGAGCTTCAGTGTTATTAACTGAAACATCACAGATCAAGAATCTTCACAGTTTGAAAGTGTTAGTCTGGTGGTTCACAGATATCTTCATTTCCCGCCGGGAAACTGCTAGATCCGCATATCAATAATTGAGAACATCTTTCCCTTCACAGGCCCTCCAGC
The DNA here is from genome assembly GCF_051107435.1 of Chaetodon auriga. Lineage (NCBI taxonomy): Eukaryota > Metazoa > Chordata > Actinopteri > Chaetodontiformes > Chaetodontidae > Chaetodon > Chaetodon auriga. The sequence continues at coordinate 11,430,381 of NC_135090.1, read as the reverse complement.
CTGCCTATAGTTTCACACAAACCTGGTCGTCTCGGAGGTGAATACGCTGGCGCAAAATGACTGGTACATTCCTCTCATTCACAGAATAGTCTTCCTCATTCATCCACTCGTTGAAAACATCTGTGTCCAGAACCCAGCCAGCATGGACCTGGAGCGCAAACACCAACACAAAATGAGCATTAATGTGGTGCGTGCTGGTTTATCTGCACACCACATCACCAAATATGGCTTGATATAGTAAATGTAACACAAAACAGTGTTACGTGAGCAAGTATGCAGAGTGTTAGAGCCTTGAGGGTTGTTTTTTGTGTGCGTGCAGCTGAACTAACCCGCAACGGCTTTTCTGAATGCGGTGGCTCTTCAACCTTTCCTTCAACGTCGCTTGAGGACAGCCAACTGTCGTAACTGTTGAACAGTGAAAACACACATAGCGAGTAAATAAGTATTCTGCTTGCGTGACAGCATCTATGTGTGTGCGTATGTGCTCATGCATTACCTGTCAGGGTGCATGCCCCAGTGTACCAGGACATGTTTGTCTTTCCGCATGACAGGACGCATCCATTCATCTGAAAATAGAACAAAAAAATGAATCAAGTTAAATTAGCAGCAGGCATTTAAAAAGCTAACAAACACACATACGTGCGCAACTTTTATCTGACCTTCCTCTGTAGAAGCAGGTGAAGGGCAGATGTGGTGACTAGCGAGTGTTCGGTCCTCAGTGATAGTTCCCTGTGGAAGGACAAACTGTGACCCCTGTAGCACTGAAATTGGACTGCATTATCACAGCTACGCTGGATTTCATATTCTCACTGCTTTTCAAATCAGCCAGATCTGTCTAACCCGCTGTCTGCTCAACATTACTGCTCTCTGTAGCACTATACCTGGTGTTTGGTGATAATTGCCGTAAGTCTGCTAGCCAGCTCCTCATCCAGCGTAGGGTCCAGATATACCACAGGCAGTGACATACAGCTGTTCTGTAAACACACAAAACACAGGGACAAGTTCATCAGTGCTGTGTCCTCGGTGGGCTTATGTGTGTATGTAATTATATGAGTGTCAATGTCACCTGGATCAGCGCTCTTTCAATGGTAACAAACATCTCAACGTTCCTCTCAGTTCTGGATGGATTCTGCAGGTCAAACCTCCGCCTGTACAATGAAATGGAAGAGAGATGATATGAAGGACACTGCTGTGAAAAGGCAAAGGCATTACAGGCCTGCAAACTCACCAGCCTTGCTCAGCCTTGAACTTGTAGGCAGTGCCAAGAATGTGGCAGAGCCCACCCCCGGGCCGCAGGTCCAGGAAGCACTGTGCCTGCAGAGGAATGGTAAAATCAGCAGATTTGTTGCTTGTTTTTGTGAGTTTTTAACAATCTTGCCGGAATTTATGTCTCCCCTTTACTCTCCCCTTTCCAATGAGGACCACAACTGAAAGCAGTGTTTTTGTCCTCAGTTAGTCTAATGTATATGTCAAGTCTTGGTGACTGTTGTATTGTATTTATATTATTGTGAACAAAACGTACCTATGCTATTACTAATGAATATCTTTGTCTTGTCATACAATTACATAGTGTACTAACCCCTGTAAAAACGACAAGAAGACTGAATTAACACAACGGAACATTTTGGAGATTTTGGAGCCTGCTAGCAACCATAAGGATAAATCCATTTTAAATTCAGAGTGATCAGAAATTATAAGTGAAAGATGATGAGAGACAAACTCACAGGCAGTTTGGTGAGAGCAGGACTGGCAGCTTGTCTGCCAAAGGCATCCTCCTGGAACTGGAGAAGCTGCATGGTCACTGCAGCCAGAGCCTGACACGATGGAGCATCCACCAGCACATACTGACACACACACACACACACACACACACACACACACACACACACATTTTGTAATGAATTTGAGGAGAACATTTCATTTTTTATGAATAATTTAATGCAACGTACGACCTACTACATTTTACCGTATCCCCAACTTAACTATTGTATTGGTCTAGCTAACTTCTAGGACTTGGCCATATTTGCACTTCATCTCTTCTAATTCCGTTTACATTAAACACATAAACCAGTTCTTAATTTCATCACACAATTATTGCAAGCCAGTGTAAACCTAGCGTTATCCAGCATGAGACGTTTGTTTACAGTCTGAGCCACTGGACTTGCTAGCAGGGGGCGGCTAGCTTATTAGCTAGCTTCTCAGCCAGCTAACTACCTTTTTGTAGTGCTTCCCGATCCACTGCCGGACCACCTCCAGCTGCGCTACAGTATCCGGACTCTCCCAGAACCTAGCAGACGGGCTACTGTCTTTTTTCCGGTGTGCGGATGTTCCGGAGCTGGCTTGGCTTGTCCCGGGAATCCCAAGGTTCGCCCCTCCGGACAATGTGGCCATAATAAAACGAGATTAATTTCAAACGGGGGAACAAAACTGGCTAGCGCCCTCGCTAGCCTTGCGTTCTCGCTTTCTCTCGCGAGATGTAACGCGATTGTCGCATTTCGGTATAAGGGTTTTCAATTTTTGAACGTGTAAGTCTCTTTCATTTTCACGTGCTTTTTCTTTATTTAATTATCTGCCCATTTAATGCAACATTTTCTGTTTAAATTGTGCAAAAAAGTATAGTATGCACAACATATTACACACATTTGTCACAATACAAGGCTTTTACTTTGAAGTCTAACATTATAAGGAAATAACTGCGCCATACACAAGAACAGAAGTGAAGTAAAGTGACTTTGTTGGTGTGTAGAAACTCATTTATACCTAAATGCTCCAATTCAAAACTACTTTTCGACTAATTGTTTGAAAATGTACTTAACATACAGCCAAAGTACTTGCCTTCATTTGATATGACATGTTTGCAGTAATTTACGTCGTAATTTTTCAAGAGACAGTCAAAATGTCTGCAGGGGGGAAAAACACTGTCCAGCTGACTATCTCGTGAGCTGTGGCCGTGAGTTTGTTGAGATTCTTTTCCGCCGCATGCTATAATCGGATATGTGCAAAAACCCACAGACTCCACACACCCTCAGTACAAACTACTCCGTGAGGCGCTTGAAGCAGCAGCACCCCTGCGTGGAACTCATTCATCTTCTCACTGCATGTTTTTCTAGGCCCTGAGCTCCTATGGGTGTCCAGGGTTTGACCACTCTTGTGGAGCGGAACCGACACCTCCTCCAAGATATTAAGTTCAGGGACAGTCGCCTGGTTATCGATGGCTGCAGTCTGTTTTATTACCTCTACTTTACCCACAATTTGGACCAGCGGCATGGAGGAGACTATGATGCGTTCGCTTGCGTGCTTACCCAGTTCCTCTCTGCATTGGCAGCCTGTAACATCGAGCCTTATGTGGTGCTGGATGGAGGTGAGGATGCTTTAGAACTGCAAGGCCCTGCCGACTCCTTTAATTCAGGAAACTTAACTTTTTACTATTTGTAATATTAATGTTTCTAGTATGTTTTTTTGGACACGATATTATAAAAATAGAAGTTAAAGAGGGGAAGCTTCCAGATCATTAATTTTCAAAGCAATTCACACATTTACACCCACTCAGCCTACATCTCTGTGAGAATTATAGTTCTTCTCCATGCACATTTGATAGAAATTTTCATGTAAGTTGTTAAAGTTTAATTTGTGACAAAAAGAAATCTTGTATCATTATGTGTTTCGCTTTTTCTTTAACTTTAACTTTGTGATTTTTTTCTTGTTGTTACAAGGGATTGACCCCAGTGACAAGAAGTTTGCCACTCTGCGTCAGCGTCTGCAGTCCAAGATAAAGGAGGCGGACAGTCTCTCTCACGGTCGCAATGGCTCTGTTCTCCCCATCCTCATAAGACATGTCTTCATCCAGGTCCTCATCCAGGAAGGAGTCCATCTGGTCCAGTGTCCAGCCGAGGCTGACAGGGAAATCGCGTGTTTGGCTTATCAGTGGAACTGTCCAGTTCTGACCAATGACAGTGACTTTTTTATCTTTTACCTTCCAGGTGTGGGTAGCAATAGGATTTTTGTAACTGTACTTTAACGAGGATCCAAACAGGCCATTGTAATGAATAGCAGTAAGAGTATTAGCTTGATTTTGCTCCTGTTTTACTGAATGTGTATGTGCTTTATTTTCTTATCTTAGGTGGTTACCTGCCACTCCGTTTCTTCCAGTGGACCAACCTTAATGGTAAAGCCTCTCACCGCTACATCTCGGCTCAGTGCTACACCACTGACAGGCTGTGTCACTGGTTTGGGATCATGAACCACGAGTTGTTACCTTTATGTGCCGTCCTGACTGGTAATGACTACGGTGCTCCAAAAGATGTCGAAACATTCCTGGCTGTTATAGATGCAAGTGCACTGGGGAGGCGTGGTGGCAGGGGTAAAGATAGCATTTCCCGCATTGAGATCCTCCTCCACTGGCTGTCCTCTTTTTCAAATCCAGCAGAGGCCCTGGAGGAAGTGAGTGGGCTAATGGGGGAGGAAGGCAGAGATGGAGGTGGTCGAGGCAAGAGAGGGCAGAGAGGACAGAGAAGTAGGCTTAGTTCACAGCTGTGGGCAGGTATGCAGGAGTACCACAACACCCAACAAAGCTCCCTGGCTTCTTGGTTCTCTGGAGGTATGGCAGCTCCTGGATGGGAGATCTCAGGACTGCCAGAGTGTCTGTCGCTGGCTGGAGCGCAGGGACTGTTGGCCCCCTTGGTGGTGGATGCTTTCGTGATGCACCGGGTCCTCCTCATTCCACAGGTGGAGAATAGCAAGCTAGCCAGCAGCCACTGTAGTGCCAGAGCCATACGGCAAGCTGTGTATGGGATATTACAGCAGAGAGTCCAAGATGTCCGAGCACAGGATCTGAGGGCACAAGAAAGCATCAGGCAGGGTACAAGAGGTGGGAGAGGGCAAAGGGGGAGGGGCGGTGGTCAGGTAGGTGGAGGCAGGGGTCAGGGCAGCTTTTTCATCATGCAGCAGGGAGTAAATGGAGCTGGTGCAGCTATGGTGCAGGATCAGGCTTCTGGCATCCCCATGTGTGTAGAGGAGTACGATCGTCTGGATCTGAACCTGAAGAAAAACCAAGTAGAGGCACATCTGCCCAGAACCCCCCTGCGTCTGGATACACTCAGCCAGGTGAACATGACAAAAAAATGACGCATGTTTTCTGTAATTGGAATAGGAATTTACAGGTTTTAAAAGCAATTGTTCATGTGATTTGGTCACATTTCCCAGTGTTCTCCCTCCATTTCATCCAGGCTCCTGTGGCAGTTCGTCTTGGTGTTCTGTTAGATGTCTTGGGGGTGAAGGAGGCTACCCTGGTGCCTGTTCCTCCGCACCTGAGGCTGGCTGTAGCAGTGACGGTCTTCTGGCTGCGGGAGGCCATACCAGCACCCTCACAGCTCCATCTCCAGGCTTTGGTGTTGGGCATGGTTTATGGAGAGCTGTCATTGAACATCCAGCCTGGAGCTGCCTACTACCAACATGCTGGTTAGTTGTTTTCTATATTTTATATTTCACAAAACACAAAAATGTATCTCAAACGATCTAAAAACCTGTTGCTGCTGTGTGTCATACTAGTACCACAGCCCAACTGGGCTGCAGAGCGAAATGTGTGGGCAGGGCTGGATCGACTCCGCGTGAGGCCAGGGGAAAGACGGGGCTTGGATTTTGGAGTCGCTCACAGTTTATGCCAATGGCAGGCCTGTCTCTGGAGTGCACTGTCTCTCAATCAGCTATTGCTGTTGCCATTGCCTGAACCCCTGCTAGCATGGTAAGGCTCAGCAACATTGAAGAGGAGAGATAATACATGGTTTGCATGCTCCAGAAGAAGACCTGCAGCTGATGACCACATTCATTATCCATTAATCTGTCAGTTATTTCTTTGATTGTTTAGTCTATGTCACAAAGTAATGAAAAATGCCTGGAGTTATCATCTAATTGCTTGTTTAACCTGTGTAACCATGTGTCAGGTTATTCAGCGGTACCCTGGTGCATGGCCTCCTGAGGTATCTGAAAGGGGGCCGAGCTGCTGAATCCCTCGTTGTCGGGGGTTCCTTGTCCAGACAACTGTACTTCTCCCTGCTGGATGCTGTGAGTGGCTGCAGCTCCAAACCCCATCCTTCCTCTTCAGCAGCAGGGAGGAGGAAGAGAGGCGGAGGACGGGGAAGGCGAGGAAGAGGCGGAGGTGGGAGAGGAGCATGGGGGGTAGGGAGAAACATTGAGGAAATAAACAACAGGTTTGCTCTCCTGATGAGCGAGGAAGAGCCTTATTATGATTATTGATTAGGAGGCAGAGTAACATGGAGAGGGGCCAAATGAGCGAGGACATTCCAGTGTTTTCTGAAACACCCTCAGGGAATGCTACAAACAGTTAACATCAAGTACAGAACTACAGCTCTTAATGTTTACCACTGTCTACCTTTTATAAATGTATTGCACTAATTTAACCTTCCTCAGTAGTATTTACGAACCGTCTAACATCCAGACATCTGAGATCAGTTTTCCCAAAGCACACTCTTGCCATATTTTAGCAGATACATGAGAGCTTTTATTAATGTCACTGTAATTAATGCAACAGATTTCAACATGACAGTTTTATTCAGTTACACCAACACAAAATTTTAAACAATGAATGTCTTATTTTAATGTCTCTGTTGACCAGAAGAACATGAAGAACTACTTTCTTGATGCCCTTGGGGAAATTCAGTTTTTTTGTATGGCAGCTAGTGTCATTCTTAATGAGCAACTCAACTTATTTTGGTATTTGCCTTAATACTGATGAATTTGGTGCTCCAGTTTACTTTTTTTGGGCATTAAAAAATAGAAATTAGACTCAACATGTTTTTAAATGTCACATTTAGTGAGTTTTTACTTGTAAGACAATAAAATGTTTACTTAAAGCTGTAAGTTACAGAGTCCTACCAAAGCATTCTTATCAAATATATACACAACACAACCAAGATACACCTGTGATTTATCTACACTCTGTAACAGCACGTCATTCGCATGCTACAAAAACATTACAATGTCAATACGAAGAAATCAAATAAAAAAGTCTGACTGTACTCATCAGTCTTTTTGTTGTTTTGTTTTTTGGATTTTTCCTAAACCATTAAAAGTCTCCTTGTCCCTTTGAACATACATTTGTGGATAGAGCTCCACCGGCACTTTAACATAACAATGCAATTCACAGCTGCACAGCTAACACTTAAAGAGAACTTAAACTGCTGGACATAGTTACAGAACACCACCAGTTTGCTGCCTAAATACACACATGAATATTTACATTAGTATGAGCTGTCAGTGCGTGAGAAGTCAGGCCTCGCAGCAGCTGTCACAACCTCATTTAACACTGAATCTTCCTCTTGTCCTATGAGGATGATGAGGTTGAGGCAGATGAAGACTCGGCAGACGCCGCATGCGACTGAGAGTCTATGAGGTCCATGTCTTCGTCTTCGTTGACTCCGCACGTGTCGACCACGCAGATCAAGCAGCTGGTGACGGGGAACGCTCGCACTTTGCTGCAGGTCACCCACCTGCATGCACGGAGGAAAACTGATTCAGAGGCAGCATGATACAGCAATAAAGATACAAATCAGTAATTTCAGTAATGGTGGCATAATTAGATTCAGGGTTTAAATAACATTGTTTTGAGAAGAACTGACACCAAATGGTGGTGTGTTTTACAGTCTTTAAACTACTGCCTAAAGTACCAGTGACAACAGCAATGCCGTTCATTAATACACCGACCTGTCAGTATCAGTGTGGAATTCGAGGACGTGCCCAAGCCGCCCCACACCTTGGAACCCTGCCAGCACATAAATGACATCACCGACCGATGCACACTTCACAGTTATGCCACGCCACGGCATCGCCGCGGCAGCACGCCACTCATTGCTGGCGATGTCGTAGTACTCCACAGAGTCCAGTCCACCTAGAAAATAAGCACACACAAAAACTGCATCATACTGAGGAATAATGGAAATGCAACTGCTGCTGTGTGCAATGGTGTTATTACTGTGCTATTCATTCTCCATCACTGTCGAGGTTTTAGTAATATCCATTTTTGTACCCAGTGCTCCCTGCCCTCCGACAGCATAGATCCTGTTGTTGACCACCGCCAGCCCGTGGTTCTTCCTGGCCTCCCTCATTCCACACAACTCCCTCCATCTGAGGACAGAAAGATGAGACAGAGAGCACAGATAACTGTAGCAGCACAACATTATGTGATTTAGCACATTTGTATGCATGTGCAAATGATTGTCAGGTAAAAACAACTCCAGTTTTGACCTTTCCCACATCATCCTTTGGGTTGTGCAGTTCTGAGCTGAATGTTTATGCAACTCACTGTTGCGTGCTGGGGTCATAAACCTCACAGTTGTTGAGGACCCTGCCCGACACGTTGTTGCCCACCGTTCCTCCACAGACGTAGATGAGCCCGTTGGCCTCCACTGATCCGTGGCTGCAGCGGGCCATCAGCATGCTGGTTTTCACCTGCCATGACTCTGTTCTTGTGTCGTAGCATTCGAAAAGGTTGAGGGCAGAGCTGCCTGCAAACACGCACGCAAGGCATGACACCATGATTAATTTACTTAATTTAACCATCCCATACAAGCACTCTGCAGTTGCCAGCCCACATACTAGATACATAAACTTCCCCAATTTCAGATCCCAAGTTCACCCCTTCCATCTCCCTGTGCTCACCCACTTCCGAACCCCCAGATGTGTAGATCTTGCCCTGGGCGGCGCAGGCAGCCAGGCTGTCACGAGGCGTGGGCGGACCCAGCTTGGAGTACCAGCTGTCCTTCAGGACGTTGTAGCAGTCCATACGCTTAATGGGGAAGAGCTGTGAGCCACCCAGGATGTAGACCACATTGTCCCAGAAGACGGCTGTGGCGTCTCGGCGCTTCTCAAAGGGGCAGCGGATGTCCGTCCAGCTGGTGTCCTGCAAGGAAAGCCAGACTGCCACTTATTTGCTAGCAAATACGATTTCAATTGACCTAACTCCACAAAACTATAGCTATAATATTTGTTTCTGCAATGTCTAAATTAATTAAGATGAACTGTACAGTTGAAAACACTGTAAAGCCCAAGAGGCCAAATATTTCTTCAACTGAAACCAAAAACTGGAGCTCTGAAGTTGCCTCTGTGGGTAAAATGTGTTTGCATGTGGAGCCTGGTACCTTGGGGTTGAAGTAGCGGCAGGACTGAGGCTGGGATCCTCCAAACAGAGCGATGCGGTAGTCGTGCTTCTTGCGTCGAGGTCGGCTGCTCTCTCCCAAATCCTCCCGATCCTCCAGGGACAGCAGGTGGTAGCGCATCCCACCTGGGATAGAAGCACAGGCTGTCTTATTCTTGTTTTGTTTGTCTATGTGTATGTGTACTCCTGTCAAACCTGCACGACCTGAGCACGAAAGCTGTTGGATGTCAATGTGTTCTCATGAATCTGTATTATCCATACTATGAGGTGATGTATGTAATGTATGGTGGTAGCTCATATGTTATACACCTGCAAGTTTGTGAATTATGATTTGTCTGTCTGTCTATCCTCCTACTCACTGATGACCATCTTGAGGCACTGTGGGTTGTCCTGGATAAGGGGCTCAGCCTGCACCGTCTTGGAGAGGAAGGTTTTGGAGACGAGGGGAAAGCGAACGCACCCCAAAACCTCCACGATGTACTGCTGTCGGTTACACACGTCGTACTTAAGCCAGCGCACTGCTGCATCATAAATCTAAACACAAAAGCAACAACAAACCATGAGGGAACAGAGAGATCAAAGTAATCAGAAGTTGAAAGTTTTACTGCATGAAAACTTTGTAGGAACTCACTGTTTTGCTAAACTTAGGCACCAAAGTGAAATTATAGTCAGAGACTGTGTTCGTGTACCTGGGCCTCAGCACGGACAGTGAGTTTGTCCTGGTGCAGTAGATGTGTGAGTTGTGTGACGTCCAGATGCAGAAACTCATCCAGTTTGTAGACTTCAGTGAAGTGGAGCTGGAAGAAGTCCTCCGCTGCTGCCTTCAGCTCAGGACAGTCCATACAGTCTGATAGGGCGGAAATACCTGCAGGGAGGACAGGACAAGGATCCGTTGATTTAGTTATGTGATTGACATGCCTGATCCAATTACATGTGGTAAAAATGACTTAAATATTTAAATACACAAAGATGCTCTTAATTTAATTTTAAACTTTTTAGCCCTGATTCCATAATAATAATGCTGGATACTCAATAAATTAAGGATCCAAGGGCTCAGAAAATTGTGGAGTAAATGCAAGTGAGGTGAGACTTTACCTTGATTGTATTTCTATTCTTACCAAGGCAGTTTGTTGCATCAATTTGTCCTTTGAGGAACTCCACACACATTTTCTTCACAGGCTCAATCTGGTACTGGTTGGCCGCATCGAGCAACGACTGCACGTTACTGCTGTTCACCGAGATCCTGGCACATGCACATACACACACACTTAACCATCAAAGAGGTGTTTCTGATGGAAATGCGTGACACAGTGTCTTGATTTGTCATGATTTCTGCTCTACTTCTAGACAAGATTCTTACCGAGCTGTGTAGATAAATTCGATCAACAGCTCAATGATCTCAGGCTCGGCACTCCTGAGCTCCACCTCATGAGACATTGACTCCATCATTCTGGCTGGAGGTGCGGAAAAATAGATTTAGAGTTCACAGAAAATAGAAACACACTGACAATACATGGCAGCATGAAATATGTTTCCTGCTCTGCTTGGTGGCAGTTTAGGGAGCATTGCATAATAATAATAATGCATAATCTTATATATCATGATTTTGGTTTAGAAAATACATCATTTTGATATACAAACATGCTGAGAAAAGTGTAATATCTGAAAAGCAGTTTTCTCATCATTGTGTATTAAAATATCAAGCGTGTCCCGTCCATGATTACGTGCTTTTGTGTCCACACTTACTAGTGAACATGAGGCTGAAGAAGTGACTGGCAGCAGCCAACACTACTCTGTGGGCAGGAAAGTGTTTCCCCTGAACCACCAGAGTCACATCACAGAGGGTACCCTGAAGGAAACGCACACAGAGAGAGTCTCAGGACAAGGAGGAACACACACACAGGATATTCCTCGTACGTCCTGTAACAGATATACACTCTTGTTCTGCTGCTTGGTATTTTCTCTCTCACACACACACACCTGTTTCCTCAGGTTGTTCATAACTCCCATGATGCTAGACAGCTGTCTGTACTCCTCTTTGGTGGCACACTTCCTCTCGCTCTTCTTCTTGGAGCTTGACGGCTTCTCTGGAGAGGCCACCCCCGTCATGTCAGCCTGAATAATGTAACCAGTTCAGTTAAACTTGAACACTTTCAGCACCACTGCCAGCAGAGTGCAGCTAAAGTCTCTTTGTTGTCGCTCAGCCACTGACAGTTGACTTGCTAGCAGCAGCCAGCAGTTTGTTGTGATTTTATGAAATAAAATGCAGTCAGTTTGGGGACAGCTTCTCCTTGAAAACTCGTAGAGAGAAGCGTACGAAGGCGAAGTGGTGTCAGGTGTTAAAATAAGAATAAAACGGGTTATCGTGGTGTATTTCGTCAGCTAGAAACTTAGCAGGGGTTAGCATAGGTTATGGTTTTCCTCTTCTTCTACGCTATGTGTTGTACTTGGATATGCTCGCATTCTCCCCCTACCGACAGAAGCGACAAATTACACAGTAACCTGTTGGACTGCGGAACTGACTTCTCCTTTAATCGATTTATCGAGAATATGTTTTGGTACTCAGAACAAAATCACTTAAGTGTTTTGTGTCCCTTGAAATAGCAGATTTCACATTATATTGTATCAATAATCAATGAATTGATACTGCTTATGGCAACTGCAGCGTCTCGTCCACCTCGCTGCAGCAGCTCACCTGTTGGCTCACCTGTCCGTCACGTTCTTATCGACACAGCAATCTAGAAAACATAACCAGGAAGAAAAGTTTTTCAGGAGTCTCATGACACTGACGTCACGTGGAATGCGGACCACAGATGTATTGTCAGAAGTAATTGACCCGAAAACGAATTGAGAGACACCCAAGCTGCAGAAAATGCTCCGCTTTCTCTGCTGTTGCTGCTTCTCAAGTGAAAACTCCGACAACGAGGTATGTGTTGACTTTTATGTACACGTTAATGAGTTTATAAAGTGGTTTCAGTTGATACGAGAAACTTGATCAGTGCTTTGCTTCAGTGGATTAAGCCATTACTACGAGAAATTGAATGTAACGGTGAGGACTATATCCATTATGAAGCTTTAATGTAGGTCTAATAGGATCGTGCTATACAGTTGTCACAGGAAAACGTCAAAGTAGAAGTAATACTGTTATGATAAGGTCTCCATAAAGGCAGTGTGACCCACATGAAATATCTTTTCATGAACACACACACAAACACACACACACACACACACCCACACACACACACACACACACACACACAACATACGACTGAGTATGCATCCAGGTGAAGGCAAGCCTTATTAGTGCTTTATGTCTCTTTCTGAAAAGTGCCAATAAAAAAGTTCTTATGTAAAGAAAACTGCTATTTCAGAGGCAGCCCCTCCTGCAACCCAGACCATCTGATCTGAATGGAGCTGGATCAGCCAGGCAGACCCGGCCAGCCCACAGTGGTACATCATCTGTCTAAATGTTAATGTGTCTACCTCTGAAACCCATCTACTTCCAATGCATGCAGTTATGGATGAATTTTAATTACACATGTTCTTTTTTGCATGTCTGCTGTGTGATTTTTATTCCCCATCCAGATGCACAGACCGTGAAGCGGATTGGCAGGCTGGTGATGAGGCGAGTGTGTGTGCCAGAGTTAGACCAGAGGTTTACAGAAATGGCTGAGACTTTCAACGAACAGCAGGAGCGCTATGAAGCCATGGTCCGACACATCACCAACCTGCAACAGCTCTATGGCTGTAACCATAATGATACGCTATCGATAGCCGAATGTTTGGGCAAAATCAGAAATGAGCATGGTAAATGACACGCTCAGAGCTTCCTGCCAGTACAAGCAATGTGATGTCTGCCTCAATTTTCTGTTTCCTTTGTGTCTCTGTTTCAATCTTCATCTCTTTCCCCTTCTAGAGGCCAAGTACAGGGTGTCCCTTAAGATAAAGGGCTATGACTTCTCCCTCAATGTGGTTCCTGTGAGGTCACAGGAGGAAAGTGAGGAGGAACCACTGCCTCCACATCTGCAACTGGCTCAGAATGAACTGAAGGGCACTTCTGAGAGTGCCAAGGCCACTATCTCAAAAGGTACCACACTTCAGGAGTTGATTGGCTGGCTGCTCCGTTGCAAGGATCAAATGGCTGAGCAAGTGAAGGGCGCCGCAGCAAATTTCCAGGAGCAAGGAAGACTGAATGAGAACCTGGAGGAGAACATAAAGGAAGTGAGGAGGGCGAAGGAGTTGTCGCTGGGATACAGACAGCAGGCCGGGGAAGTCCTCACAGAGGCTGCGCAGATAGCAGGGGCTCATCTGTAGTTCATGCACGTCTTAAATACTTTATTTGAATTCGCCAATTACAATACAAGTACACATGGATCAAATATTTAGAGAGGTCATACACATTCTTTAACAATCATGGGTATAGAAAACACTGCCAACCTAGCAACAGTCAGTTTGTGAACATGCACAGCGCTGCCAAATATCAGTATCAGTAACCTGCATTCATATCCTAGCATTAACAACAACGTGAGGAGTGTTTGAAATGTTACAAAGCAGATAATGAGACATGCACACACAGAACATTATGCATGCATTTAAATGTATCGAGCGTACACTCTGCTTTGCAGGCCATTGCAGCCTTTTGCATAATGTTTGCTACAAGAACATGAAGGCATCATATGTGCTTTTTAAATGTTTCATTAAGATTTTAAGTAAATATAACAGGTATTTAAATATTTACTTATATGCACTTAAGACATATTGTCTGCGTCAAGACGATCAGTATTTTCCCTGATGGGTGTGATTTTAGGAGCTAACGGTAGGGGGCACTGCACACTCACTTAACGATAACAACCGCTCTTTAATTCATATTCAGATATAGTCTGTTCCTGAAAGATTGCACTACATGGATAAAGATTCCCTAAAATCCCAGAATCAGGTAGCAGAATGATATATTTTTGGATTTATTTCTTTTTAATTTGTACTTGATTTTAGCAAAACTTTGCTGTGAGGAGACATTATAGAAAGTAAGTAAGTAAGTAAGTAAGTAAGTAAGTAAGTAAGAACATATTCTGGTTTGGAACCGCACTGGATAATACACCTCTGTAATACAATAAAGGACACAATTTCCTATAGCAGCAATGGGAATTGGACCAGAGTTTACGTAGTGTTTTCTTTGAGTAATGTTTTGTTATTATAACATTAAGAGGGAGCAGATTTGCTGCTTATTATCCACAGAAGTCCGTGCATTTATTAACTGATTAAAATCTGCAGCTTCCCCACTCCTATTAATGTGAAAGCAAGCCACCACATGGTCACATGCCATCTTGATGATTAATTTTGGAAAATCCATTGTTTCAGAGGTCATTGTCAAGTGGCCATGCATTATTTATCCGAGGCAGAACGTTTTAGGGTACTGCTTTCGCCTTAAGCTTTACAAATTAATTTGTCATGAAGTGTGCGGGAGTGGTGGGTAAAACCTGAGAACGAATTGTTCATCTTTAAATGACAAAGTCTGGGAAATAAATTGAGAAAATCTAATGGAGAAAAAATGCATATGTTTATACGGGCAACCTATATTAATGATGTCCTTCATGACTTTGATTAGATGCTGTGTTACAGCGACAAATGGTTAAAAAAATTGCAGATTCTGCACATAATTAATATGTATATTTCACGTTTCAATCAAAGGAATCAAAGGATATTATTGACTAAATATCATTCAACTACAATTTGTATTCTGCAGTATAGTCAATTACAGGTACAGTGCAATCATATGCCAACTGTCGATTCATTACTTATTTATGTCATTAATTTAAAGCAAGTCTGGTTAATCACTCTGCTGTCAAAGAGCGGCGACTGACAGCGACAACTTACAATGATCGTGGAAATTATTATCAAGCAGCCTACCCCCTAATATGATTGGATATTAGGTTTTGAAGGCGTGGCGTCAAACTGATATACTGCTCGATCATTGGCTCAGATCCCTGTCACTCCGGGGAGACAGAGACCCTCGTTTAAGGTAGTCTGAGTGGAGAAAGTAGTGAAGATGGAAGGAGCTGATGTTGATGAATTATTGAGGACATTTATGGACTAGCGAAGTGATAGCCGTTTACTCGTCTTGTCGGAACGATAGAGGACAGCGACACCAGGAAATTGACAGATAGCATGCCAGTAAGTAAACAGTAACTTCCCCAGTTTACTTGGTGTCGCGCCTTAGCCAAGCTAGCTAACTAGCAAGCTAATATGTAGGCAACTGTGGTGACAGCCCGAAGTCATTCAGCAAGCCGAGGTAGAGAGTGTGACGGCGGAGGATTAATTTACAGTCTCTGGCTGATACTGCTTAACGAATACACTGAATTATACGGCTGGGAAAGCTAACGTTTGCCGTTCCACCAGCAGTTCCTATAGACGGAATTTCCCATTTTTTAAACGTAAACTAATAGTTGTTATTGTGACAAACTAACGTTAGCTGGTTAGCAGTGCCAAAGGGCAGATATGGATACCAAAATTAGCTATGCAGCATGAAATACAACTGCAGTTAAGATGGGAAGGCTCTCCAGAGTGCTAAAATAATGAGCTTTTCATTGCGACCATTTCCCTACTGTAGTAGACACAGTCACATGTGTCACAGAGGCAGACTTTGTACCTGACTGTATTCAGTTTAGTAACAGCCGTGGGTGTCTTGTGCGCTCTGTCGGGACCTTGTTAAGATACTTGTTGAGATTCCTCAGGTGAATCCTGTGTGCGTGTTTGTGTACCAGCCTGGCAGAGGTAACGTTTGATACACCTCTGCAGGCTGGTTTGTCAGATAATGCATTGTCAGGCTTTTTCTTGTAGCTATCATGTGATGCAGCTTTCCTCCGTACTACTCAGCCAGTTTGGGGGTTTCCTGTCTGAGGGGGACTAATATGAAGCTTTGCTGTAAAGCCCATAGCAGTCCTGCTGTGTGAAATGAGCTTCTTTGTTACTGCACATGCATTCAAGTTGCAAGATGTTTGTTTCACATTCTGTGTCCTTCACAAAGGCTGTGCCTCTGGTAGTTTACTGGTTATTGGTTAAATAAGATTATTGTGTTGTTTGGACTTTACATTTCATACTGTGTGTGTGTGTGTGTGTGTGTGTGTGTGTGTGTGTCTGTTTCTGTTTGCCTTTGTCATTAGGGAGGGGCTTGCCCTTCAGCCATGGACAGGTTTGTCGAGTGGGTGATTGTGCAGTGATAAAGTGGCGTCGTAATGATGTGTGTGTGTCTGTTTGCATAAAAGGGATGCATCCGTGGCTGTCAGTGTCTCAGGCCTTTTAATGCTCTTTGACAGTGAAGCCCGGCAGGTCTTGGAGCAAGAAGATCGTGCGGGCTCTCCTGTCATCCAGCATCATAGCCAGAGTCACCCATTCCTGCGGTTTCATGAAGTATCCTGACTATTTGAGCAATGAAAACAGTTGCCATCCCTTGAACATAAATAGTTTACATGAGAGTTGTCTAACTGTGATTAGAGAAGCTGAGACAAATTAATTGTAAAGGGAGAGTTGGAATTGAAACATCAGTGATGTTAATCACTGGTCTCTTCAGGCTCACTTGCTGAAGGGTGACAGGGAATTGGGGGGGCGAGAGGAGGGACGAAGATGCATCACTGGCTTAGAGGCAACGGAGAAAGGCGCATGGGCTGCTGTAAGAGGATTCCTCCCTGTCAGATCTCTCTATCTGTCTCCCTCGGCAGCAAAAACCACACACAAACCACAGACTCAGTTGTCATTTGTGCTTAGCTACAGGCAGTCCTCTGCTATATATGTATGTGTACGCATGAGAGAGAAAACAGAAGCAGAAAAGCAGAACCACCCCCCACCCTCCTCCTCCAAGCTGTAAGCAACCAGCTATTGAAGAAGACCCAGGGGGAGATTAAGGTGGGAGGTGGTGATGCAACAGGGTTAACCTCAGGGCAAGATGGTCCAAATAAAGAATATAGCAACAGACAGCTTGAAAAAGATGTGATAGAAACTGAAGAGAGATGTTTAAACAAAATGCTGAAGTCCCAGGAACAGACACGCCGTGTAAACAGATCTTAGCAGGGCTGGAGATCAGGGCAGGCAGGCTGTGAGCTCTGGGCATGTTAGAGGCTCTGCCCTTTATGGCCACAGTTATATAACATCCTACCTACCTTGGCTAGGACACCCCCCAACTCCTCAAAATAGTTCCTTAATGCCTTTTTGCTTCAATTCAATTTGAAACCAGCTTGTTGACAGTTGATAACTGACCCAGTTTGGAAATTTGAGTTGGAGGCATATTGCTGTAGTGCCAGACTCTGACATTGGCTGGTGCAGTTAAACAGTTTATTAGTGGTCTGGGTGTGTCCATGAAAGAGTTGAGTCAGCCCAGGATACTTAAGTTAGTTTAGGTTCACTTCAGCTTGTTTGATCTGTTTTACAATTCTTAGTTTCCACGTAGCTCTGGGCTTAGTAACGTAGGTGTCATTATCAGCGTAACCAATAGCTTGTGTGGCTTGCGTCCTCAACCACAGGAAAAAGCAGCTGGGGTAACTCTGACTTTCAAAACCACCCACTTAGTCTTTCTCTCTGCTTTCTTTCTTCCCTCCATTCAGGCCCTCAGTCTTATTGGCCCACTCACTTCCTGAAAAAAAACAAGGTTCCAAAGCATATGTGTAATAGGAAATGACTTAATCAGCAGGGAGGGATGTGTATGTGTGTCCCCTTAATTCATTCTCGCATGGACTCGCTTCACTTCTCTCTCCGACAGCTTTCTCATACAGGTATGTTCTCGTTTCACCGCTGTGCACCCGATGACACTCTGCGTTTTGATTGTGCTGATTTCCTGTGTGTTTTGTATTAACCCATGTGAAGTAGTATGTTTATGGTGTGTTTGTCAGGTGTTTTACGGCAACTCCTGTCAGGACATGCAAGCATGCTTACAACAAGGATCAGGAATGTAAATTCAAAGGAAACCCGTTGCGTTGGCAGAAGCCTTCGGAAGGAGGAGTCAGAAATAAGCTCATTTAGACTGCCTACTCTATGTGCGTGCACGCGTGTGTGTCTGTGTCTTTGTGTGTCAGAGACTTTAAGACTGAGGCGTGGGTGTAAATTCAGAGGGAACGAGCTGTCAGCTTTAGCTAGCTCACAGGAACAGGTTTTGTCAAACCAGACATTCAGTAAACACGCATTTGTGCAATGCATGACACATCCTCCGTCACTGCTTTTGCAAGTAGGTGGCTTCAGAGCTTTGTATTGGTGGAAAAACTCAGTCAGCCAAAGCTAAGCTACCAAACGCATTGGTTAGATCCATAATTTCTGGAGCCTGTTGAGATCACAGACATGTGTGTGTGTGTTTCAGTATCTGTCTGCATCTCATGTGTTTCCCAGAGCCTGCGGGGCTGTCAGGGGCAGCACGGATTGAAGCCTAATGAACTCTCCTCCTTTATTGACCCTACTGTCTCCCTCCTCTTGAGTTATCCATCCCTTGGGTTGTCATAGATCCCTCTTATCCCTCATCTTTCTATACATCCACTTATCTCCCTCTATTCATTCCTTCATCAATCTCTGCTGTCCTCCTGCACTGCCTACCCGTGTCTCTCCTGCATTCGTCATCCATCTACTCGTTCATCACGCCATTGGTCTGTTGCTTGTGTTTGTCAAGCCTGCTCAGCCACTTATCCTTAACACTGGTTTATTCATGTGTTGTTTGTGTGTGTGTGTGTGTGTGTGCATGTGTGCGTGTGCATTTGTTCTGGACAGTGTGGTTGAGCTGCACAGAAGAAGAGCACCAGCTGTTGCATCATTTGCAGTGTGTGTGTGTGTGTGTGTGTGTGTGTGTGCGCGCGCTCTCTCTGCCTTATATTGATTTCTGTCCTGATCTGTGAGTCCATAATGACATAGAGATGGCTAACAGTTAGCCAACTAAGACGGAAGACAATCATCTGCCTAATAACATAATTACGCTCTATATTCCCAGGCCGATTAGTTTTCTATGTTCCTCCACCAGTTGCGCCTACCCGTCTGCAGTATGTCAGTAGATAGTAGTAGATCTTAGAAATCTTCGAGACAGGGCATTATGTGCCGTTTGTACTGCTGTCTCTTGTGGTTTGAACACAGTTTCAGATTGAGTCATCACCATTTTCATGGATGAGTAGTTCAGTTGTGTTTTTTTTTAGTCTGTTCATGTGAACTAAAATTATATCAATATTAAAGCTGGAATAGTTAGGAGGTTGAACAATTAGTGGACCAACAGACCAAAATTAATCAGCAGATATTTTCGCAACTGATTTATCATTTCATTTATCAATCAAACATATTCTCCAGTTCTAACTTCCCCTGTGTAACATTTTGCTCGTAGTGTTATTTCATTGTAAAATGACTTTGTAAAATGTCTTTGGGTTTTGGATTGTTGGCGGTCCACTTTAGCTCCAGGAAATAAAAAAATTTGACTGTTTTCCGACAATTAATCAGTTAAGCACAGATGTAATCCTGAATCTTTCTAGCTGTTGGAACATGATAAAAGTCTTCATACTGCATTAAACATACTAAAAGTGAGAGTGATAGATGGGTGTTGGTAAGGTTTTTTTGTTGTTGCTGCTTGTGCTTGTGCTGAAAGATTATTGGCTGATTAATTAATTAGGTGTTGAATGGCAAACTGATCAGTTTTGAACAAAAAAAAATTGAAAATCTACAAATTGTTTGGTTATCTTTTTTTTTTTTCTTAAAAACAAAACATCTTTGGGTTTTGGATTGTTTATTGGACAAAAAAAAAAACCCTATTTGATAACGTCACCTTGTGCTTTAGGAATTATGATGGGCATTTTTCACTGCTCTCTGACATTTGATAGACCAGATGAAATATTCAGCAGAGTGATAATAATTGTTACTTGCTGTCTTTGTCTGACACCTTTTTAAAAAACATTTTGAATATATTTGGATTTTATGGTTGACTCATTCAGGTTTATGTTGGCAAAATCTCAATCACTGAATACTTTTTAATCTTGTGTAAGTCAACTCAATTCTTTTTAGAGCCCAATATAACAAATTACAATTTGTCTGAAGGGGCTTTAGCATGCACCACCGAATGTACTCTTAACATTTTTGTTACACATTTGTTAAATGAATGTTTCATGTTCTACATGATTAAGGTCATTTTAAAAATACACTTTGAAACACAGCAACATCCCATTATAGCAACTTTGTACCCGAGCGTCCACCCTCTGCACTGCTCTTATGTTGCTGCAGTGGCTTCTTGGCTTGGTGCTGAGGTGGGAGGCATATATATCACACAGGTAGGCGGCATGGCAGGCAGCTGCTGATTTCAGTGTTCAGGCATCTTTTTCTGGATACAGATGATGCAGATGCTATGCCCCAGACAGCGTGGACCGAGCTGACCGGTTAGAAGTGACTCTGTAGGAGGAGAAAGCTGTACTCTTACACGACTGACTCATCCGCACTATAATCAAAGCCTTTTATTTTGTCATTCTGTGAGTTTGCCATTAAAATGTACATGCTGGCTTTAGATCTCGCTGTCCTCCTTGTTGTCTTCACCAGCGTGAAATAACAGAACAACAGGCTGCCACAAAGAACTAATTTCTCTAAATGGAGGCTATTCTGCTTTATAATCCTTCCCCATTTCATGAGTCACTGGCTCCCCTCCCCCCTTGTCGTTCCTGTCATTGGTACAGTCCATAAATAGACACCTGGCTGCCATGGAGGGACCAAGCACCGGAATAATACAGAATAAAGCATTTAGATGTGTCAAAGACAGATTAGGGCGCAGGGAAGATGGGAAGAGTTAGAGAGAGAGCAAGAGAGAGAGAGAGAGAGAGAGAGAGAGACAGAAGGGATGCTGTGTGGGAGGATGAGTGGAGGGACAGAGGAAGCAAAGCAAGGACAGGGAAAGGAAGAGATGAAAATCACCATAACGATTTTTTCTGTTTGTTCTTTATTACACCACATGCATTAGACAGGCATGAACACACACACACACACACACACACACACACACACACACACACACACATACATATCATGATTTAAAATCAGATCTGTAATCTTCTGAATCTTCCAGAATATGTCTGAAATGTTTTTCTCACGGCCGGAAAGGTTAATACTTGTGTGTGTGTGGTACGTGTGTCGGTGTGTGTCGTCCACAGAGGGAAATGTTTGAAGTGGAAGAGTTTTGAAACATGGTAAATTATGCTGCCTTCATCTCAGATTTAAGCACATGTCTCTGCATGATAAGTGTGCACATAGAAGGACTCCTTCCTCCCTCTTTCTTTTTCTCAGCCTCTGTTACCAGACATACCAAACATGGACTTTGTTCCAGCATTCAACAGCCAGTTTAGCCTTGTGCTCACAGATTCAGAGTGCAGACACGACATCCCCACAGAGGAAAAAAAAAAAAAAATGCCAGTAGAAAGCAGATAATCCATCAGCGATGCATAGAGACTGTGTCCTCCTCCTCCATAGCAGAAAGCAGGTATCTCTGTTCAGCCATTGCCTTACGTTGACCCTCACAGTGCAGAGTTGTAGTTTGTGTGTTGAGATGTGTTTCAGAACACCATCTGAATTTTTCCTCATAGTTTTCTGTCTCTGTTGCTTTTTCCTTCTATTTCCATCTTGCACATTCTCCCTTCTGCTGTGACTGCAAGCAGCAGTGTCGGACAGGAAGCAGCAGATGCTGTATCAAAACACACAGAGAGGGAATTAAAATGACACGGAGAGCATACGAAAAATTGTCCTGAGAATAAGCAAGAAAAGGCATGTGTGAAATTGGAGGTTCAGCAGAAAAGAAGCTACATGCATGCAAGTTGAGTGTGTAAAGGAGGGAAGAGGGATATTTAGATGCAGACAGCGTAAGTGCTGTGATGGATAGACGAGGATATCAGAAATAACCAAGATGGATGGAGGCAGAGGTGGAGAGAACAGAGCATTCATTTCAGCACAGGTAAATGTCACCTAGAGACGTAAGAGCCTCTTCTTCTGCCTGTCCCCGTTTAAAGACATACAATCTGTAGAGGCTGTTCGACAAGCATCTAAATTCTGCTGTGCCACTTCTTTTTTCTCATCAGTGCTTCAACCGTGAAGCCATCCAGGCTTCTCTGTGTGGGTAATTTATTTTTTTTTTCCTGACTTGTGAGCCTGAGTTGAGACCAGGTTAGATACTTGCTGCAGAGATGTGTGTCTGGAGAGGAATAGGAGGCAAACAGGAGAGTGAGAGGGACGGAGGGACTTGTGCTTCTTTGGAGTATTGAATTGATGCCTGGAGCGGACACAGTCACTTTTCACCACTGCCATGGCATTGTTTGCCATTTGTAATAGGATATTTTTAAAAGGATAGGAAATAATAGAAAGCTGGCAAGCAGGGAAGGAGCCTTGTCCAAGCTGTGATTGCTTGGGTGTGTGTATGTTCGTGTGTATGCGTGTGCACGCATACTGTATATTTGCTTTTGTGTCTTGAATTATGCAGAATGTGTGTTTATGCCATATTTGTTTCTCCCTCTCAGGTAGAGGTGACTCCACTGCAGATGAGGGATCATGTTGGCTATGGACCAAGGAGTGGTGGAGGAATGGCTGTCAGAATTTAAGGTATTGTTTCTGTGTGTATGTGTGTGTGTGTGTGTGTGTGTGCAAAAAGTAGTGTTTAAAAGGACATAATCAGTATGCAGTACATTCTCTGCTGCTTATTATTGGCAATTTTTTTTTTCCACGCACATAAACAAACACTCTCTGAAGTGTTTTGTTCCCAGAGAATTGCATGCTCCTACTCAAACATGAGCACTGATACGTGACTGTTACTGAAGCCGAGGCTCGGTGAGGCATGTTGATAATAAGGGAGCGGTAGAGATTCTCCTGTGTGATGGGGACCAACCTGCAAACCCCCTCCCCGTGAAGCTTTAAATGCAACCAGATTGATGTAACTGACCGGTTCTTTTGACACTGTTACCACCTGTCTCTGCAAAATTTAGTCAAAGTATAATCACCCTTATTGATATTAAATTCTGCCTCCTTCATATATGACGTTGCACTTGGGGCGAGGTTTTGTTCATACTCCGCTTGCCGTCTTACCCCACCATTAGCACTTCAGAGGCAGAGCATTTTGCCTGTCTGATTTTTTTGACTGACTTATTCGATCTGATGGAATCAAGTCAGTAGTGTATCAGTCTTCAGTTGCTGTTCATGTGTGTTTCAGACCCTCCCTGACAGTGCTGTGTCCAGCTATGCCGCCTCGCTGAAAGACAAAGGTTGCCTGGTCCCTGCACTCTACAAGGTCATCCGAGAGAACTACAGTGATGTATGGCCACACATATTTTTACTCATGTTAACATCTGCGTTGAATACCTGACCATACAACACTTTGAGTATTTTGTCATGTTTCCAGTGCAACCATTTAAACTGTAATTATTATATTTTGCACATTATCTTGTGTTCTTTTTGTCCTTTGTTTTTTTTGGGTTTATGGATCTGTGTGACAGTCCAGCACACTGCATCCCCGAAATGCTGCTGTGCTTCATCCCGACTTTATTGATGCGCCATAAATGCCAAATGCAAAATTTATCACAGCTCTAGTGGCAGTTATCGATGTAACCATGTGCCTGTGTTTTTGGCTTTCTGTCCTACCCAGTTGCTGGAGCCAGTATGTCACCAATTGTTTGAGTTTTACCGGAGTGGTGAGCCGCAGCTGCAGCGTTTCACGCTACAGTTCCTGCCAGAGCTCCTGTGGAGCCTCCTGTCCGTCAGCGCAGCCAGAGACCCCCACACCTCCGGCTGCATCGAGGCCCTGTTGCTGGGCATTTACAACCTGGTAGGGGAGGTGTGTGTGTGTCTGTGTGTGTTTGCGTGTGTGTGTTGGTGCGTATTTAGATTTTTAACACTACATTCTCACATTCTTATATCACAGCTGACTTGTTTTATGTATTATCAGTGGAGGAGTTCTACGCTTGTTAATAACAATTCATAGTTTCCAGTGTGATAAGTGCAAGGTAAGGAAAAACACTAGAAAAAAGTCATTGAGGCTTAGCAAGTGGGCGTAATCGTGCAGTTCCAGAAGCAGAGGACTTAACCGCTCAAGTATTTCTAAGATCTGCATCATGTGTTTTCAAAGATTGTGGGTAAGAAATAAGGGAACTGAAATACAGTGAGTTTGCAAGTACACAATATAGATGGGTTGCATTTCGCAAATGCCTGCAAGCTTCCCACAGAGAGATGCCAGCACGAATAATTATTAAGATATGTTGAGTCCTATTTTCATCCATTTTGGCTCTCAGTGTCCTATCTATCAGCAAAGTGCAGTGTCCCCTAACTTCCTCTCTGAATAGCAGAATAGGTCAGCTGTCACTCAGCACAGTGGCTGGCTCTCATTAATCTATTTGACATTAACATGCTCACAGGGGACACCAAAACCCTGGGGTTTGTGTGAGTGTGTTCAGGCAGTATACACGCACATACACCAACAAACTGAGTGGGGAAACGGAGACCCTGAGGTCCACACACACCCACGCATCACAGATGAGTGTGCTTGAAGAGATAAGCACATGCTCTTTAGAGATTCAGGGTACACACACAAAAAAAACTGCTGTTTTTTTTCTCGCCCACTGAAGCATTTTTTTCATTGTGTCCTTGTCGTTCTCTCTCGCAGGAAATAGTTGATAAAGATGGACAAAGCAAAGTATTATCTTTTACCGTCCCTTCCCTCTCCAAACCCTCAGTGTACCATGAGGTGAGAAACACAGACACATCTCCTAATTTGCTTTTGCTGAAATGTTCGATTAAAAATCGTAATCTTCATCCTCCCGCCTCCAGCCTTCAGCCATCGGCTCCATTGCCCTTACTGAAGGGGCTCTAGCCAATCACGGGCTGAGCAGGGTGGTGTACAGCGGGCCGCACCTCCAGAGAGAGACCTTTACAGCACAGAACAGGTAAGAAATGAGTAAACTGGGGGGGACGAGTCTTCACTGAGGACAATCCAGATATCTTAAACATTCCTTCATACATTGAAAGTGGTCATGTTCTTGTCAGGCTGCATGTTTTCTACCAGGATGATCGTGAACTTGTTACAACTGTCCAGAAATTCAGGCATAAGGAAAGAGTTCAGTCAGTGGGAAGTAACAGAGATCTGAAATTTCAAGTTCAATGTAGTTTGACAGCTTCATTAAATATGGTAGGCTGCCTTAAAAATCAGTCTACTTCGAGTGGCTCTTGTCCTCACACTCGTCAAAGGGAGTTTAGTTGCTGCCAGGGCCAATTATTTTATGCATGGTGAGCTGACGTCAGTGAAGGCCCATGGCAGTTCCCTTTGCTTTGTTGCATTTGAAGTGGTGATATTGCTGTTAGGGTTTCCTAAATTAATGTAATGAGGCCACACTGCAGCCAAACTCTGAAGGTCGTGGTGGTCCGAGTTTTTTCAGGGCTGTTTTCTTCTGCTGCTTCAGACTGACTGGAAATATTCTTTAAAATAGGAGATGACTTTTTTTTTTTTTTTTTGGGCTTCCAGCTTATGTGACAAAACAAGTCTGGCTGCTTTTTAAGATCCTGCAGAGATACTTTGATCTTGATCTCCTCAATGTTGCAGTAGTTTTTGAAAGTTAACCGGGGTATTTTATCGGTGCATGCTGTAATTTTCACTGACTGTCATTTTTAAAGGGGAGCTCCACAGGTTTTTACACATCAGAGTCTGTGCACGGGTCTTGCTCGGAGTGGAATTCTCTTATGGAGAATCTGATAACATCAAGTTTTCCTTTGTAGTCTTTCAGTCTGCCTTTTTGTGGTGTTTTTATCCACAGATAGATGGAAGCGTGAGTGTGTCTGAGAAATTGGGATCTAATATGCTTTTAAGTGTTGTTTTATGTGTCGTGTTGAATGTGAGGACATAAGAAGGCTATTTTTAAGGGTCTGTTTGTGCTGTTAAGATTTGAGGTGCTGACCTTCCTGCTGCTGTGCTACAATGCTGCTCTCAGTTACATGACCTCCACCTCCCTCCAGTCCCTCTGCCAGCTCAGCTCCAGGTAAAAAAACACGCACACACACACACAATCATTATTTTGCAAGCACTTGCTTATCTGATCCTCTTATAGACTTTGGTGCCAGAGAGAACCAAGATATGGCTATTCAGTGACGGGCTGCGATGTACACACATCTCAGCTCAGTGGTTTTGGTAATCTGAGAACTGCAGTTGAGCATTGCTCTGATAAGGACAGGGCTAAAGAGAAGTCATCAGCTTTGATTTCCCCTTGACAGTTTGCTGTGTGTCAGCTATGTGCTGTCTATGTGTACAGCGGCTGGTAAAGCTTCACATGCACAGGTGTTATCTCAGTTTAGGTGAATTCTCTTTGTTGCAACTTCTATGGAACCTGGAAATAATGAACTATCTCCAGTAGATGCTTTGAAATTATTCAATGCCTTGAAGTCCTGTGGGTAATGCAGTAAACCAATGACAAATCATTATGCAGCATGAACTCTGTGTGTGCATGTTTATACCCTGCAATTATCTGCTCATTACTGAATTTGCTATCAGCTCACAGGGAAGTGAATTCCCTTGATGCAGCTGCAGCCTAGTAGCTCAGTGGAGTGGTTTCTCCGATTGAAGCTTCTCTGTTTCACTTCTACAAGTTTGGTTATTGTGTTTTTATTGGTTATCTTCCAGGGTGTGTATATGCGGTTACCCACGGCAACAGATGCGGCGCTACAAGGGCATTAGCACACGACTGACGGTCACGTCAGAATTCCTGGTTCAGCTCATCACAGGGATACACTACGCCTTGTGAGTGTACACACATGCCTGCAGGAACAGCCAGCCCAGTGCAGCACAGACTCACTGATCAGCTGTAACTCTTCATGTCTTTGAATGTATGCAGTGCTGAGTGTTTTTCTTAAAATCTGCTCCATGTGCCCCCCCATGACACCATTTGAGTCGTTCTAATTATGTTTTAATGTATTTCTTCTAAAAGAGGTTGTTCTGTGACAACATTGAACCAATTTACTTTGCTGCATCGCATTTCACAAATGACTTGACATCTTCATCACAATATAACATAAGCAGTTGACATCAAAACATACTGACTGGTGTCTGCTGCCTCAGCCTGTATGACTGTTACAGCTCTGATCTGATGATCAAGCTATTAAAGGGGCCCTGTGGAGTCCTCTTGTAAACAAACCAAATTTCTGTTTACATTCAGTGTGATTCACCTGTGTGTGCATGTGCATCTTCATGCGCGTACACGAAATAAACAAAACGGGGACGCACTCAGAGGAAAATAGCTCTATAGCACTGCAGTGTCTCGAACTCCAGTGGGGAACATCGAATTGTATCTTAAGCTCATACGCTGTGTTCCATGTTTATGTGTTTGTGCCTGATTGTAGGTGTAATGGGGAAGTTGAACTAGGATCCAAAGCACTGGATGATGTTCTGTATCGGGCCCAGCTGGAGTTGTTCCCTGAAGCTCTGTTGGTGGGTGCAATCATATTTTTTTCCTGCTGCTATCACATTTCCCTCCTCTGTGTGTGATTTTGGACCTGTAGAGTGTGTGTGTGTGTGTGTGTGTGTGTGTGTGTGTGTGTGTGTGTGTGTGTGTGTGTGTCAGAGAGCATGTGATTTAGACGCACATGCTCGCCTGTGGTTTTGATTCATGCACAGCACACCATGCTGTATTGTGTTGGTCTCTGTGTGTGTCAGAGGCTGCAAGCAGAGTGTAATCCCACTAGATTATTTACATGCTTTCCACTCTGCTCCGTTAAGCCGTAATCCTTGAGGCCCAGGGAGTAGAGGATTGAACCTAAGCTCACAGTATTGCTACACAAGTCAAGGTGTACTCCTCCACAACAATCAAAACCAGCGAACTTTGGGCTCTCGTTAATGAAAACGGTTTTGGGGTTTAAAAAGACGTTTTTACAATAATGAAAGAGCTTTGTGGACACATGCCATGAACCCACTCACCGTATTGTGGAAAGGTTCAAATCTCAGCCTTTTTGTTCAGCGTGTTTATTTGTTGCAGTGGAACACACCAGGTGGCTGCTAACTAAGCGTAGCTTGGTGACGTGTACCTCATAAGACCAGTGTGTTGCAGCCACAAACAAAAGACGTGTTGTGATTATGATGCCTTCTACCTCATGTTACGTCTTCAACAGTTACATGATCATTAGTGCAAGGGCCGCTTGAGATTTCCCAGCAAGAATAGAGGGTATTATAGGAAGACTTGTGAAATACAAAGCCTTTTTGTTTTTTTTTCTTATATCACTAGTCTGTGTACCTCAGTCAGTTTGGACTAAGCTTTTAGGTTTATCCCTGTGCAGAAAATGAGGTTATTGATCAGATGTTATTGGTTTGGTCCCATGATTGGAACAAAACATGTCTTAGTGTCAGGAATTGTGTATTGGGCCACTATCTTTACATTTGGAGCTTTTATATAATTGCTTTTATATGATTTATATAATTACTTGCAAAAAATGATTTAAAAAGCTGGTTTGTCAGGGTGTTTTGGCATCAGTTCGACTTGAGGACACTGTTGGTCCAAAGAAAGCATCTTTGGATTTATTGCCTTGTAAATTTGAAATACCAGTTATATCAGCTCCACACATCTCTGAGTTAGCAGCAATTGCTGTGGTTGCTTAGAGGAAGTGCAACAGACAAGAAGGGGGCCTGTAGTAGAACACAGACACAGAAGTAACAGGAACATGTTGGGCCAGCTGATAACCTGTCAGAGAGCCAGTCCAGTTCCTCGCTGGCTGGGAGCCACTGGTCAGTCCTTCTGTGAAACTCTGCCACCAGCTGAAGCAGTAACATGCGTGGATGTGTGCTCCTCCTCGCCCTCAGGTGGGTAACGCCATCAAGTCGTCACTGCACGGCGCAGCGCTGAAGAGCAACAACAAGGAGGGTGCGCGGAGCATCCAGGTGGAGATCACACCCACCTCCTCAAGGATCTCCCGAAATGCTGTCACCTCCCTCTCCATCAGGGGACACCGCTGGAAGAGACACGGTAAGACTCCTACACGAGGGGAGAAGGAGAGGACTGACACAACTGTGGGAGTTGAATCCACTAAAACAAAAGAAAGGCTCTCACGGACAGTCTGCACATTTTTCTTTAAACAATCACATTTCTATGGAGTGATAAAAATCTACTTGTTTGATTGAAGAACAAAAAGATGCCAAAGGAGAGAGCAAGAAGTTTAGATCTCTTCATTGTTCACTCAGTCTACCATTTCATGCCGTACAATCACTGTGTTGAGTGTTGTTGTCATCCTTCTGTCCCGAAACTTGTAGAGGGCCATTCACAGCTATGTGTGAGCTGAGAGACAGGGGAGACAGGAGAGACAGGAGAGCATGCACAGTGTGAGGGCAGTCAGTGAAAAATACCAATCCAGATTCAACACAGCACAAAACAGAGAGCAGGTAGTGTATTTATAGTATAACACAGATACGCCTGTGTGCTGAATATGTGTTTTATGTTGTGGTTTGTGTAGATTCAGCTCTGTGCCAAAGGAAGTTTATCACATTTCAGTGACCACAGAACAAATAAGACTTAAGTGAAGAATTAGAGTCAATGATGACAGTCTGTCCGTGGTTTAGAATGAGGAGAGTGCAGCTCTCTTTTCCCAGAGTGCAGATAAATTACAGGCAGGTAAATTACAGCCTTCAGCCAGCTTAATGAGTAGATTTCATCTTGAGCCTTAAAGCCTTTTTTTCATCTCATGGATATCAGCTCATGGGTGCCAGCTACTTGTTTATGCTGTTGTTGTGAGCAGACAATGGAGGAAAATACTATGAAATATTAATTCATGTGTAGGGGTGAGCGGCGACCCGGTATGAAATGTGATTCCATTCAAACACAGTGTTCGTGTTCACCTCCACGTAGCATGCACTTTGACCATGTGTTATGTTCTGATCACTATGATTTTTGTCTTTTTATTTTTCTGCCATTACATTGATTACCTCTGTGTGTCTTGTGTCACTGTGGTCGTGTGTGCCCGTGCACACGGCCGTTTTTTTGTTTTGTGTGCATGATACGTGTCTGTCTGTCCGTGTGCGTGTGTGTGTCTTACATATGTATTGTCGCACTACTTCCATGCCCCCCCCCCCCACCATCAGAGTCCCAGGAGGTGAGTGTAGACAGTGAGGCTGCGCTGGGGGGCGTGGCCATCCCAGAGATCAGTGTGACAGGTGTGAGCGGCGAAAGAATGCCCAACGGAGACTCCCTGCGGCCGCGCCCCGACGGCCGCATCCAGCCCGACGGCGACACGTTGGGCGCCGCCTCCGAGGTCAGCCTGGACCTTCGAGGTCATGACTCCGGCTCGCGGGGTCAGGAGGTCAGGAGGCAGAAGTCTGTGAGGCGGATGGTGGAGAATGAGGGTTCTGGGTCGGCCTCCACAGGGAGGAGCCAGTACTAAGGTCCTGACCCTCCTTCCCCCTGCCCCACTCCCGGGGTAACCTAGGTAACCGTGTGTGGGGGGGCGTGGTCTGAAAAGCTGCATGATGACTTCCCCCTTTACCTTTACGTGCTGGGCTCCACCAACCTCTCTTCACCTAACTGCACTTACCTGTCATCCGTCTATCCAACGTCATTCATTCACTTACTCTCTCCTTTGTGGCTAAAGCTTCCTCATAAAGATCTCCTGCTGAGACTCCTCTAAATCAAATGAATGATTTAAGATCTAACTGACTCTAACGGATGAATAACCGAATAAAAACGCTTAATAAAGAAAATGGGTTTGGCTGGATCATACAAGTAAAAGCAGAACATCAGTTAAACAAGCAGCATAAAGAACAGGTATAAACAGTGAATATGACACACATACTGTAGATATAAAACTGTAAACCCTCATAAAAGTCACTGTAAAGCCTGAGGTCAGGTCACTGATAACGAAAAGGTCTCATGACCTCGAATCATAAAGCCTAGATATCATATCTCTGTTAGCAGTGCCTGAACCAGGGGATTGAACTCTTGCGATGCTGTCTGGGGGTCTAACTCCTGGGTCACACCTCGGTACGCCTCGACACATTACCCCTGGGTTGCACCTGGAGACAGATTACTTCCTTCTGACTGGTAGCTAGAAGCTGAGGAAAGATATGCAGGTCTTGAATTATTTGCTGCTTTGCATTAAATCTAGACTTGAATCTGATGACTCCTGACCTGTTTTTTTTTTTTGAACAGGCGAAACCTGACCGTCAAAGATTTTAACAGGACCTGCCTATCTGTCTGTTCACCAGCTGATTACAGGTGTCCTGTTACAGTGATAGCACCAGATCAAAAGTGTGTGTTTGTGCATATGCGGGTTGTTTGGCACACACAGGTGTGGATGCACGCCTTGAAGCAGGAAAGGTGTTTATTTTTCTATGTGTGTCTTTAGAGTTAGTGAAGAGGAACATGTGTTTCGGGTTTACTTCTTTCTGTCTTCGTTTGCTTTCCTCTACTTTCCCTTTGTGGTCTTTCCGAGGCTTACGCTCTTAGACTCTGTCCTCTCCTGCCTTTGGGATGAAACATGCACTCCTCTGCCAGTAAACCGCTGACTGTGAATCTAACCTGTGTGCTGGGCTGGAATACGCAACTTGCATTGTCTCATGTCAGGTGGCGAGGTGTCCTTGTTAGCTGAGGTTACAGTGTGATGGCGCCACCTGCTGGACAGTGATGGAACTCCTCCGTCATGCAGCCCAATACAAAGCTTGAAGCTATCACATCAGACCCCACATGCAAAACGTTAAATGCATAATATATTGTTTTTAAGTAACGTTCATCTTAAAGATTTAATTGGATCAGGTGGGCTGGATGACAGAGGAGCTGGTTATTTTTTTCCTCTGCACGCTCCTGTTTTTCATTTCCGTCCTTGTTTGTCTCCCTCTGTGTGTCTGTCTCACAGACGCAGTGGATCTGGGTTCCCCGGATGAGCTGATGGATATATCGGAGGTGGATGAAGGGGTGTGGCCAGGCGGTGTGGGGCCTGACATGACCCCACCCACCATCACTATCAGCAACAGTGTTACCACGTTGAACCTGGGGGCCAAGGCCATGAAGAAGTGTCGGCTGGGCGGGCGCACCAGCAAGGACAAAGACAAGGACGCGGGCCCTCTAACAACAGGCCGGGCCGTCAGCGAGAACACAGAGCTGTCTGTCAAGCGACTGACACTCACTTCCAGCCAATCAGTGCCCAAGGCAGGAGCTCTCACCAGCCTGACGCGCACCGCCAGTGCCGTCTTCTCCCGCTCCTTCGAGCAGGTGGCCAGCGGCAACGCCCCTCCCTCCAGCAACCACACCGCCTCTGAAGCTGGCCGCTATTCCTGCAGCCTGCAGGAGGAAGGGCTGGGGTACTTGAGTCCGGCGCCAAACCACACGCAGCGCTCTCCCAGCATCAGTGTGCACCTTGGTTCTGACCTTTGAGCCCTTTGTGACTTCTGACGACCTGAACCCTCGCCTCTGATCTTGTGACCCTGTACCTGTGACCTGGAACTCCAAGCCATGCCAACTGCAGCGCACCACAAACAAGACGAACAAACACTCCCGCTGGTTCCCTCGTCACTCCGTTTTAAAGTCTTTGACTCTCTGTGCTGTAAACCAGCCTGCCACCCTGCTCCGTTCAGACATCCAGAGCTCCGTCAGCTCCTTCTGCTCCTTTCCCCCGGCAGAGGATGTCAGGGATACCACCTCCAGTTTCAACTGTGTTTTGTTTTTTTTACCAGTACACTGTTGCCGTGAAGTCGTGCCAGGACAAAACTGCACTGAGCAGCCTGTCGTAAAAGGGTGCGCTTAAAACTCATTACTAAAAAAAAAAACTGTGTGGAAAAGTATTTGGAAAGTATTTTAATTGGCATTTGTTGCCCCTGCATGGCTTTTCCATACATCCACCCTGACCTTGCCCAGGTTTGTCAGAGGGCAGATGTTGAGTATGTGTGAGCATGCTTGGGTGTGTGTACTGTATGTGTGTATGTGCAATTGTTTTTAGAATAAAGGCTGCTGATTGATTCAATGAACAAGGTATGATTCTCCGAGCTGAAATAAGTGTTTCTACTCCTTTTTTAAAAATAAAAGCTCCCCTCCCATAGCAATATAAATCTCTCCTGTGCTTTCCATCTTTCGGGAAGATAATCCAAACTCCCTCCATCGACACGAGTTGCAGCTATGCTTCTTTATCTGCATTCTTCCCCTAAAACAGCAGGAAAAGTGACCACTGAAGAATCAGTCAGTATGATTAAAAAAATCTGTTCTTTGTGTTTACAACTGCACAGTATTGTCATCGTGATGGAAAAGCAATATTTGTGTCCCTCCCCCTCTCTCCTTAAGCACTTTCCTCAATTGCTGTGTATTCTGTGGCAAAAAAAAATAACACTCCAACTTCGACAAATGACGAGGATGTTTTGAAGATGGGGGATGACGGGTGTGTATGATTTTAGGTATTGAATTTTGCACTTGAAAGAACAAATGAGTTGTGTTCTCAACTTTGGTATTTTCTTACGATGAACAAGAGAGGTTCAACTCTCGTCTGTGGTAACTTCCTGTGAGAAAGCTTTGTTGCTCCATATGGATTTCTATGATCTAGCCATTCATTCAAAAAAGAAAAAAGTTTAAAACCCATACAGACTTGAAGTCCACCGACTTCTACAGAGGTAAAAGAATGTGATAGCAAAACTGTTACTGAACCTCTTGCTGTGTGTTCTGCAGTGAGAAAGCGTGCGGAGCAACCACGATCTTTCTTCCGATCCAGCCTCCATTCTTGCTGTTCGTAGTACTTTGGTGATGTGTTTCCTGTGTCCCTCCTTGTTCTTCCCATCATCGCATCACATGACATGGTGATATTCTCTTGTACCAAAAAAGGAATTGAACTCCACCCATCTGCTACAGTTGATGTCCTAAAATCAAGCGTTCTTGCTGCCCTACCCTCAAGCAAAAGTGTGTGCTGTTGTCTGTGTACTAGAGCTGTTGAGTGTCCATGCAGTAGCTTGGTGGGACAATAACAATCATCGTGTTTCTCTGTGTGGGGTTTACAGAATGTGAATGGGTAAGCTCTTGTTGTACATCACGCTGTTGTACTAAAGTTGGTTTATATTGGCCTTTCTATGTCTGAAGATAACTCACTGCTACAAATTCTGGGAATAAAGTGTTTCTATATTTCACTCGTGTGCTCGGCTGTATTTTACTGCCTCTGCATCACCAAACATTGCAATGATAAATTCAGAATATATGCCTAAGCCATAAAATTCAGCATTTTTATATAGACCAGGAAAGTATATTTATTTTTAAGCTGACTGAAAGCCCTATAAACTGTTAGGGTTGTCTCGATAATGTCTCCATGGCTGGAAACCATATTTTATCTACTGAACTGGCTGCACAAGCTGATTTCTCATAGTCAATGTAAATGCATGCTCTTAAGTAGAATAGTTTAGGCAACAGGACAACTGTTTTAACACTCACTTGTTGAAATTAAACTTTTAAAAAAACAAACAAACAGTGGTCCAGTATGAATAAAACACCTCTAAATACAAAACACTTAAATCCAGTACGTGAGCCGCAGCAGACGTGCAGTTACAGGTCTGTCCACACGATGGCAGCCTATAACAGATGGACGCTGTCGGTTACCAGCCCTACGTCACTTCCTCTTACCGTGTCCTTGTCGGTAGCAGCAGTAGCATCATTGCCGTTCGGGATAAACACATGGCTAAACTGAGCAAAGAGACCAAACAGCGGCTGCAGCAGCTGTTCCAGTGCGGCCAGTTTGTCATCCGATGGGGTTTTATTCCAACCGTGTTGTACCTCGGTCAGTATTTGAACAAGAAAAGGGGGAATACGGCGGGTTAGTAGCCTCGCTGACGTTAGCCGATTAGCTTAGCACACTAGCACTCAACTAAAAGAATTCAGGGCCAGTGCAAGTGATGTAGCTATGACATATATTAAGATCACAGTGTTTACATATTAAACGTTGTTTTATTGGCAAGTTGAAATGGTTGTGTTGCATTCAGGTGTCGCATTAGTAGCTCCTAAAAGGTAGCACATGTTAAATTGCTCCCTCAGGAGAACCAGTGTAATAGTGTACAAGCAGTCATTTCTATACGTGTGTGAACAAGCTGTCAGTCTTAACTGATAATAATTCAAGATTTTTAGAAAGAGAATTAGTATATGACAGATAAGTGGAAATGAGGAGCTGAGGAATCGTGTTCTTGAAGTACTTGACCAGTAAATCCTGGATCTTTAGTTTAAACTGTACCTCTGTGCACTTGTATTTTATTATCAAATTTCTGGGGCCTGTCTAGAGCACTAAAATACCTGGTTGGGCTTTGGAGTAGAGAGGGGAAAGTTCAGACTTAAGCATGGCTGTGGTTTGGAGTCAATCTGGGGAAGTTAAGACTTTTGCATGTGTGACCGCTCAGCCGGTGGATTTGCCCCCCTGTGACTGAATCTTCTCTGACTTCAGCATTTTGGAAAGACCGACGTTGATGTCATACTTTCTTTCCTCTCATTT
Source organism: Chaetodon auriga (assembly GCF_051107435.1). NCBI lineage: Eukaryota > Metazoa > Chordata > Actinopteri > Chaetodontiformes > Chaetodontidae > Chaetodon > Chaetodon auriga. Next base: position 11,394,788 of record NC_135090.1, on the reverse strand, counting down.
CGCTCTCTTTCTTTAGCCTTCTTTACATGCAGTTCTCTCTTGCAACTCATTTTCTTCTTACGCACAGGATTTTCTGGCTCTTGCGTTACCACCACCTGAATAACGCTGCATAGCTCAGGCAGTTTTGATCTGATAGCGCTTTAACAACTAGTCAGTTAAGTCATTTGTACAATAGAAATGCCACACTTAGGTTTGTTCTTTTCTCATTTGAACATTTTTGTGTTCTCTTATGTTAAAATGTAACTTTTGAGTGTTTTAACTGTTAGTCAGAAACCTCAGGCTCTGAAAGCATGAGCGATGGGCATCTTTAGCCCCAGATTAAAGGAGGAGTAAATTGAGGCTATATTTGGTCTTATAGGAAACTCTCTTGTCTTTTTTCTAAAGAATCAGTTGCGTCATGATTGACCCCGTCCATGACCTGTGAACGAAGCTAGAAAAAAAAAAAATACTGGGGAAGTGAATGTGATTTCCCTTCTGTGCGTGTGTGTGTGTGAGTCAGATGTGCTGCTCACTACGTTTGGATGCCGTTACCATGGCCCTTTCGCTCTGCTCCACATAAAATTTATGTGGAGCAGAGTGTTGAAGTCAGAGAAGATTCAGTCACAGGGGGGCAAATCCACCGGCCGTGCGGTCACACATGCAAAAGTCTTAACTTCCCCAGGTTGACTCCAAACCACAGCCATGCCATTTAATGTCATCTGCCAGGCCTCTGCGGATGTCAGAGCTCTCTGATGGAATCAAAGTGTTAAATGAAACTGAAGCATTTGCACTGTAATCTGCTGATGAACTGTGTCTCACAGTGAAAGGGCATCTAGTGGCAAAAGGATACACCGAATTGTCAGGGGAGGTTTTTGCACAGTGCACAGACATTTCACGTATTGTGAAAATACTCCAATACTCCCAGCTCATACTGTATAGTTTATGTGCCAGCTGATTTTCTACACTAGAGGCTTGCAACTAGCTGTAATGAGGGTTTGTTTTTTTTTTTGGATGAACTGGATTCAGTTTTCTCTCTAACTTTTCTAAAATATAAACCTTCTTTCTGGTTTTGATTTGCAGGTTTCAAACGAGGAGCAGATCCAGGAATGCCTGAGCCCACAGTCCTGAGGTGAGGACCGTCTGGTTCTAGATTTGTGCTTCCTGTCGAACAGATTACTGTGAAATGAAAGGAGTTTTCACACCTCTGAACAACAAGGATGTATTTCCTGTAGTCGTGGAATAGTTGTGGTAACTGTCAACTAGTCATACAAATTGTAGCAACTGTCAGCAACGTGAAATCTGAAGGTTTCATGTTGTGCATTAAGATGAAGGAGGCTGTGACAAAAATGAAAAGCCTAATTGGTTTATTTCACATTTTTTCACATCAAGATGTTTGCCATTTTCTGTGTCCCTGATCACTTTTTGTTGACTTAGAAAACAAAACACTTAGCTGTAGGTGCTAAATAAGGTGAATTTAATATTTATTACAGTTAGCTGGAAATCAAGTAAAGTTGAACCGTTATTTTTCTTTTTCTCCAGTTTGCTATGGGGCTAAAGGACGCTTCTGCACAGCCAGTCCCCTCCTCACATCAAGACCATGTGACCCACCCGTCATAGGAAAACCAGGAAAAAGATACATTATTTTGTCCAGTGTCGCAGGAGTAATGAATGAATGTTATCTGTAACCATGCTGTTTATGGCCACATATACAGTACCTGACCACGTGGATAAAACGTATTTGGATTAACAAGCTGGAATCAAGACTTTGTCCGTGAAAACATGTTGTCTTGACTGGACTGTCTGTCTGTATGTTGTTGGGATTGTTTGTTGCTGATGTTTGGTTATACTGTACCATTCATTCCATGTTTTTCCTCTTTTTATTAGTAATTTAAAATTTCTGGAAATAAATCCACACGGAAATGTCACTCTTTGTGTTTATTACCAGGAGCAGTGTTGGAATGAAAGTACTGTACTTATTTCACATGTAAGATACTTGAGTCTTCTTTTCACGCCACTTTCGGCTTTTACTCAAACATTTTAGAGGGAAATACTGTGCTTTACTTTATATATCTCGGTACAACAGTACAAGTACATCTGCACGATTAGTCGATTAGCTGATTAATGGGTTGACAAAATTCATTGGAAAATATTTTAATCATTTTTCTGGGAACACCCACAGGATGTGACGTTATGTGCCATCACTAAGTGTGCATCATTAGCTAATGTTAGCTTAGAAATTGAGTATGCAACGTCAACAAATGACCGGCATCCATAACATCAGACCCAACCCAAAGTCAAAGCTAACATCACTACAAAGCAAGTGAAATATACTGTGATATTGTGGTTATAGTTGACTAATGTAGCTTACATTAGCTTGCTTGCTAATGTAGCAAGTGTAGCACTTGAATTAGAGTGTTGAATTAGAAAACAATACATGATGTAACAGAGCAATGCGAGGCAGAGGCAGCCAACTAGCTAGCTGTAACCTGAGCTAAGATTAGCCAGCTATCTATAGCTTAACTATAGATAGCAGGAAATTGCAAATGAGAAGCCAAGTATGTTCTGAAAGTTCCACATAGCGTCTTTGCCTCCAGCAAACATAAGGAGACTGATAAAAATCTACAGCTATCGTTAACAGTCACAAAAAAAAACAAAACGCTGCAATGACAGGAAATGTGTGAAAGTAACAGAATGAAGACGCCTCATTCTTATCTATGCAAATGATTTTATTTCTGCATGCGTACAGAATATTCACAAATTGATACAGTTTAACGCAGCTCATTGCGTCTTAATTCAATTAGCACCAAATTCAGTTTAATAATAATAGCTGCAAATAAATAACAGTTAACAGTACTGCAAATATAAAATTATTGTATACAAAACTAGAAGATACAATTATTGCTGGTTTTTCTTTTTGATAAAAAGTAATGGAGTTCTAACAATGCCGCTCAAGTAATATCACAATCCAGATATGAATCCGCAGTAAAATCAAATCACTATCAAGTCCAAAGTTTTAGTGCACAAAACCCACAACTGTGGATTTTCCTATGACTAATAAATAACAATTGTCACCAAGTATAAATAGATTAAATAAGTTACGCAATAGTGGCTGATTGGAGCCCTGAGGCCTTAAACATTTGCACAATCATAGATTGCTATAGACCCACTCAGTGCACTAAGAACATGCACTTTCATGATATCCCCCTTAACACCACCCAGTGTCCCTGAGGTATTCCTTCATAACCCAAACCTTTCATCTTTTTAAATTTTGGTAATAGGCTGACTGGTGAGTACCAGGTCCCTGTTACTTCCCCTGGACATCTCCCTTTTCCTCAGCTCTCTCTTGCAGTAGATGAGGAACTGGCAGAACCTGTTGAGGATGGCGTGTGCGGTCATCTTTCTGCTGAACATGTTGGGGCTGTCGATGTTCCTCAGCAGCCGCTCACTCTCCTGGCTGCTGGTGACCGCTGTAACCCGCTCAGGGTGCCTCATCTGTGGGGCAGAAGTGACAGCGGTATAATATGATTATGTATGCTATATCGTGATAATAAACCTCAGATGTAACTGTAGTAAGTACATTGACTCTAGTACTGAGCTTAAGTACAGCTTAGGGGTACTTTGATATTTCCTTTTTGTTTCAGAAGGTAATGCTGTAGTTATCTCAGCCAGTTGTGAGCCTGTAGGACACCATCGTTTGGTTGAGTGTGTATGTGTGTCTGTGTGCCCCAAAACTTTTCATGCTTGCACTGATTCTCAATTTTTGAAAAAACTACTTACTCTGTTACTTTACAGGTTACATGCAAAACTCATGAGGAGTGTATAAAGTACCAATCAGTACACAAACCCACTGTTTTTTGCACTATTGTTATCTATGTTAATACATGCTCACGTTATCCATTACATCTTGTGCGATATTAAATTTATTGCATATCTTGTTCAACTGTGCTGCAGCACTGTATTTATTATCCATGTTGGCAACAGTATTTTTTAGAAACTACATATTATACATATACATACACTAGTGCAAGTCAATGTTCTCTTAATGCAACAGTATTTCTCAAGTACAGTTTTAACATATGGCATTGGTAGTTTTTCTCATAAGAATACTGGCGATAGTATCTTTACAGACAGTAGTATTTTTTATGGAAATTAGTGTTAATGTTCATTTACATAGTTGATTTTTTGTTCTTTATTCTATTTATCTTGACCCTTCTGTGCCACTGTTTTTACTTTTTTTAACACTCACTGGCTGTAACGACTTAATTTCCCCAGTTTGGGATCAATAAAGTCTTATCTTATCAAAAAAGTCTAATTAATTCCACCTTGGCAAGGTACAATTGCAAAATGCAGCTTACACAGTAATGCATCAGCGACAATCCAATACTGTCTTACACTAACAGGAGAGGGAACTTTTACTGCTACTAGAGTATTTTTACAATGTGGTATTGCTGCTTTTACTTTAATGAAGGATCTACATACTTCTTCCACCACTGAACACAATAAAGATGATGAAAAAGCCACCCAGATGAAAAGTGATTACATGGCAAGGCTGATACAAAGGGCACTTGAGTGCATTGAGACAACAAATATTTATATATTCTTTTTAGTATTTTTTTTTCCTGCTCAGTCAGAAAGAAAAGCCTGCAGCATCTCAGACGCACCTTTTGCCGAATCAGGCCGATAACCACGCTGCTGTAGTGTCTGATATCTGAGGGGAACGTGCTGCTGGGGTACACCTTCTCAACATGCTGGAGAAGAGCTGTGAAGGTAAGCAGGCCGTCCACCAACCTGTGGAGACAATCCTCCTGCAGAGGGAGAAGACAATCACTGTCACATGATCCCCACCAGGCTGTTCTTTTATCGGTCAACAGGTCGACAAAGGAGGAGGCACACTACCTTGCTGAAGTTGGATTTAGGACACCTCTCTGGAAGCGAGGAGATTTGGTAGTTGTCCAGAAAATCATAGGCCAAGTTGTTGTGGAATTCATCTTCAAACTGATGGAGAAAGAGAAGTTATGGGGATCCTGAGCGCAACTTATGTACACATGTAGACACCAGTCAGCCCTCGCAACTGCAAAAAATATACCGCACTTCAAGGAAATCCCTGCTGATAAAGTGCTCACCTGCATCTGGTGGCGAGTGGTCACGCCAAGGACTGAATCCCACACATCTCTCTCCGGGTAAAGGGGCGCCTCCTCCTCACCTGAGGTGTCATCTGCCGGGCTGTCAGTGAGCGCCTCCTCCACCGGAGCTCCGGGAGCGCACTGCAGCAGAGCGGCCAGCATCACCGCAGAGAGCACGTCTGTGAAAGGGAAAGCATGAATGACTGAGTGAATGAAAAAGAGGAAGAAACGCAGGAAGCGTGCGCACCACAGGCTGCAAATCACTTACTGAGTTTAGAGGGCATGCTGCGCTGCTGGGAAGCACTTGTTGAGTTTCGACTGATGCTGAGGTGCTGTCAAGGCCAGAGGCTGTTGTCTTTTGGATGGGCTGTCATTTTATATGCTTCAGACTGGAGGGATTTCCCAACACCTCTCTGCCACAGGCAGGCACGGAATTGAAGTTTTGCGTCAAGCATCCGGGCCAGCATCCGTCAGCGGTTGATGGTGATTTTGGTGAAGATAGCGGGAGTATCCATCCTCAAAAAGAATCAAAAAGAGCCGAAACTGAGCGCGAAAGCTGGCTTGATTCTGATGCCTCCAGTTTAGATTAAAGGGTGAACATAAAATTCAAAATATTTCAATAACTTAATATAAATTAACGTATAATAATATAAACGTTATTTATATTGTTTGCCCCCCCCCCCCCCCAACACACACACACACACACACACACACACACACACACACACACACACACTTGGCTATCCACATAATTGTGAAAAAATCCCTTTGATATTTTCAGCCAAATAATTTAAAGGGAAAATCCAGTCCAAACCATATATTTGCATGGCTGTAATTTTAGAATCATTGTAGATGAAATGAACAAAGGACATCCAGTGATGAGAAGTCACATTTACGGTCGAGTTTTAACATTTTGATTGCCTATCCCGGTTGACTTCCTAGAGTATTTCCATAAGTCTTTCCCAATATTAGCAACACTTGTGTAAGATGCTCTTCCCCTCACATGACCAGCTGAAGGATCAATAGGCCTATCTGTCACACTTTGGCATCAAATGGGCATTTCTAGTATTCTAGTATTGTATCTGAAGGATGTGTTAAGTTTCACTGGTGCATGCAATCAGTGAATTTCCTGTTGTTTCCTCACACTGATGTTGTGTTATCCTGTTCCTGTTCCGATTTTAGTCATGAAGTTGGATTCATCCATGTATGAGTTTGATCGCTGACCTGTTCCACACCTTTGAAGAGATGAGAGAATGGGGTCATGCTTTTTAAAACCGTATCCTCGTCACAAAGCCTGTAAGAATATAACTGACAACAGTGAACAATGAACAATAAACTGATGGCAGAGAGAAATGTGACCCGATCCTCATCACTGGTATACTCTCCGGTCAGCGTACCCGTCAGCTTGGATAGTTCACCCGGATGTTTTCAGCATGATGGTGCTCCAAATATAGTTTATTTTTCCAAGTTAGTGATAATGGCTTTTGACCTTGACCCCAGCAAATGTTTTAAAGAGTTTACCAGTTTGTAATTTTCTACACTATGACATCAAGTTTTTTAGCTTCACCCAGGGTGATCTCAGAACGTCATAATACATCAGGCTGTATTTATTGAAGGCTTTGTACTTTTAACCATCCACTTGAGTGCCTGGAAAAGGGTTTCATGTGCTAAATCCTACCAATGGTTTAGTTTAACTCCCCCTTCTGCTCTCTACCATCACCACCAGTGCCCCCAGGGACACCAACCACTGGGCCGCTCCTACAGCTTCTTTTTTTGTGTGTGTCTTTTATTTTTTGTCTTTTTAATGTTTTCTGTGGGCCCGGAGGAGCTTAGTCAGATCTGAAAATCACTTGAGTAATCTTGAGCTAAAGCAAACATGGAAACATTTGCTGGCCTGCAGAAAATGCAAAAACGTGTTAAATCACACAGCAGTCCGTCATCATTAGATGACACCTAGATACTGAGCTCATTCATGTAATGTCCAAAAGAATGAAATACTCCCCAGGAAATTTTCTTATTTTATACAGGAACACTGTCCGCTTTGTCAGGCAGTTAAATTTGTCCTGCTGATTTGGTAGAGAAGCTCACTCTGAAATTATACATTAGGTTCTTGCTCATGATTCCATAAAACACCACACAGATCAGTTGAAAAACACAGACTGGCATATTTTATTATGGCTATGACATTTCAGGTTGCATACAGTTTTAATTTTAGATATTCAAAAGAAAAAGACAGGTTAAGCATGTTGTGAACATCTAAAGAAGAACTTTCTCATTTTGTAACTGCAGCTACATTTTGCAAGTGACAGAACATTCATATTTCATCATTGGGTTTTGTAATCTGTATTCCTGTCAATAATATAAGTTAGCATTTCTACATTATATCTGGTGTTTTCCCTAATACCTGTGATAATACCTCTGCCTAAACCTTAATTTAGAAAAACTGTAAAACAAGGGAAATTTTACTCCATAATGGATCGATAGTCATCAGCTTTCTATATATTCTGTTTCAGCTGAGCTGTTGACACCATCTGCATCAAAGGTGGTGAGAGATTGTTTTCAGAGCTGGAATTCTAGATTTGATACTTTCGTTATGTTTTCTTCGACAGATTACGTTGTATCGTTCACAAACTACATGCTGGGGCACCACAAGGCGCAATTCTAGGCCCGCTGATATTTCCCCCATATAAATGCTTCCTCTCACTAAAAAGTCCTATGCCTCAGTTACTGGATATTTTGTCAAATACCCCTCCAAATGTTGATAACTATTTCCATAGTTACTCTATCAAAAAAGATACTTAATTTTAACACTAATTAGGAAATATTAGAATGCTAACATGATAAATTAATATGATAAACATAATAAACATTGCCGTATATCTGCCAAACATCATCATTTTAGCATTGCCATTGTGAGCACTTTGGCATGCTGATGTTAGCATGAAGTTCAAAGCATGGCTGTGCTTCTGTACAGTGTCACAGAGATGCCAACTGTGGACACTTCTTTGGATAGCTCACAATATTTTGGGTTCCTGTACATTGTAATTAGGGCAAGAACAATGTAGCTTTATTTACTAGCTTCTTGTAAGGTCCTCCTGTCATTTTGGGCCAGAGGAGGAGGATTACTTTGTGTTTCTTCCATTTTTAATCAGAGTGTTTCTTGTTTCCACTGAGGATGTAAGATTGGTGTTTTGTTTTGTTCTTGTTTAACTTTCATTTATGGTGTTCGTAAACAAGAATTTGAAGATTCTGTCTGAGTCTGCAGAGATGCACAAATGTGATTCTGACTTTTGCTATGCATCCTTCATGAGTTCATCTTCCATGACAAAAAGCATGCTGATATCCAGCATATTCTACAGTGTGTCATCATTCTGTGAAACTTGGCTGGAATATGACGTTCAAAATTTGACCCCCAACCCAGATATGAACTTCCTGCTTCATATGCATCATATGTCAGTTACTCACACTCTTACACCTCGAAACACACATTGTTTTCTTTTAATCACTTAAAACTGAATGAAAGGGAACAAGTGCCCACAAAAGGCTTGTTAATACCCAGCTCCATCTAACTCATTTCCTTTTCTTGAAACATTGAAAGAAAAGTTTCCTCCCTTCACCAACTATCAGTTGTGTTTTCACAACTTTCTGTCTTTCTTCATATTTTCCTTTTAAATAATAACTTGCAACTATCTTGCTTCAGTTCAGTGCCATCGTATGTGATCATTAGTGCTTTGCCCCACAGGCTCTGTGACATACTTTGTAATCAAAATATTTTGCTCTTTATAATTCCCCATGCTTCTATTTTTGATATATAACTTTCCCTCTGTCTGTCGGTATTACTCATGGGGAATCAAACTGGAGAACTCCCAAATTGGGTCAAAAAAAAAAAAGGCAGCCTGCATACTAGCCGATGCTGGATCTGCTCTACAGTGGATGTCGTAAGAATGGGTTTGTGTCCGCTTTTGATCGGGGAGTGTTTTTGTACTTCCAGTGGACAGTTTGACTCTTTAGAATAGCTCAGCGGTTGCAGGGTGGCGTCTTAATGGGAAGTGCTGATCTGGGACATTCTCCTCCCTGCTAAAGACTTCAATACACGCTTCCAGTTTTTGCTTTGTGGACATGCAGTTTTGACTAATCCCTCTATTCCAGTTCTGAACAGTTATTGCATTGAGATGCATTTCATTTTTTATGTGTGATGATTGCCCTCAGTTTTCTGGTGAAAGCAGTAGCTCTGACTCTCAAAGTGAGCTGCTCTAAGAAAACACATGAAGAAATATGTTCATGTTTTGTCCAAAATGAAAATAGCCAACATCTGCTTTTTTGTTACATAATCATGCATTGGAAGAATATTGTAAATTTAACAACACAGCAATACAGAAGATGAGTGTCAAAAGTCACAAAGTGGTGCACAAACCAACTTCACCTTCAGGTCCAAACTGAGTTGAGCTCTTTATCAGCTGTTTTACCAAGGCCGTGTATAAAGTTTGAAAACTTGATTTTTAAGCCAACGTGAATGAGCTGCTGAGGCAGGCGGCTACATGCAGGGACAATCCCATCATGAATATTAGCAAATTCTAACTCATATGTGTTAAAACAGTAGAACATTATAACTCATATAAGGCCAAACAGAGCGTTATAACTCATGTTAGTTGCAGCATTAGAATACTTTAACTCATATGCCAGTGAACTGGTTTCACCTCATTCAGGTTGTGGTGGGGGGGTTATTATTCAGCATATTTGCACCATGACAATCAGTAACTAGTTTCCTCTTGCTCTACAGTTTTTGTTCCTCTCGTGTTTCTACTGAAATTCTTAGGATTAAAAAAAGGGTGATGATGGTGTAACTCTCCAACCCCCCAGCATACGTTTTAACTTTATTTCATGTGCATCAGCTGTGTTCAAGATAATCATACATTGCCAATAACCTCATGGCTGCCCAAAGAAAAGGGTAGGACCCATCAAACGTCCCCTCTGGCCTTTCCCCATGAGCTCCAGCCTCTTCAAAGACTATCCAATCTTATTTCCGCCACAAGAACGGAAAAATCTAGTATCTAAATTACTCAGATCCTCATTTTATTCTTTCATTATCAATGATACCCAAATTCAGGGAAATTCAGTTTGCTTCTCCTGTTGTGTTAGTTTTACTATGAACACTGACCAGTGTCAAGGTCTGTGTATAGATGTGTATTCTTTTGTAAAGCCAGTTTAGTACCACTATATGCTCTGTGTATGTTCTACTATATGCAGTGTCTTATATCTCACACAATATGGTACAGTGTGTGATGGTATGTACAAAAAAAGCTCATGTGATACAAAGCTAACACACAATATGTGTTTAAACCTTTAAAATAACCCTCCCAAACAATGTACACAAATATTCTCATATAGGAAAATGGGTGGTTGGTGGTATGGATGAAACCTTATATCAGAGTTTACGCAATTGTATTTGACATTATTAATATAAATCATGATAGTGCACGTTTTCTAGGAACTCAACTGTGAAACCGCTTACAGTAATAACGGAAATGTCTCTCTTGGGCTAATGCAGGAACCCTGTCAAAGCCTGACAACGTACTTCACCACGTCGATGCAGAAATCCTGAATTTCCAATATTACCATAAGGCAGTCCTGCTCACTGATTTGCAACATTATCTGCAATGGCTAAATACGAATGTTGCCCCCATGTTCTCATGAAGTCCAGTAAAACCAGAACCTCTCCACTGTTTTTTTTGTGACACTGGCTGCACTACAACACAATTAATTCAGAAGTCAGTTTTTCAGTTTCACAAAATTACCTAATAACGCTGGACCCACATTTGATATTGCTTTTCAGCAGTGTAAATTCCCCAACAAATGTATACATGCTGTATTACCAAAACTAATTGACATGCAGTCAACCGGGGACTTTTGGGCCCCCTTGGGGTCTGGGTCTCTGTAATCCAATTCTGGTTATTACACTAAAGATACAGAAGTTATTTAATAGAGGTACAGCTTTGAGAAGTAAACTGATGGACTAAATAATTACCTGAAGGATCAAACTAGTAAGTTTGACTTTTTGTCAATAGAAATATGACTTCAATTATTATTTTTAAATAAATAATCTTTTAATTTGTCTCCCTTTGGTTTCTTTTGATGATATGTTTGCCTTATTGGTACATGCGGATTGCAATGCAAAAATTCTGCAGTGTAATCAATGGGAAAGTTCGCTTGTGTACTTCTGCAATAAGACATAAAAATGGATGACTTTTTGTCATATGAGTAACCAGATTCAGATGCACCCTGTCATCAAAACAGATGTGGACAATAAAAAAAATGAAAATCTGATGTGCAATCAAAATATTTAGTGTAACGTACAATTGCACGTACCTCTCTTTGGTTGAAAGTGGAACTGGACGATTGAATCCCCATGTTTCTCACGGGATAAAAACAGTGCTGTTTCTGTTTTCAGATAAAAGACTCTGAGTGCAGGATGTGAGCACTGGCTTCTGTCCAACCTGCCCCCAGTTGCTCTCCTGTGCATAACACTGTCTGATCTTAAAAACCCTGAATTGCTCAAAGCCTGTACCCAGAGTCAGCCTTTAAAATCACCCAAGTGTTTATGATTTGTACTTATCAAAGTGATGTCTGAAGAGGTTGAAATAAAGTCCATCATTGACCTCTGTTCAGTCTGTAGTTCGCCATGGTCACTGCTAGATGGCAATCACGCAGCATCTATGATGAGAGGCACGCTCAGTCCTCTCTGACGTCTGCAGGCGACAGTATGGAAAGGACTGTTCTGTGCTTTGCCCACTCACCACAACAATAACATATCACCCTCAGGGCCTGTGTGAGCATGGAAGTGTGTGTTTGGACTTAAGTTTGAGCATATGGACGAATGAGTGATCATGCACGAGCAGGCTTCTGTGAATGAACGTTAAGTCTTCATCACCTAATGGCTTTTTAATTGTCTCAGCAGGAATGGATCACTGTCGCCCTTAAGTCCATGAAGAGTTTCTACCATATGTGTATGAAAGTCAAAACATTTGGAGTCTCATCATATTTTGCCCTCAGTGCAGGTTCATATCATGTTTCACTTCAAGCACTAAAATGTAATGACCCTGCATCCAAACAAGACTATGAGTCTACAGTCACGCTCGCGGTTCTCTGAGGCTGCACTGTGGGACAGTGGTGCTTTGAGCTAAATGCTAATGTGCTAACATGCTCACACTGAATATCCTAACATGCTGATGTTTAGAAGGTTGAAGCTGGAAATGTTCACAATCTTAGTTTAGTGCATTAGCGTGCTAACATTTGCTAATTAGCACTGAACACAAAGTAGAGCTGAGGAGGCTGAGAGAAGTTATTAGGATTCATCCTCTGGGATCATGAGTGTTTGCACAAAACTTCAAAGCAGTGCATTCAATAGCTGTTTGGCTATTTCAGCCTGGGCCAAAGTGGTGGACAGACCAGCTAGCTAGTGAGGCTAAAAAAGTATTTTATGATGTCTGTCATGCACCAAAGGTCAGTGCAGTTACTTAAAGTGCACAGAGCAGTGTCGGCTCTTTCACAGCGCGAGCCTTTTGTTCTTTTATACATGACCTTCTCTGTCATATTGTGTTACAGTTTCTAGCTCATTTTAATATGGCAGTCCTCATTTTTCCCCCTTCTGATTCTGCTGTCTTCTTGTTCACGCTCAGTCTCTCTTTTCCTGTCTTTTCATCGCCGCCCAGCTGGTTTCTCATCCCGTTCCCATCCCTCCTCCTCCTGTCCTTCACTCTCTCCACTCCTCTTCATCCTCCTCTTCCCTTTATGTCTATTTCTCAGGCCACTGTGTTCTTGCCTCTTCTTCCTCCTTCTTCCACAGACGGGGAGCTCCATAAGAGACGAGAGGAATTGTATCTCCGCTCGGTTCGCCACAGGCACTCCTCAATATTTAATCAGGAGTGCATTTGTTTGAAGACAGCTCTGAATGTGTGTGAGTGAGTGATAAAGAGCGATGTCTGACCATGGGTGTGTGTGGATACTGTATTTGTATGCAGGAGCCAGGCAGAGAGAAGTGTGTATATTTGTGTGCTTGGTGACAGTTTTGGGATGAAAGGCTTTCTCCAGTCCTATGGTAATTGGTTTACTATCTCGCTCTCCCTGCTTCGGCCCCCTTGTTCCCCTCACACTTTCCTTCCCCATCTCCTCCTTTAGTCCACTTCCCCTCCCCCTATTATCCATTCTTCTCCCCGTGCATCATCATGCAACCCCCCTGTACTGTGCAGTACTGTATGTGCACTACTATGTGGGGCTCATTCATTCAAATGATGTACAATCAGGTTTGTTTGATTTTGCTGTGTGTGCATATGTGATGGTATGTGCATCAGCGGCTGGTTTCAGTGGTCCTCAGGGACCGCAGAGCAGCATATTTCATCATCCTCCAGACTCGGCACAAGAAAGCCCAAAGTCCCCTTCTCTTCTTTTGCTTCTTCAGCAATTCAGCTCAGACTGAGTATTTTCCTGATTTCCTTCTTTCACTTTCAGGCGGCTGCATGTGCTGTAAGTCTAAATATGACTTTTGCTGCTTTTTGCCAGATTTACCGTAGAGCTATTGAAGTTGCTGATCATGTGCTGCACACTGACTTCAAAAAAATTAGCTCCTGGGTTTCACCTCAGCCTTGTCCAATGTGACACAAACACACGCGCAACTGTACGATGCCACTTTTCTGGAATTATGTTAAAATGTTCACCGGCTTTGTGTATTCTAGTGATGCAGAATCTTCAGCGGCATCTCTGGCATAGTTTCCTAAAGCAGTAAAATCTCGTCCTCACAGCTGACCGTAGTTTCATGGCTTCTCCTTCCGCACTGCCCACCAAATCTCTGAAGGCAGCTATCTGAACAATGATCTAAATGAAAGGCTGATTGGTCTGCGCTCTCAGTAATTGTGTTTTGTTCTCCTTTAGCACTTTGGCAGATTATGGCACACATGAGGCCAGACAGGAGATTTTGTTTTCTGCTGCTGAGTCAATCACAAACACAAACAGTTCAATTTAGGACAATTGTTTGTAATTTACAGTTTAACTAACTGATGTCAAGGCTGCTTTTTGACAGTCTGTGTCTCTCCACAGAGCACGTGCTGTCTGCAACAGCGACTGAGTAAAACTGTTCCATCTCACCTTGATACTAAACCTCTGGGCCCTGAAAACCCATTTTCTTAATCAGAGTCTTACTATGAGCAATGGGACCCCACATGAACACATGGTTTACGAGCAGTTTTGGTTGTTCCACATGAGAGCTCGCTGCCTTTCGGTTTTTGTACGTACTTTTCTCACTGGTTTGAGGTGGGCAGAGATGTATTTCCATCCGCCAATCAGGATTTGTTTGCTCATATTGCCAGCAGTGCCATTCAAATCTTTACCCCATGCCCACACATTGACTATGTGGGCGTGGGGTAAAGAAAATTAGCTGAACTTTTGAGTGTTTAATAAATAATAAAATCTAAGCTTCTCCTTTGATTGTCACCGATTTAGTCATGAAGATTTACCCACAGCACCTTCTTGACATTTTCACCTCAACATCATAAACAAAGAGAAAAACTTGACTACTTGTCTACTTTCGATATCCATTGTGAGATAACGACACAACCACAGAAACTTATGTCGAAGGCCGAAAGCCCAAGAAAGTGTTTACTGTCACCCTTATATCAGTTTCACTGTCATGCAGCATCTGAGTCTGATAACTCAGATTGAATAATATAGCAGGGTGAATGCAGAGTGAAATTTCTTTACTAGATTTTGTTAGTGTGTAATGTCAGGAGAGCAATGGAGACAAAATTAGTCTTAAATGTGTGTCTGTGTTGAGCGTTGTGGAGCACATCACTGTTCCTTTCCCTCATATGAGTCTGGATTCAGACTTGAGTTTAACATGTTGGTGGAGTTTTGTTCTAAACAAAAAGAAACAGTTTTTCCTCAGACATGTGTGTGTGTGTGTGTGTGTGTGTGCGTCATCCAGCAGCCGAACGGTATGTATGCCGGCCCATTTCCTCTAACAGCGATGGTGTGGGTATAATCTGAGTCCCTGAAAGGGGCCAATTATCCCAGATTACAAGTCCTATCAGGAAAGCGGACACGACATCTGAGTTATACAACTAAACCCACTGCACTCAAGCTGAACTCTGCTCAGATTTATGTCCTCTTGAGTATCGTGCTCACATCCACTCGGATCTGCTGAATTCAAATTATCTTTCGGATCATATTCACTTGAAATCTTTAATAAAATGTGATGCACTTTACTTCCCAAGTGAAGAACTGCGTGAGAGGGTTGAATTCTTCGTCAAGCCAGTGAATTTCTGTCGAATAAGAGCTTCTTGTTATAATGCAAGGAAAGTGCATCCACTTTACGGTTGCTTTCAGATTAAAAGCAAGAAGTTTTTATGTTTACTGCTCTTAAAAACATTTTGTCTGCTGCAGAGGGCATCAGCCCTTTCCTGTCCTATCCGGCCATATCGCCGGGCTCATTTTGTAGGACACAAGAAGAATATAAACTTGGTACTTTGTAGTTGCAACTTTGGAAGCTAGTTAAAAATCCCTTTTCATTCTGCAGTGGACAGAATGGTTTTTCATCCAGATCCAGTGCTGTTAAATGACACTCTGGCTTTCTCAAAGATTGCTGGGTAAAACATATACTTAGCTCTGTGGCTCAAATGTAATGTTCATACTAGAGCCTCGACGATATTTAGATTTTTGATTGTTAGCATGAGCAAACACTGCTGATGAGGATCCCATAAATTTGGTTTTAAAATGCAGCTGATTAGAGACCTGAGGAGACTCTTCTGTCAGATAATCATTTTCCAATCATGTGCACCAGGTGCCAGATATGTGTGATAATATTGCACGAGTTTAAAAGTAGTGCCTGATCGAGACTTTCAGTGTCTCGTCTTCAACCGCCCGCAGCAATGGAGGTCTGAGAGCCTCTCATGTTGCAGCTCACCTGCCTTCTGCCTGGGGTTAAACTGGAACGCAAAGCTCAAGGCTCCACAGCATTCTCACGCGGTCAGGACAAAACACAGCTCCAAACTTAAAAAAAAGAGGCTTCGCCACGTACCACATTCACCCTCCCACACACTGATACACAATCCATGGCTTCTCCTTGTTTACCTATGGAAATCTGAGCCAGGTAATGTGATGACGTAGCCCTACGGAGTGCCTCCTGCTTCTTTCACCCTCCCCCCTCAGGCTATTATCTTTAGCATCGAAATTAATTTACAACGTGTGACTAAAGTAAACATTTAAATGATACTGAAATGTGAACTGCACCAGCGCAACAGTTCAACTGTTTGTCGTTTGTCAGACGATGGTGTGAAAGGTAGAAGTGATGCAATGTTTCTATGCACCTGTGATCCCCCCCCTCCCAACACGCACACATCCACACATCAACCTGGCAGTGCTGTGGAGTAGGACGCGCGAGCCATTGGGTGGAGCAGCAGCGTCGCGTGCTGCGGAATACATTCAGTAGGTCGCTATGCGCGGTTTGGTTGCAGATGCAGGTCGCGGAGTGTGAGCGCGAGGCGGGGGGAAATGGCGAACGGGCGCGGGCGGCGGTGCGCCTCGTGAGGATACAGTAGACACCCGGAGAGGAGGCAGGCGGCAGCTCGAGGACAGACAGGAGAAGGAAAGGGAACCATGGAGGACTCCGAGCCCACAGAGGACGGCTTGCTCGCGGGCTTGCGATGGAACAGGAGCGCACGAGACCAGGCTCAGCTCAAACACAAAATCCGAGATCTGCCAGGGCTACTCAAGCACGGGCTGCACCTGCGGAAGAAGAGCGTGAGTATTTCGGACCGACCGCGGACTGACTGTCCGTCCTTCCGTGTTTTGTTTGGTGAACGTTAGCAACGGTTGACGCCTTACGCCTTTCAAACCGTCAGTTTTCCCGACACCACTCCGTGCTGCGTTTCGTAACCCCTGTCACGACTCAGGTGTTTTCATTTTGTCACGAGCATTACTGTCGCAGAGGCTCTGTGTGTGTGTGTGTGTGTGTGTGTGTTTGCGCGCGCGCGCGCGTGTAGCCTATATGCTACATCCATAATAACCATTTGCTGTTGGACATCATACCTTCACACTCCGGTAGTCAAGGCGACACTATCACCCCCTCCACCCCCCCACAGATTCATCACATACACATACTTGCATAGGCGTACACTAAGAAATACACACACACACACACACACACACACACACACACACACACACACACACGACTATTTTCATTATTGATTAATCCGTCAGTTGGTTTGTCTGTACAATGTGGAAATGGCCATAAAAAATGCCCATCACAAGTTCTGAGAGGTGACTTTGAATGTCTTGCTTTTCCCGTCCAACCATCCACAACTCAAACATATTCAGTGTAAGATGATAGAAAACAGAGAAAAACAGCAAATGTGCACATTCGAGAAGCTGGATCTAGCAAATATTTGACATTTCTGTTTGATTAAACGACTACAATGTTGAAACGATTTTCAAAATGGTTTTGGATTAATTTTTGGTTAATCAGCAAATTGGTTATTTAACTAATTGTTTCAGCTCAGTTCTCTAGTAAATAGGCTAAACTAATAAATAAATTCCCTTTTATCAGTATAATAACATTCCCAGTCCAAATGGGGCAAATTTGTAGATCAGCCCATCTAAAATTCATCTCATGGGTCCTCTGGTTCTGTTTTGTGATGATCGGTCTGCTAAGCAGTAAATGTGTGTGACTCGGTGTGCCCTGATGTGGAACGAACACACCTGACAAGCCAAATATATCTGCTCCAAGTGTCAGCTCCGCTCATCTTCATCGTCAGTGGCAGCCAGGAGAAAACATGTCCCTGATTCCCTCTGTGGGAATCAGACTTGCAGTCCCACTGGTGCCACATGTGATAAAGACATGCAACATTTGCAGTCTAAAGCCACTTTTGACGGTGGAGATGAACAGTCTGTGTCATGTTACATCTTGTTATTATCAGTGATGTTTTGAGGACTTAGATTTTGAGGCTGTTCCTGTCATCTGTCTGATTAATACGATCCAGTTCTCTTGCGGTGAAAAATCAATGATCTGAAATCCTGTAATGAATTTCGGAACAGAATCCGGTCCAGACAAAGACGTTATAATGAAACCATAAAGAATGGGTGAATATGGATTTGTTCAGTGGCAGACTGTTTCATGCACTGTATCATCCTTGTGTTATTGTTCATTGCCTGTGATTGAACTGAAGTTTTCCCTCTTCTGTCTGTGTGTGTGGGTGAGTGTGATGAGGCGAGGGTAAGTAGTGTAAAGGTATGGCTGTTTTGTGCAGACTGGTTCTCTCTAGACACTGGCAGTTGGCTATGCTTCACCTGGCGCATGCACCCTCCTCCAGACACACTTGTTTGTATATGGCCATATAAATTCTCCAAAAAAGATTTGAGAGAGGAACTACCACGCTGTGTTTTTGCACTGCTCTACGGTAGATCTGAATCATCCCAATAGCTCACAGGTGGACACCTCTGCATCTTTTTTTGTGGATCCATTCAGAATCCTTAGCTGTATTTTCTTTGATGTTCTAATATTTTAGGTCTGTTAAAGTGCAAAACATATGACAGGGCAGTTTTTCCACATTTCCTTATGTGATTCTCTGATGTTTGCTGAAACTAAACTAATCTGTTGTAAAGAGCCATCTGTCACCTTTGGTTCCAGCCTGCAGCAGCCTCACCTTTGACAATCCTGTCTTACATTATTCTCTGTTGTGACTTGCTCTGGTATTCAGTTATTAGTCTTATATTGGCTATGCTATGACAAGAGAAGGGAGATTTGCTTAAAGAAACACTTTACCAACTTTTCAACTTTAATTACACTTGCCAGGGTGCTCCGTCTTGTAGCCGTACAACAGAGGAAAACTGGCTAGTTTTTTTTCCTCCTCCTCCAAACAGTTGACCACAGCTCAGTCAGTTGTTGGATTTAAGTGCCACTTATTGGTCAGCCAAAGTCAGTTAAAAATATGCACGTGAAATGGACCCACTGGTGAGGATGTGCATGCCACATACTCAGGCTGCCATTGCTTTAGCTGGGCTGGAAAGACAGATACTGACAGGTCAAGCTGATAGGTTGTTTTTTTGTTATTGTTGCCCACACAATATCCTGAAGCCAGTATTCTGTGACCATTTTTAATGCAGATTGTCAGTTTTGGTTTGATCTTGCTGCTGACACCAAAGAAGAGGAAGAACCAATGTGTATGGCAGCGTTCCTCTAAGCTGGGCATAGACTGCGTGATTTAAGACGTGTTGTTATTTAATTCCAACCCCGTCTGTACGAGTAAATCATCTGCAATGTAAGACCAAAGCTCACAGTCTAAGTGCTCGGGCTGCATGGTCAAAACGTTTCAGAAAAGGGCTCAGATTGTGCAGTGTATGCCCTGCTTTAGTCAACCAATAAAAACAGACCAATAGAACATTAACGCTGCAAGAAATCCCCAAACATTAGACATAACACCGATTGTAATAATAATGTTCAGTATGTGTGTGTGGCCTGTATGTGCGTATGTGTCGCCACAGTTGCCATTTAATGTGTTGGCATGCTTGATGCAAGCAAAGGAAATGATGCATGTTGAAGGTAGAGGAGATGGAAATGAATTTTACGGCGCAGGTGAATGATGCTATGTCGTGCGCGGTTGCAGCTTCTTTGTCCTTCTTCTAATCAATGGAATGAGTGAAATGAATGGAAATTGTATTTCTGCCCCCACACAGTATCAGATTTTTCATTTTTAAATGAGACATTTAGATGCATATTATTGAAAAAATACACTTGTTGTCAACTCAAACCTTCTTGTGGATAAAACATGAACACAAACATAAACTCACAATACTTAAACTCCTCAACACTGTATATAAATGTGGTGTACAGTATGCTGCTGAAAATGCATAATTCAGGCCGTAAAATGAGATTATCAAAGTCATAATGCAAGCTAACAGACTTTATGATCACTGTCTTAGAGGAGAGCATCTCATTTCTGCATTATACATGAAGCAAAACAGTGGCTTGTGATGTGTTTTTTTTTTTTTTTTTGTCTGCCAGCAATATTTCACATCCATAACTGCATTATACATTGAGATTAGAAAGATGAAAGGCCAAGTGAGGGCTGGAGAGAGAGGGAGAATCAACACACGTTCACACTCGCGGTATAAACCTACACACACATCACCAGAATCACTCTGTGCCTCTGAACTTTATTAAACACTTGAATATGCCTTTCAAGTTAGAAATACACTTTACGTAGATGAAAAAAATATATACACATTGTACAATAATGCAAGTGTATGTATGAAATATATGTGAATGTATGTGAAATGTATGTGTGAAATTAGAAACCGCTGATAATGCATGAAAGACAATGAAGTGGCAAAGAAAAAATGTACAGAAGACCAACATACAACTGAAACGCATCGGGGCCTTTATGCCAGTAACATTGCAATAACCTAAAATAGCGTCTATTAGTATTAAGGCCATTTTAGCTTGAGCATCTCGTGGCCATTCATTCTCATTCAAAATAGTAAATCTTGAGACACGGTCTTTAAAACTGATAACATAAATGAGAATTTGATGTCCACTTTGCTGCATGAGCGTGCTATTTACTCATAGTATTGATTAGATTGATTAAATCTGTTGTCATTATTCATCACAGTTTCCTTAATCCTGAGATGACGTTAACATTTTTAAGATTTTTCCTGTTCATAGGTGACTCAGGAAAATAGTTTATCAACCAATACGCTGCAGTGTTGTTAAGCCAAAGGTCACGTGTGCTGGCAGAATGGCGTGGGCAGACAGGGTGGGTTTCTTAGCAGCTTTACTGTCAATGTGTGTGTGTTCATTGAGCTGTAGCTGCTTTGATGTCTCCATTTTGACTTCCTTGTATGACTGATCTGTCGAGGAGTCGGCAGGAGCTTGTGTGTGTGTGCGTGCGTGTGTGTGTGTGTGTGTGTGAGCATGTGTGTGAGGGGGCTTGCCAAGCATACCGTGCTCTTCACTGTGCTCAGCAATCTAATCTGAGAGTAATCCATTTCTCGCAGATAATGACCTCGCTCTCTGCTGCTCCCTCTCTCTCTCTGTGTACACACTTTGAAGTCATCACACAGATAAGCGTGTCAGCATGTGCTCCCTCTTTACAGCTCTCGTTCCTCCTCATTCATCTCCTCTCCTCTTCCGCTGTCGCTCTCGCTTTTGGCCTCTGGTGTTCTGACAGCGATGGACTGTACACCCATGTTTGTGAGAAACTGAGGCGCAGACAAAGAGATTCACAGGAACATGGCCAGCAGACATTCCTCTCGCCGAGCCATACAGTATGAATGAAACACCTCCTCCAGCGCTGGGTGTGTGTCTTGAGTGCATTTGTGAGAACTGACAGTGGAGAAACAAAGACCTCTCCAGAGATCTGTATTCGCCAGACAGGGAGACAAAGAGATGGAGAGATAAGATAGAGCGACCAAGACAAAAGAGAGAAAGAAGGAGCAAGATGGAGATAGAGAGAGTCAGAAACAATTTATTTAGTCTGTGTGCTTGGCTGGCTGGTGTGCTCTACTTAACCCCCAGTCCAAACACTGCATGTCTTCACAGAGACAAGCGCTGAAAATAAGTTCTCATCTTCAGTGATATGTCAGAGGAGGACGTCCATGCTGAGCTGGCAGTTTTCACCGCCAAAAGCCGAGCTCTTTTGAAAATGTTTTCCAGCGAGGGTAAATCAGGAAGTCCAGCCTGTGTTTTATTGTGAATGAGAACAGCAGTGCTACTGGGAGCAGCAAAGTGTGAACATAAAGGAACAGTTCGACATTTTAGGAAATACAGGAAGGAAGGAAACATAGTATTATATAATAAGGCTAAGCCAGCAGCCAGTTAGCTTAGCTTATCTTAAGACTGAAAACCGGGTAAACAGCTATTCTGGCTCTGGCTGAAGGCTTCCTTCAGTCTCTGCTGTTTTTCTGCCAACCTCACAGCCATGATGAAGTCGCTGCACCCAGCCAAGAAATAGTCCAGCACATAAAATCTCAAATTGTTGTTTTTACGCTCCATTTCATTTTTTGTGCAGAATAAACACAATGCAATTTGTTAATTCATGGGCTTTAGAGGTGCTGGTAGACGGATTTTGTACATGTTGACAGAGCTTTGCTAGCTGTTTCTAGTCTTTATGCTAAGCTAAACTAGTTGACTGCTCGCTGTTGTGCACGTGAGCGTAATCGATTTCCTCCTCTTTCTGTCAGCAAGAAAACAAATATGCCTATTTCCCAAAATGTCAACTATTCCTTTAATGAAGTGAAAGTGAGCTGTGATGGAGCCACTTGATTTGGATAAGGTGTGTTAGCAAATGCGTATGCTCGCTTGCGTGTGTGTGAGACACCCCAGACAGTATCATCGCTCTAATGAGGATCACACGCACACACACCGCTCTACAGCTCTCTAATCATCCCTCTGTTTCATTTTCTTGCAACTCAAAGCCACCGCCATGCATTTCTCTCCCTCTCTGTCTTTGTCTTGCTCACTTTTTCACCATTACAATTAAAATGATCTCTCTGTCTCTCACCGCCTCGTCTCTCTCCCTCTCCATCTGTCATGCTCATATTGCCTCTCATATATTCATAGACTGTTGTGATTTGTTCAGCCTCCCTCTCCTCTTTCTCCTCTTGCATGCTAACTCATTTACGTTTCTTCATCTACGTCCATCTTCCGCAGTTGCTGAGGTGCTTTTCATTTGTTCCTCATTGTATCTCCCTATTCGTCATCATCTGCTGCTTTGTTAATGTCAGCCGGTGAGCAGCGAAGGGCAGCGGTGATTGGCAGTACAGGCCCGGTTTTTTTGTGAAGGTTTCCAGAGGGAATCAAACCCACAACTCTATCAGTGTGATCCTGCTTCACTGCCTCAGCTCATATACCAGTTGCACTCCTATTGCAGGAGGTTCTCATCTGTTTCACTTTAACGAACGCCGGCGACGTGATCGTCATCCTAATACAATTCTACTGTTTGCTCTTTTTTTTATCAGGGATTTTCAAAGCGCAGACCAGTATTTGATATTTTCTCACCCATATTCAGTGATAATGATGCTGTATTGTTCTAAGACTGAGTGCAAATGCAAATGGGGAAATGAGAACTAGACTGCTTAAAAAATCCACAAAATATATTCACCCTCTTGGACTTTTGCATGTTAGGATTTTTTGGCAGTGATCAACAGAAAAATACTCTTAAACAAATCTCTGTAAATCGTCTTTGGCAGCATCGACGGTGTCTGAGTCTGTGTGGATACAGCTTGAAACTGGACATTTTTCCCAATCTTTGCAAAACTGCTCAAGCTGGGCCAAGTTGCATAGACAGCAAATTTAAGGTCCTGCATTAAATCGGCCACTTGACTTGGCCCTTACAGGATTTTATTGTTGTTTTGAAACCCTTTTTGCCTCGGCTTTGTTCTCTCACTGACAAATAAGCCTTCTCCCAAGTCAGCGTTCTCTCGCCGACGGCGGCAAGTTTTTCTCCAGGAATATTCTCCATTTTGCTGTGTCGGTTTTACCCTCTATCTTCAAAGCACCCCAAGGCCCGCTTCAGAAAAGCATCACCTCTGCGTGACTCTGCCATGACCGAGCATTTAGTAAGACGGTCAGAAAGCTCAATTTTTGTCTCGTCAGACCATTGAATCTTCCCTCCAATTTGCAGAGCTCAGCCATAAAACCTGTAGCTCTGTTAGAATGCCTACAGGCCTCTTGATGGCTCCCTCTTTGCATTAACAGTTATTGAGGACGGCTGTACCATATCTTTTGTTTAAAGATTTACTTTAATGTGCTCCATAGTCAGTGCCTTGAAATTTTCATTCCTCTGACTTCGATAAGTCTTTCACATATTTGTTTCAAAGCGGCACATGTCATAGTAGAAAAAGCACAGGTGCAAATAATAAAATAAGCTAAATTCCTTCAGTTTCAGGATCCCTGTATTGTGCATGCTGGTTCATTGTCATATCTTACTGTGACACTTGAATAGAGAAGAGCTGACAAGTGAAAAAGTCTGCTGTGAAAAAGGCTTAATTTCCGTTTTTTTGGTTATATTGTTTTAGCCAAGAAGCCCGCTGTTGGGCCCTGCAGATACATCTGTATTTAACCTAAATGTACTTGTCGCACCTTGATTACACACAGGTGATGTTTGCAATCAAATACAAAGGCTTGGCTGCACCAGTGATGACTTTAGGCATGTCGATGTAAAAGGGATGGATATTTATGCAACCATTCTGTGCTTATGTTTACTTACTTTTAGTTCATTTTGTAGAGATTGTTTCACTTTGATATCAAAAGGCGTTTGTTGATCAGAGTCAGAGAGCCTCTTCAAACCCCTGTGATTCAGCGTTGTAAAACAATAAAACATGAAAACGATTCAGGGAGGTGATGCTTTTATAGGCACTAGAGGATTCCCCGCGTGGGCTGCAAAGTAACAGATTCAACTGTAAGGATATTCATATTTTGAAGTAGTGTAATGAAGTTTTTACAAAATTAATATGGAATGTTGGCCACATTTAACAGTAAAAAACTATTTTCTTCAATAATTATTATCTGAGTTTGAAAATGGAGCTGTGAAGCATTGGAAGCTTTTAAATGAGCAGCAGAGCAGCCAAGACGGGGTGTTACTAAATCACATTACGATGTATTGCACCACAGTGAGATACCAAAACAGATGGCTGCATGTAGTGCTGTTTCCCCTCTACTAGATCTCACACTTACTATCATTTTTAATCTGTTTTATGGCCAGTGTGTCACCACTGTGTCAGTGCTGTCATGTAGCTCCTCTAACGCCATAATAATCCATAAAGATTAAGAGTTTATTTCCTGATAGGGGAAGTAGAGGTGGAGTGGATAGACCCAGGGAAAAGACTACAACATGACAGTAGTAACAGTGATGATGTTTATCTTGTGGTCGAAGGTATAGTGTGAAAGTTGGACTAACAAGTGCATTTTATGGCTGAGGAACTGATAAGTTTATCATCTTTATCATTGTTACTGTTGTACTGCTTCATATTGATGAGTGCTTGAGTGAATGTGTATGTCTGTTAAACCATTTAGGTCAGATAATCAACGCACTCTTTCTACTTTAAAGTGCATGACGTGTGTCACCTGCATTAAAGCACTGAATTTCACCACGAAGCGTGTGTAAGAGCAATGGTTGTTCCTGCTGTTGGTTTAAACAAAACCTGACTAATGTTTTTGAAATGATAAAACTGGTCCATCTCATGTCAGAGTCTTGTTTGTTCAGTATATTTACTGTGTGTGTTGGCTCTGACGGCTTGTGTGTGTGTGTGTTTTGTTTTAACAGCAATCACCTGACACCATCCCCGGACCGAGCACTGGACCTACGGTACATAAGGTAAGGAAACATACACACACATATACACACACACGCAGGTGATGTCATCCTTTTTAGTTTTGCTGTCAAGCCAAAGTGTGTTTGTTTTGCCCCAATACAGATGACATCAGTGGTGATATTACCTTGGGCTTTTTCCAAGCGAGTTTCACCAGCTACACACACGCACACGCACATGCACACACACACACACACCCACACCCACACAGACACACACTCAGAGAGTCTTAATTTGTCATGTATCATCATAATGCGGTTTGACGAATCTTTGAAGACTGCCATTTAAAAAGGCCTCAGGGCTTGTATATCCACCGTGTGCATAGTCTTCTTTGAACGCTGGAAATATTAGCTCAAGAAATAAAAAGTTTCAAAATCTGAAGCTTACATGCTGCTTGTTTATGTGCACATAAAAATCTCTCCGTCTGCGCGGTTGTTTGTCCCACAGCACTGTTGTACTTGTCCTCGCTGGAACATAACATTGATGAGGTACTCAAACTAGTGTGACACAGCAGGAAACTTGGCCATGAGCACCTAAGAAGGAAGATGCTTGCAAAAAGGAGCCTCAAACTTGTTCAGCCAGTATAAATCTCCCAACCTCAGTTTTTGATATTAGCCTGGAACTTGATTGAACCTGGTCACTGAGAGCTGGGCCAATAAATAAACTATGGAGATTAGGTTGTATAATTGGGACAACGAGTTAGTGCTGACTTCTGCCTCTTGACTGTCAAACCTTGTGATCAACAACTTCAAAATTCAAAGTTTGTTTTTTTTTTATCAGCTTGAAAAACCTGTTTCAGCAAAGGTAGGTTGTAAATCATTTGACATTGTCAAAACTTGATCCAATTGCCTGACAAGTAATTTTGTTTTATTGACAACACCCATAACTGAAGAAAATGACAATTAAGACTCAGCAGACCAGTGTGTGAAGATTCATTTGCGGTCTGGCTGTGTGAGCCTGATTGAACCCTGTTCTTTATTTGAAGGGTCACCTTGTTGCCAAACTGATGATCAGTAAGTCTGCTTAGAGGTCAGAAACCTGCTATGTGCTCAGGACACGCTGTCAAACACTGCAGTGCCCAGACAGTGAAGAACATGTTCGTAAAACATTTGCAAAGTCGATTGTTTGAGTATTTTGCATTGTTCACATCCATGTTCATCAGCTGGCAGTCTTCTATCCTGTCTTTAGCTGCCACAGTTCTACAGGCAAGAATAGCATCTGCAAGAATGTGTGTCAGCCACGTGTTTTTGCGGTTGCATGTGCATAACATGCAAACATACCAGAGATCCACACTTAGAAGCGTGACTCCATTGCCACATATACTAGTGGTCAGAAATTCACAGGGTACCTTTAATGGTGCAATACACGGGACCAGTTAGCCAACAAATGCTCTACTATCAAGTTACAGTCACTTCCTGAAGTGCAGTCATTTGCAAAGTCTGTTCCCATGTAGCCACAAAGCTAAGCCACAGAGGCAAAGACAGGATGAAATTTGAGGTTGAGTTGACACTGGAGGGAGTCTCTCATGTTGTAACAAAATGTGAATGGAGCATCATCAGTCATCAAGCCGGCTCTGCTGTGTAGCATGGAGACGTGAATATGAATGGAACAGAACAAGCAGCCCATGTAAACAGCTTAATTGAAATACGGTCTTATTTACCAGAGCGTCAATAGCAGGATTATTGCGGAGCGCGTAGACACAGTCAATGTTTCATTCCTCGGGGGGGAAAGAAATCGAGCTGTCCTTGTGAGCCGGTCAATGACAGCCGCACTAGCTCTCTGCTGTCTTGACAATCGTGTCCGCAATTGTGTTGAGATAAGACTTTTGTCATTTTTGTCACTTTGATAAATTTGTCTCGTTCAGATTTTAAAACAACAGCAAAAATTCATCTTGATGTGTTTTTTTTTCTGTGTGTGTCAGTCTTGTTCGCAGAGTTTTCCGTGTGCTGGTCGGACCGTGAGGAATGCCTTCCTCTCTCATGGACCATACCCAGCTAAAGACAAGATACACCTGGCCAGAATCATACGGTACACTTGTCTCTGCATTTGTTTGGTTATCTGTGCAGGGCTGAATCGATGTGTCCGGTGAAGCATATACAGTGACTCACCAGTCACTGTTGAGCCCCTTCCTGATTGGCCAGTCATGTTGTTAATGCAGTAAGATGAGCAAAACGTGACGTAGACATCATGTAGCAGAGCACACGATGGACGGGGAATACATGCTCTCTCATGAATATACTGTACATACGGTACATACAGATGCATGCATAAACCATTTGAACATCTGGACACAAATATAAATAGACGCTCTTAAACGTCATTGGACACATACCCACACAAATGCACGCCCACACACATACATAAGGAGTCTATCCTGGGGGAAAAGCAGACGGAAAGTATTCAGTGTTTCAGAGGAAAAGGCTTACAGAGAACTAATGAATAATCAATGTATATTGATTAAATAAAAAAGACAAGCTTTGTGCCGAGGGAAGAAGTGTGTGTATGCGCATGTGTGTCATAACACTGTGTGGCTGTGCTGAAAATGTGTGTATTTTAACAGGCGTAGCTATGTGGGGGTGGAGCTGGTGCAGTGGCTGTGTGAGCAGTGTGTGTACGTGCGCTGTCGGACTACAGCTGTGCGTGTCTGGCAGGTGCTGCTGGAGCTGGGAGTCCTGCTGTCTGGTAAAAAAAACACAACCTCATACACACGCACAAACATTCACACGCACGCTGACAGCCTGGAGGCCTGACTGTGCTCCAAAATTTATGGTAACCTTCCAGCGACATCGGCAACAGTCTGCACATCTGTAAAGTGACAAACAATGAACCAGTTCACCACGTAATTTCCAACAGAATAGAAAGACGAATTCACCTCTTCATCCACCTGATTAACTTCCCACAAGGTGAAATGATGCCGTGACTCTGTATCCAAGCCCCTCACTAATAATCCCAAACATAATCTGTCATTATTTACCAAATGCCAAGTAAAAAAGAAACATTTTACCACAGATTAAACCTTTTGATAGACCGAATCTGCTATCACTACACCTGCACTGCCTGAGTGTGATTCTTATTTCTGTACTCAATAAAGTTGACAACAAAGAAAATGTAGAAATTGTGATCAATTATTTTTACCCTTTGTTGTGTCAAAACTACACTCCGTATGCTATGGATGACATATTGCGAAGAGGCTATTAAATTCAATGGTTGTTAATGTTTCTTTGAAGCAAACCTGATCCTCTTCAGGCTGCCTGCTTTTGAACGTTTGCTCAGGTGCAGTTCATCAGTCTGGCTAATCCCAGAGTTTATCCGGCTTTTATTGTTGCCACCATGTTTCTATTATTGCTTTAAACCACTAATGTACATTTAAAATCATTTCTTTAATGCAGGCTCCCATTTTAGTGCACCAACATAAATACAAGTTATGCATGAAGCAATGCTGTTGTTAGCCAGCTAACTAATGAATCTTAGCTCTGTTCCGCTAAGATGTTGCAGATTGATTTGGTGGATGTCATGATGTCATTGGTTGGTTCAAGCTTACGTAAGCACATATCATATTTTGTTCTGCATAAAGAATAGATTTTGTTATGAGAATACAAAGAAATGAATTCATTTTTTTGGCATATATTGTTAAATAGGTGCACAATATATCTGTTAATGTGACCTAAAAGAGTTAAAAAGGCATTTTCCTTTCATCTGACTCTAATTCCAAATTTTTTAAGTCGTCTCACATTGTCACAATGAAATGATAAAGGGGAAAGAGGAACCGGAGAGGAAGCCGTTCCTTCTCATTTGTTTTGGTGTGTGTCTGTCTTCTTTCTCCAGTGGACCAGCGGGTGGTGTTTTCAGACTCCAACTCTTACTACCAGTTCAGCTTTGAGGAGTGTGACTCCGCCTCCTGTGAGTTTCGCTCCAATGAGGGGGAGTGGCCAGAGGCTGTTAGGCTCCTCCTACAACTCGCCCCATACGTCCAGTTTCGCTCTGGAGGCGGGGCCAACAGCCCGTAAGTGTCCCGTTAAAGTCTCACTTTTAAGCTGTGGTTGGTGGATGGATGGATGGTAGGGCTTGAAGTCTGAAAAAATTAGAAAAAACACTTCTCTACTTTGAAGTAGAACACAAACCGTGAAGCCGAGCCTTCATCCAACCTAATGTTGTTAAATCAATCCGGTGCCTCACTTAAGTTGCTCGTGAACAAGTAACTTCAGATTTGTCGTAGGGCAGTTTGATTTTTAAAATGCAACCTGCCTCACCTTGATGTTCATTCTGCAACGGTTCACACACATTACATCTCAAAGCTATGATTAGGGCTAGGATGGGCCTCTCCATGCTGCATCATGTCTTTTTAATACTTTCCTGTTTGCATAACTTAGACATCTTGTTTATACAATTTGGATGTAGTTTCCTCTATTTTGTTTTAACAAAGAGAACAGCAGTGAGGTTCATGAACGTCCCACGCTGGACTGCAAAGCACAGCAAATTAACATCGTGAATGTGGAGTTTAGAAAGATCAATACATATTGAATGTTTGATATTTTTAAAATAAAAAAGTCAAAGCTATTAAAGATGGTTTAGGGTTTCCAGGGTTGTCACTGGGTCTGTGTTATTTGGGCCAACATGTTAAACTGCTGCAGGATGTTGATCACAGTTGATGGTGAATGTGACTCCAGTTGTAAAATACTGGATGATCTCCATTGACCTGAAGTGGGAGCTCATTGCTCTGGTAAAATATCAAAGTTGAAGTGACAGCATTCCCGTTTAGATTAAGATTGAGGTCATTTGTCTGTCTGATGATTTACTTTGAAAAGTGACAAGCGACTGTGTCTGATTTGGTGCAAGTACGGAAGTGCATGCTTGCATGTACATTACTATTTCACAACATCATAAACACTCACACATGCGTACACTTCCTCAAATCCCAGATAGAAACCTAATCTCTGTTCGGTGTTTTAAATCCTCAGTCTGCTTATGTGAGAGACATATTCGTGTGCAGGCAAACACACCTACACATCCATAGAAGAAATACGCTCGTACTTAAAAACTGACACGATGCGATCGCGCATATAAACAAGATGGGCTGGGACACACACACACACACACACACACAAACACGCACGTGCAGAGTGGTGTCAGCCAGAGTTCCCTGCTTTGCTGCTCCTGTGTGTGGGATTCCTGCTGAGGCTGCTACTGAACTCAATCTGTCACTCAGAGAAAGAGAGAGAATGAGACGGTTCGGGTGTGGGTAACACAAAAAATGGGATATATATGAAGAGCGAGGGAACAAGAGCACACGTCAACACTTTCATCTGCGTGTCAGCTTCTAAGGGCTTTTGCAGACGCCAGGGAGAGCGCACGACAGCAAGGGGAATTGAATGTCATATAAATCTCATGTATTGTGCTGTACGTACTGCTGTGTTCTCCTTCACTTACTTTATATACATTATAGCAGATGACATTTATACTTAGAGGCACTGCACCACAGTGTCTTCATGCAGTCTATGGTGTCCGCAGGTTGGCAGGGCGTAGAGTAATGGCTGTAAGGGGGGGGGGGGGGGGGGGGGTTGTTGACATATTGACGCCATTTTATCATGTTAATTTCACATTTACAGATTTGACATAGATGGCATTATATATTCAACATTCTCACTGTGACTGTCCCTTTGACCCTGCTGCCGTCTGTGTCTCGCTCGTCTGTCGCATCATTTCTCTGCAGGCGTCCTCTCGGTCTCTCTCGGTCTCACACACTCTCTCCACCTTTGTGTCTCTGTCTTGGTGTAAAACAGGATAGTTGTACTGTTGCTTTGAGGGAAAGCACCTGGTGTAACTCCGCTGGCTGCATCCAGGAGAGTTGACGATGCTTTGGTTAATCATTAGTTAATGATTCTTGTTGTTAAAATTGCAAGAAGATAGAATGAGCAGAAGGTTAATAAAATGCAGTAGTTCAAATAAAATAGTCAGATATCATTTTTAGAACATGGCAAATGTGGTGAATCTGTTCTAGTTATCGGGCATCTTATCTTCAAAAAGCCTTGATTTAAAACCACGCGGTGCAGACGGGGAGGGTCATCTTATATTGGGCCAGTGCCAGCGCATGCATCAAAAGCAAAGCTGCATGCATTTTCTCTCGCTTGCATCAGCCTGTGTTGTTGTTAAGACATTTTTAATTGGAGAAATATACCATTTTTGAAGGTGCTGCAGCAAGATTGTAAATGCAGCCAGGTGTAGCTGACGCTGACGCTCCTCATGAATCATGGCTCTGTATCTCTCGCTGTAGTTTAATCTAATGAGGCAAGCATTAAATTGATACTGATAACTTGATGAGGCAACATTAGCTGACTGTTATGCCGCCTTCTAGTGATTTCTACTTTAGTGAAGCCTAAGAACAACAGGCTACTAATTAAATGGGTTCTGCATCATGTGTAGAAGATGTTTCTTAGTGTGTGTCATTTATCAGTTTGTGTCAACATTGCCAGCGTGCCTCCAGCGATTGCTGTGTCTGAACAATAATATTTGCTGCCAGGCAGGCACATTGTGGTCATTAAAGTTGATTAGTTTATTGTTTATGACATACTGCAATGCTTGCCAGAAACAAATGTTGTTTTGTGGGATAAATTGCAGAAGGATCTAGGTTTCAAACTTCAGGTTCATGCATCATAACGCCTTGAATCAATCTTAAAAATGTACTATTGTTGTTGTTTTAATTAAAAATATATTCTCAAATATATACGGTATCCAAAATGATGTCATCTTCTTTCTTTTTTTGCTCCACCTCCATATAAATCTAATTCAGTTTCAATTTAATGAGCTTCATTGGCAGGAAAGTCTCTCTGTTTCATTCTCTCTTCCACTTTGCCTACAGTGAGGGCAAAACCTGCATACGTAGTGCTTTTTAGTCGAGCTGTGTAAGGAGAAGACATTAAAGTTTAACTATGAGAAGATGTCCTGCACACTTCCCCTGCAGAGAGGTCACTGCATTTGTACATTCAAAGTTGTGTCTGCGCCGGCTTTAGCTTTGTCAGAGTGTGACCTGATCATGGAGAAGTTCATGTTTAGATCTTAACGCCACCCCATCGAGTACACTAAACTGCATGCACTGATTTCAGTCCTCTACTGTGTATCAACTGCATACAACTTCCATATAGACAGCAAACATGAAGGACAAACACTATATGAGATTATTTTGTCCGCTGGTATACGAACAATGCCTTAAACAGAATATTAGATATTTTTAACGAGTAATATTATGCAATACACAACAACAGCAATTTGAACTGCTAATGGCATGTAGTTGATGACACAATATGTCCACTGCCTGTATAAAGCTAAGGTGAAATGATCATATAATTATTAATGGTTTACAATGTGACAGTGGCAATTTACAGTGCTTTAATGCACAATAATGTATACTCTCCAAAACCCTCTCTTTGTTCCCACATTATACTGAATATCATATACAGTGCATTACTTGTATACATGCTTTATTGTTTGGTGTATAGGAGGTGGGGCTCGTCAATAACAGTTAAATTAACAGTTTAACAACAGTAAACAGCTTTCTTGCCCTTGAAATACAGTGTTCTCTGCATATCAGTTTGCAGGAGGTGCAGAATTGCCATGACCTAAAATATGCCACCTTAGCTCGGGAGGAGAAAACACACTTGCTCGCTTCGCATGGAGCTCTTCTCCAAAAGGGGCAAAAAGCCAAACAGACTCAGCAGAATGCTGAAGGAACATTTTGACTAGAGAGCAGGGCAACCAAACAGTCACTGGTTTTTGCACAGATTACATTCTGCTCCTCAGCAAATCGACATTGTGGCACAAGCTTTAAATGCTGTGCTAGCTGGGTGTTGGCACGCACAACCACATGTGCATATGCAGTAGGCAGATTAAGGAATCTATATAAAAATAGGTTGACATATTGTCCACAAAGACTTGGTAAAGCTTTGATTAGGATGTTCTGATAAATCACAGTGCGTGACTGCACCTTGCGGCATGCGTTTTTTGACATGGTAAGAATAGGGAGGTGTTGCAAGCACCAACCATGTTAATCCTCTATCAATACTGCTCTGTGCTGCTTAATGATTGGTGACACACCCCCCACCGTGCCTCTATTCCGGCTCTGGTACATTCAGGCTCATGATGAGTCACCAAATTACCAAATGAATGCCGTCTACAAAAGCTTAATGACCCTTAAGAGAATAGATTTAGAAAGATGACTTAGAGTAGACTTTTATATCTCATCATCCACTAATGGAGAACAAAAGCTGAAATTAAGCGACTACTTCATCATTTGCCCTTGATCATCAAGCTTGATCAGAAGTTTGAGTGTGTGTAATCTTTTTTCAAAGGAGGCCATTTTGACCATAAATCCTGAAAGGAAAGCACGACCACGAACTGCCTTTATTGCGGCAGTAAAAATATTGTATTTTCACACTCCTTCAAGGCATCTGTCGGTCTACCTGTCTCTGTCTCCCTCTGTCTGTGTCAGAGTCGATAGCTGAAGTGTCAGGCTGAGGGCTACATGTTATCACCATCTCTGCCGCCTCTGCATCTGTCATTCCCTTATCAGATTACAGTGTACACACGCACGCACGCACGAACACACGGTCCCACATTCACACAGGGCCTCATCTTCTTTTCTTCACAACTATTACTTGTGCCACTGGGATCTGCTGATAAAATCCAAATTGTATGCAAATCGGTTTGTGTGTGTGTGTCTGTGCATGCTTGAGAGAGTGTGTGAGGCTTGTGCGGGGGTGAGGCACTGTGTGGGAGACCAATCCAAACAGTGGTTTTGTAAGAGAACATATTAGATGAGGGGCCCTCGGGTGCAGTCTGCTGCTGTTGAAGACAAACTCTACAACCTTGTATTATTGCTGTGGGAATAATGCAGAGTTTACCCCAAAACAACCACCTGTTTATACAGCAAACACACACACACACATACAAATGAAGTTATATACAAATGTATTCACAGATGCACCCATGCCTGAAAAAAAATTCTCACCAAGAGTCGTACGTCTATATACAGTCTGAACACATGAACACGCGGCCGCCGCATTGCCGCACACACACGCAGCCTCACTAACATCAATCGAAGGGTGTGTCTGGGAGCTATTTAAAATGAAACCACATGAAAGAGCGGAGGGGGGTGCAGAGAGAGATGCTCGATACAAAGACGTGCAGGGAAGAACTCTGAAGGCAGATGGGAGGGAAAATAAAACAGGCAGATAGAACTCAGCACACAGCAAACACTCATCTGCCGTATGACTATCATGTGTTGGGCTGCCACGTTGGCTCTGTTCGTTGTGTTTTCAATTAGTTGATTAGTCCATAAAATGTCAGAAAATAGTGACAGTGGCCACCCCAGTTTCCTCAAAGTTATGTCTTTAAATTGCAATTTTACAACGTGAATGGGAGAAAAACACTGGTGATTTGATACACGATTGGTTAGTTGAATAATAAATGATTATTCTCTAATTATGTTTCATTACATTAAAACTGGCAAAACAAATTTATCATTATGAAATAAGTGTTGGTTAAACAGCAGAATGGCTATAGAATAGTGACTCCATCTGGCTTTAGATGGGTTTCCTTTAAGTCTCTTTATGGTGCAATTCTGTGTGCCACCGGGCAAAATGAAGACTTGATTTATGGCCCATTGGAAGTGCGTCAACCATAGTTTGTAGATTGATTGTTCAGGCTGCCTCATCGATCGACTTGTTCATATGAAAATCAGCAGACATAAAATATGTTATCATCATCTCGTCCCAACCTAGTTCACTTTTCTAGACACTCATTAAAGATTTTCTATCTGCTTTCATGTCTCCATTATAGACTAAATTAATGAGAGAACTCTTTTTCTACATGTTCTCCTCCACCCTGATGTCAACCCCTGCTGTAGTTACTTATTTGTGCAAAGCAAAGCTCAAACTGTGTTATTACTCCAAATGAAATGATGACAATTTCATTTCACCTCTACAGTGGACGTACTTCTTTCTCCTATCTCATTTCTGAAGTGGTGATTGTGTCCGCATGGAAATTTGGAAAGTGTAGTGTGTCCTGTGTTGTTTGGCTCTGGGGAAAATGGAAAGCGATCCGGTTGTGAGAGCGGCGCCAACAATGATACCACATGGAAACGCTAGGCGGGGGGGAGCTGAAAAGTTGTCTGTTTCCACTTTAAAGATGTTTTAGCACAGGATTGAGCAACAATAACCAGGTATCATCTATATTTCCTACTGGTTTGGTTTCTGAGAAACCAGTGAGCAACCACTGGGAAGCCAGTATAATGTTAATGTTTTTTTATACAAATGGTGAAAATAGAAAGGCGGCTTCCATCCAATTTTTAGATGAGACTTGATATAGAAAAAACATTCAGGTCCTCAGGTAAGAGCGTCCAGCTGAGAACTTGACGTGTTTACAGGCTGTAGTTCTTCTCTAGCTTTACCAGGGGGCAGTGTAGAGCACCAAAGCTCTCTGTGGACAGTGTTTGATCAGAATATAATGCACTTGTCAGGTGTAAGTAAAGCTCTGTACTGTGTGTGTGTGTGTGTGTGTGTGTGTGTGTGTGTGTGTGTGTGTGTGTGTGTGTGTTTGTGTGTGTGTGTGTGTGTTTATGTCTATTCCAGGTCAGAGGAGGACTCTGAAGGCAACAGGGACATCTGCAGTGAGATTCTCCAGATGAAAGCTCTTGAGAGGCTCACTTCTACGGTCAGTGTGTGCATGTGTCTCTGCAGACTGGTAAATACAGTATCAGATAAACAAAACCCAGACTTTTATTTTTCTGTCTTGTCTTGTTGTTGACACCTTTTCTGCTACAGGTACAAAGTGAGCTGGCGGCAGCTCTCGCCCGAAAGACTCGCAAAGCTTGTAAGTAGAGAAGTTCTTCTGGTGTGTGTTTTTTCCAACTGTGTTACGGAGTGACAAAGATAATGTTATGTAATATGTGTGAAGAACTGTCATTAATAACTTCACCCCTTTTGTGGTTGGTTGCAGTATCAGAGCAGGACTCTGAGACGACCGAGACGAGCCAACAGGAGCCTCGCACACCCAGTGAGGAGAGCAGCCCGGTAATACTCACACACACACACAAACTTATACTTCTACTGAAGCTGAATAATAGAACTGTCTCTGTCATTTTACATTATTTTGCCCCCAGTCCTGATCCTTCAATTAATTTCCACTATCTGCAAATAGAATCCAACACAATATTTATTTTTCCTGGGTAGTTTGGACAGTGTACAATCACATTAAAGTAGCCCTACAATTACTAAAGCCAATCCAATTTAGTATAAAAATACTTCTGAAATCTCTGCTTTGAGAAAATAAAAGTATTAAATGAAACTTCTATTTTCAGTCTGGGGTTGATGAGGCAGGAAGATTTGAACCACCTCTCTTCATGCACAGCATAAACAAAAAACAAAAAGGTCAAATGCAGTTTTGTAACTAGCTGCAGCTTTCTTAGAGGTGTGGTGCACCAATCAAATGTTGCTGAAATACATGCAAAGCGGCTGTTGTTTCAGCCTGTGCAGGCAAAACACATGCTGTCCTTGTCCTGAATATCATTATGTGCAAAAGCCGGATGCTTTTTATTTGTTCATGCCGCTCCACAGTTTGCTTGGTTGTTGCCGCTGCATGGTGCGTTTAGAGTTTTCTGTGCTTTTATAGGGCACAGCAAAGCTTTTTGACAGCTGTTGTAAACAGGTTTCTACAGCAAAGGACTGGAAATGGACCAGGCTGAATACGACCAATGGTGGCCAATTAAAATCTAACTTGATCATCTCCGACACCGATCGGCTTGGGACACCCATAATAATATATCATAACTGGCTTATTCTGACGGCCTTGCTGTCTTTTAAAGGTCACTGAGTGTAAGCTGTGTGCATGCGTGTACATGCGTGTACCTCCATGAGGTAGCTGAACGTAGAAAATGGGGTCAGCAGAGAGTGCAGTGGGAGGCCTGTTTGCTCTCTGGTCCCATCTCTGCACAGTGGAAACCTCTTTTTCTCCATCAATTATTCATTCTCTGATTACACCAGAGATGAGAGGAGAGGAGAAGAACAGGCCAAAAAAAAAATCAACTTTTAAACACAATTACACATACAGTGCTATTGATCCCTGCTTCTCGTGTTTTTGGCTTGTGTTTAATATGGAGAGATGCTTTTGTGACCGCCTCGTCACAGGTTGCATATGTCTATGATTTTGGAGTGCAACTGAAGAGTCATTTCCCTCTCCCGTATTATGTTACTTGGATAATTAAATAAAAGAAAAATAAGATTAAAAGTGTTTTCGTTTTGAGATCCCTCATGCCTTGTTTCCTTTGGATCAAGCTGGATTACATTCTCCACAGCTCAGAATGCTGCCGTGGATTCAGTGTCCAGTGGAAACACTGCAGAAGCAGACTGTCTGCTCTTCAGCTGCTTTTAATATGTAGTCTAGAGTTATTTTCCTTACATTTGTTTAGTGTTTTCCAAGTATATTGAAAGCATTTTTGCTGGGATGTGGTATCAGATACTTTGTGACTTAAACATGATGTCGATACAGTCGATGTCCTGATCACAGGGTAAAGATTTTGTTTGCAGTTTAGCAGCTTGGCAGAAAGTGCTTGTTAACTTAGTCTGCTATTTATGAGCCAAATTCCAAATCTCATACTGGGCCTGTAGTCTGACACCAGAAACTTTAAAAAATTTAAGCAACTTCATTGTTCAGCTGCATTAAAACAGTGTCTGTCATCACATACAGCAGGAGGGGACAGAAGGGAGGTCTAACAAGCTACGACAGTCTTGTTCCTTCTCTCTCTTTTTTTCTAGTCCCTCTCTCTCGCTCTCATTAACTACAAATGCTAGTTGTGCTGTATGTGTTAAGACAAGTCAGTAACAAATTGAATGCATAATTAAAACTGATTTCATGTCACTTGTAGGGTTTTCAATGGGGTGAGATTTTCACAGTATAACAGTCTCAAAGTATCAAAATTTCATAATATCCAGTATTACACAATTATTATTATAATTACTATTATTATAATGAGTTAGAGTGACCCTGCAGTCCTCAAGTGCCAATAAATATAAGGACATATATCTACAAATGATATCCTTGCCACCAGGTCCCATCAATTGGAAAAATGAAGGCTCCATTTATGCGAGAGAAACAGGAGAAAAGGAGATAAACGGAGACAAACGGAGACGGTCTTACAATACAAACACACACAGGGACAAGTTTATCTTGGTATGTTCTGTGTCTGGGACAGGAAGTTGAAAACAGGTTAACAGGAAGCAGCAAGGGACAGAGGGCTGTGGCTCTGATATAATGTCTGTCTGTGTGTGTGCGTGCGTGTGTGTGTGTGTGCGTGCGTGGGGCTAGTCCGCCAGATAAGAGTTGGGGGAGTTTTCCTAGTAAACAAAATGAAGCGTGGGAGTATGCCATAATGGCGTGCGTGCGTGCGTGCGTGCGTCAGTCAGTCAGTCACCCTCTGCTTGAGCATGGCACTGTGGGATAGTGGCACTCACAGGAAGGGTTAACCAGCTCTGAGCCAAATTAAATACCCCTCTCGCCTTCTTCCAAGGAAAATAAACAGACCAGGCTGCCCACCACTGGTGATAACCATCATACTAGCAGCACCCTAGGGAGCACACACACATACACACACACACAGAGTCATGTTTTCTGTCATCAGCTTGGTCCGACAAAGCCGGCAGTTTCTCTGGTATCCTGCAGCTCTTTTCATGAAATCTATTCTATCTCTGCCTGTTTCGTGTCTTGCCTTTCTTTATCTGACTTTTTTCTGTCTCTTTTTTAAGACCCCACTGTCAGATATTCTTTTTTACATACTTTCTATGTACTTCACTTCAGCTACCAGGATGGTTAACTCATTTCACACAACTCCCCAACTATAGAGGGGAGGAGACACACACACACACACACACACACGCTCACGCACACACGCTCACACACACACACACACACACACACACACACACACACACACACACACACACACCACCACACACTCTTCCCACGCAGACACACTCCCGCCCACTTATACTAGTAATCACACACACTCACTCTTTCTCCGCCAGATCCTCTGACACGGAGCAGTGAGACTGAGACAGAAGTGCAACAGATAAAGGGAATTACAGACTGTAATAGATAGAAAGAATAAGAGACAAGAGAGACACAGGATTACCATTTCATCTGATTCTCTTCACATGGACACAAACGGGGCAGCTGAAAACTTGTCACTGCATGCTCCTGGATTATGCCCAAACTGCTTCCATTCTCCCTTGGACCAAAACACTGAACTGTCTTGACCTCCGTCCCACAAACACTTTTTGACAGTTTCCACCATGTCCTGGGACTGTGGGTTGAGATATGTGTTCATGCCTCCTGTGTTGCAGCTGGGCGGGGTGTGTGCACTGCGGGGCGGCGGTGGCGGCAGTGGCGTCGGCGGTGGAGGAATGGGGACGTGCGGCCGTGAGGAGCTGACCAGCCGGCTGGGGCTGGAGGCCGTCCAGCGGCTGGCCAAGGACGGCTGCCGGCTGCTGCAGAACCACAACTACCGCCTGCCCGACAGGAACCAGGCGGTGAGTAGAGAGCGTGATAATGACATTTATATTTATATTTATATTTATATTTATATAAGTCATTAATATCATGCAGTGAATCTGGTCGGACTGATGATGTTGTCCTGCGAACCCGTTGGTGTTTCACCATGTAATCTGCAGAGCGAGTTGTGGCTATATGGTTAGTGTGAGTGGAGAGTAATAGACGTCATCATGTGGTAATTGCTGTCATTACTGTCGTCACTTTTAAGCGCACACACACCTCAGGTCTGAGTTGCTCATGGATTCAGGTGAGGGATCATGCGAGTAAATCCTCATCAGGACTATCCTGATATGTGTTGCTGTCAATCTAAAGAACAGACACACATATACGCACATTAGCAGCGTGTCTGCTCACTTTTGTGCATCATCTGAGCACATGAAGACATATCTGTGCACTGCCATGCACGTGCACACACACACACACACACGCCCACGCACACACACACTTGCTTCATTCAGTTCACTTCAGATGAAACAACCACCAGCTCTCTTGCTCGTCTAATGTGAGTGTTAATAATGGCTTAAGCAATGTGATCTCACACTCTTTTCACAGTCTGTCAAGTACTCTCTCTCTGTGTGACTGTGTGTGTGTGTGCGTGTGTGTGTCTGTCTATGTTCATTTGAGTGTGTGTGAGTTTGCTGCCTAAAGCTTATAATCATGTGTGGGAGCTTTGTGTGTGTGTGTGTGTGTGTGTGTGTGTGTGTGTGTGTGTGTGTGTGTGTGTGTCTTCATGCGCTCGTGGTGCTGTGGCAGGCTGAGTCAGTGTGTGCGTGTAATGAGTGGGGTGTTAGTGAAGCGTTGTACTGTATAATCCCGCTCTAGAGCACACCTGAGGGCAGGAAACGAAGCGAATGCAGTCTGATTTCACCCTACATCACAGTGCGTGTGTTTGAGAAATGTACCACATATCGCATCAGCTCGGTGAGTTTGACCGAAGCCCGGCCGTGGGGAGTGCGTGTGATTTCACTTTCATTCCTCATATACAAATGGAACGTATTGTGTTTTATAGCAGCATTGCTTCTGTATGAAGCTACAGGGAAATATTTGTGTTGTGTTGTTAAAGCAGGAATATAGAGAGAAGGCTCCACTGCACTGCACGTTGAACCCACTCTTAGGTTGACTCGTGAGGTACCGGTTCAAGTCCTCTCAAACTGATCTAGGTTACACAAGGATAAACCTTTTAATCTTCTAAATCTTCTTGTCTTTAAAGCAGGAATTTTATTTTAATTAAGGTTTCTAAGCCCTGCGATAATCAGTGAACCTACATTATTCTTTACTGCTAAAATCGTTATGGTTCATGAGTAAACTTCTGAAGTTTCTTATTTCATATTCTTCTTTATCTCCAGGAAATTATTTGTACAGAGGCAGTCGAGCATTTTTCTGACACAGAGCTTAAGATACTAGTCCAGACCATGAGGTCTCCAAACATATCTTTTCTGCTCAATTGTAGTCAGATGTATGTGAAATTACAAGAAATGAATCTTGTCTTTGGCTTGAATATAGACACAAAAAATGATTTATCTGACATTACAGTAGATTGAGGAAACAGTGTTTTCTGCTTTTTGGGAATCATTAGGAACAGTGTTGATGAATTTGTGTGAAGAGGTTAATGATGAAATTCAGTCTGAACTTAAGATCCTTCAGTCTGCACACACATGGTGAAAGTAAACATCAGAAAGTGCCATTTTTCAGGCAAAGTAAGATCTGACATCAAGTTTCTTATATATTCAGTAGCTCATGCAGGACTTGTCAAATATTGTGTTTAAGACTTTTCTCTTATAAAGGACATGATTATATTTGCACCTCCTTATACTAGAACATAAGTGCGAAAGATATGTGAAACAGCGACATTTAAGATCTAAGGTGACCTGATCTTATTAGAGGTATCCTTATGTAACCATAAGGAGGACGAGGAGGAGAGTTAGTGGCAGATGTACCTGTATATCAGCCTGATTCAGCTGAGGCTTGTCCAAAAGATTCACATCAAACACCATTTTCCTTGAAGGTAATGGGGGAACATTGCGATAAATAATTGAAGGAACATATACTTAAAGAGGAAGTGGACTGCGGGGGATGTCCTGAGGTAGTCTAATATGACTCCTTTAAAGTGAGATAAAACATCATCAGGACATTTTCTTTTTATTGTCTATATATTGACTATATATTGGTCTATATAAGGGGAACTTACATTTATCCCATGTTTAGTTTTTTTACATGACGCTTCAGTTCTCTTCAGTGTCTTGTTATGATTGAAAAATCATGAGTCATGTTTCATCAAGCACCCCTCAAGCGATTCATGCAGGTTTCGGACCTTGATAAGAGGCTCTCAGTCTTCTTAAAGTACATAGGGAGCACGTGTTGATTACATGGATGACGCGCCACACATATCAAGAGATGAGTAACAGGTCTGATTATCACTTTCAGCCAACTCACTGCCCAGCTCAGACTGCAAGATGTGGCAGAAACCAAAACCAAGCAAACAGCTCCATTCACCACAAAGACCACTTTTCTTTTACTGGGTTGTCATGGTGATACATTTTTTTTTTTGCAGTTTCCTTTTTTTTTTTTCCGTGACAGACAAGCTCTGACAAACCGGTGTGGGCTGTTTCCATAGTGATATAACTCATGTGTCAGTACTGTGTATTGGGTGCGTCTTCGCCTTCTTGTCGCTTCAGACTTGCATTTGTACTCTTCCACATTTTATTCCTCCATCAGAGTTTACCAGAGGTCAACCTGCACGAGGGATTATACAAGGTCACAGCGTGGATGAGGCACAGGCAGGCTTTTCGGGCCGCTTGTGTTACTTTTGGTTCCACTATGTGTGCGTCTGTGCATCTGTACGTGTGTGCTGCTGACTTAAAAGCATTGTGTTTTCATATTCTTATCCATTATTTCCAGGAATCGGGCCCAGAGCTATCACAACACAGATATGGCTTGGTCACTATCAGCACAGACACCAGCGTACGCATGTGCACACACACGCACACATGCACACACACACACACACACACACACACACACACATACAGGAACGGGAAGGGAACACAGAGTGCTTCCTTTAGGCTGTCCATGAGGCCCACCTTTCCTCTGCGCAATTTGTCATATTGTGTGTGTGCGTGTGAGAGAGAGAGAGAGAGAGAGAGGGAGAGAGAGAGAGAGAGAGAGAGAGAGAGAGAGAGCGAGAAAAGGTGAGAGACAGACTGAGTTAGAGAGAGAGAGAAGGCAAAAGAGTCTTGATTTTGCAAGAAGTCGAAGAAGTTTTGCATCGTTCTTTCCTTGTTTTCTGTGCAGACATTGAACTCTTTCAATTTGTGTGTGTCTGTGTGTGTGAGAGAGAGAGAGAGATG
The DNA here is from genome assembly GCF_051107435.1 of Chaetodon auriga. Taxonomy (NCBI): domain Eukaryota; kingdom Metazoa; phylum Chordata; class Actinopteri; order Chaetodontiformes; family Chaetodontidae; genus Chaetodon; species Chaetodon auriga. The sequence continues at coordinate 11,351,389 of NC_135090.1, read as the reverse complement.
TGTGTGTATGCAGTTTATGACCCCGTGAGGGCCACTGCGAGTGCACCTCCTCTCCTCCTATCTTCTCTTCGCCAAATCTTAAACCTCTAGACCGTAAAGTCTGACCATTCAAAGATAGAGGCAGAGAGAGACTTGGCTCCAGCGTGATGAGGGAAACAGAAAAAAGCTTTTCCAGAAGTGAACAGATGAGACAGTGAGAGGGGAAGGGTGGAGGTGAGGTGGAGGCACAGATGGTTGAATTGAAGGAAGGGATGGGAAGAAATGGAAGGAAAGGGACTGACGCACCTGTTAGCTGAGACCAGCTGTCCTGAAAACTGAGTTATGGAGGTTTTCTGGCCTACATGCCGGGCACGGCTGCTCCAGCTTTGTCAGACATCAGTCTGGCTCTGTCCTTCATAACTGTTTTAAACCATTACAGCATGTATTGCATAATTGATAATTTCATGTATTTGTTCTTCCACCAAAGCCTGACGTATTGCTGTTTTTGGCTCAGACTAAAGAAACTAATCAGTTCTGTCCAGCTGATGTAAATGCCACTTTACATTAAACAAGTTTGAACTAAACCGACAGCTTGATTCACACGACTTCTGTCTGACTCTTTCTCTCAGTACTTCTCACTTTTCCCCACACTCCTCCGTGTCTCTCACTTTCCTTCCCGGTCTGTTGCCTTTCATCCTGCTTTCTTTTCTCGTTCTCTCTCTCTTTCTGTGTTGCATAACTTTGTGACCCCTCCTCTCCACAGCACTCAAGTGCGCACTTTGTATATTTTTCCTTTTCGTGGCTTGAATTCTTTCTCAGGCTAAATTGATGTTGTTCGTCGGAGCGGCTGTTTGCACTTAACTCTTTAGGGGTGATTTGTGTGTGTGAATGCATGTGTGTGCACATACAGTTACATATGCACAGTGGAAGTGTTGCAAGTTTTACTGTTGTTTTGGTGCATTTTCTGGAAGCCTTTTGATCTCGAGCGTGTGTGTGTGTGTGTGTGTGTGTGTGTGTGTTTGTGTCAGTGTGTGCGTGTCTGTTAGCGTGTGCGTGTGTGTTGTAATGCTGCCTTCCTCCACTCTTGGCTCCGAGTTATTTTTCTTGGCATCTGTGTAAAGAGTGTGAGTGTCTGTGTTATCGGAAAGATCAACAGTTTGCTACTGTATCAGGAACGCTGCACAACATTTTCTTCTCTGTTGTTTTTATAGTGGTTACCATATAATTGGTTACATAATCTCTGTTTTTTCACTGTATTTCTGGGGCTTTAGATAGCTGGGGGTGTAGAGATGCAGGAAAGGTCAGAAGACATTAAGAGGGAGCCTTGTGATGAAGAGTCCTGGTTCATATTTGAACCCTGGGTGATGTGGTCTCATGGCATGTCCCCTTTAGACCACTTAGCCACCAAGCTTGTTATCTTGACTTCACATCTGGGCCGTTGGGTGCGGTCTGGGTGCCTGCCCAAATCGTAATTAATGGCATGCAGTGTCAGATCTCTTTACATCAGCCATCACTGCCTTATTTATCAGCTGTAAGTAACTCTGTCTTTCTAATCCTTGAGGACATTGAGTTTCAGCATGTTACATAATGAAATGGTTCTTTGAAATGCACATTTTCCACAGGTAGATTCATGTGTGTTTGTGGACTTACTGGACTGGACTGAAATCCACGGGTCAGCTAAAGGCTGGGTAGCACTGCAGTTTTACCCTTTGCCTTGTACTTTATTCACATTAACGATGGATAGCTTTGAGGACTAATCAATTAATGATAAAAGACATTGTAAAATTGTGCGTACTATAACGTCTTACTTAAAAGAAGCTCCAGTTGTCTTAGCAATGTTGAAGACGCTCTAAATCGAGTCCTGAACAAGACATTGTGCCACGTTGAACACCTCCAGTTTTATGTTTTGGAGTGTTCAGCCAAGATGGAGCCTCCGCTCGCGGGAATCAAACCAGATTCTCTGCAGTGGTGGGCGAGTGTTTTTTCTCTTTGAACTGATGAACTACCTGAACGCCCCTACAATGAATCATTATAAGATGTTGACATGAATAAGAACATTCTGTGGCAGATACAAGCGTTATATCATCATCATCATTTAGCCATAATGTAGACAGTGAACATGGAACTGAAGCGTGAGTCGTGAAGTCAGTTGTGTTTCCAAAATCACAAACTGGCCTCAAAGGGCTTGTCTAACGCTCTAAAAACACCTGTTTGGAACCACAGGTAAACAGGTTTGTTGGTAACAGGTGACAGGATCATGATGGGTATGAAAGGGGCATCCTGGAAAGGCTCAGTTGCTCAAAGAATATTGGTACATGGGCCCAACTTTTCTGGAATTGGAGTTGTATGTAATTGTGGCATCTAGATGTCGATGTGTGCAGTGCGACATGTATGTGTGTGTCTGTTGCACTGTGCAACACACACAGCCCTGCATAGAGAGTCACTGTTGTGATTGCTGGTTGATCCCTCTGGCTGTGACAGAGACTGCAGCGAGCAGCTGGAGGAGAGACGTTGCTTCTTTATCTCTCCTCCTGCTCCTGCCTTTGATCTCCCTCTCTCCTCTCCTTTTTCTGTCCTCTCCTCAGGCTGTTTCTTATTGTGCTCCTTTGTCCGTCTGGAGCTCTGTCGCCATTGCTCTGTCACTGCAGGTGTGCATCTGTATGTGGCAGAGTCACAGATCAAGTTGCTGTTCATTTTTGGAGCAGGGGATCATTTCAAGTCCCAGCCCACATTCCTATTTGTCCCCATTGTTATTTATTGCACAATACAATATCTTCTGAAGGTAGGAAATGCAATACTTCCCTTTGATGGTGCTAACAGAGTCTGCATATGGCTTGGTGAGTGAGTGAGTGTGTGTGCTACATTTGTCAATGTGTGGGACAAACATTTTAATCTGAAGTGAATAAGAAGCCCTGACAAACACCTGCAGTGGTCAAAACATGTTGGCTTTTTTATGAATTAGCCACGACAATAAAGGGTTTTCAGTGTTTCCTTCCCTGTTTGTTCGTGCCTCAAGTGCCTTCCTGTTTGAAGTGCTCTGTTTTTTCTCCCTGTTTTCCAAAAGCACCCGACATATTTTTGATCTATGTTGTACAGTATTATATAGAGCAGCCTGTCATCTCTTTTCCAGCAATATTTCAGAGTTTAAAGAAACTCTGATAATGATGTGTCGGCTGATATTTGTATTTTAACATTAACACTTTACATAAAAAACATTTTTCATTATGATCTTTGAAACTTTGTGAAGACCAAACTTAACTTACCTCAAGCTTATCTTTTGCAGATGTCATAGACACAGATATATCTTTAAAAAAAAATAAAAATAGGCCTTTAATATTGACTCAGCTGATGTGTCAGTCGGGCTCTGCTGGACACACAGGTATGTTGTTTTCTTACTCTGTAAAGCTTAGATTAAGGCTGACTGGGTTTTCAGTGACTCTGAACAGTTTGGACACACAGTTAGTATCACAATAATGTAGGCAGATACATCATATTCATTTTGTTTGTCTCCCTTAAATCGCCTTCCAACAGTTTTGTCCTTGCCTCACTTTGTGACATGTCCCTCTTCCCCCCCCCCCCCTCTCTCAGGAAGCGGTGGGGAGGGTTTGTCTGAAGGAGAGAGGCCGGGACGTATTGGTGTTGCAGAGAGTGACATCATCAGTGACGTCGCCATCTGACCGGCCCTCACCCACATCGTCAGGGGGCGGGTCCAGAGAGGAGGACTGTGACAAGAGGTCAGTCCCTCCTCCTACATAATAAGAGCCATCCAAACTAACAGTGGCAACAAAAAACATAATCATAGTACTCCTCCCTCTCTTCTTCAGCTTTTTACTTTTGGATCTCAAGCTGCAACCACGCACACATGCACGTACATGCAAAATATCAGTAGGGCTGTCAACAGTGCTGTGCTGTGTGAGTGCCTGAGTGTGTGTGTGTGTGTGTGTGTGCATGCATGGGTGTCTAAGATAATGTATGCTTTAGTTTCTGGCACAGAGCAGGAAGAAGAGAATGTCTTTTTTGTTTTCAGCTGAAAGAGAAAGAAAGATGACACCAAGACTGGTTCACTGCCTTGTGCAAATCAGTGTATGGGTTTAGGATCATCTATGAGCGTGTGTGTGTGTGTGTGTATATGTGTGCGCGTGTACATGTGCATTTCCTAAAAGTTAGTTTCTTTTGTGCAATGACTGTGTTTGTGTGTATTTAAGCCAGTGTGTGCCAGGACCTAAGGCACAATGCAGGGAGTGTCAGTGACAGGCAGGTTAAGTGGGTGTGTGTATATGTGTGTCTGTGTGTGTACAGCTTCTTCACAAGCAATCAGTTCCCTGTGTGCTACTGTAGGAGCTGTCAGGGAGAGGGTTTTAATCTCTGGAGCTCTTAGCTGACAGGGGCAGAAGGCAAGGCAGAGTACCCCACAGGAGAGCACTCCTGTGCAAAGCTTCAGATGAGGGCTGCTCCTCCGCAAGCGTTTAGATATGAAGATGACCACCGAGCTAGCTACACTTGCAGAGGCAGAGGAGGACATAGATAATGAAGATGAGGAGGACATAGATGATGAGGACAGCAACCATGATGAAGATGGTAGCAGTTCGGAAATCTGTACATTTGATGTTCCCCATTTTCGCTACATCGATGACGACGATGTGGAGGAGAATAAGGAGGAAGAGGGAGCATGGAGGGATGGAAGGGCCTCATTCTCTAGTGTGGAGGACTGTTGCAACTCTTCGTCTTACAGGTACGTGGTGGTGTCGGGGACGCCGCTCAAGATCTTGGAGCACCTGCTAAGCGACCTGCGGCTGGACGACCAAAGAGGGGCGCCAGAGAGCAGAGAGAGCGGTAAGTTGAAGTTATAGGTGAACACATGTCGGGTAAACATTATGCAGAAAAACTCATCTGTGAGGGGACATCACACACGGCATAGACATATCGATAGAAAGAATCAGAGTTCACTAAAAGTTAGTCAAATAAATGAAGCATCTGAGATATTTGTCTTGGCAGTTTTGCCAAAGGTGTGTTTAAACCTAAGCAACACCCCACCCTGTCATTGAAAGGAATTTCATTTTCCGCGCCACACAACAAGTTACAACACAGCCGAGCCCGGACCTTTGTCTGTTTCTTTCATTTTCCCCGAAACCCAGGAGGTATGCTCTCCCCCCTCGATTATGCTGTCTGTGTGTGTTTGTGTGGCTGCATGAGTCAGTCCACACTTCACACCACATCCAGGTGTGTGTGTGTTTGTGTGTGCAATCATTCAGCTGTGTCACTGCCTGTAAATATGAGAAACACTCAAGAGGTTAAATGCTCTAATGAGTTTGTGAAATGATCCCTCGGGGTGTTGTCGGCATTTCTGATGAAAACTATTGCTGTGGCTTGTTAACCGTCATATCTCATTTTTACAAACCTCAAGTCATAACTCCTGGCTTCTGTGACAGCGCAGCAGTTACAATACTTCTACACTTTTTTTATCTCAGGAAAAGTTTTGCTTTGTAGCTGTGTAGTTTGCACATAGATGACATTGACAGTAGGGCTGCAACTAATGATGATGTTCATTTTGATTTATCTTTTTGCACATAATCATTTGTGAGAAGACACAACAATATTTTGTAAAATCAAAATTCTCTTATTAATATTCTTTTCAGTTTGCGTGTTGATTAATCAACTAATCGTTTTGGGATTATTTGAAAGCATTTGTGATGTGAGTCGGTTTAGCTTTTTCTCCTTTACATGCTGTTATAGTAAGAGAACATTTCCTGCACTATATATATATAAAAAAAAGGAATTTTCTTCGGTGGTAGTCAGTGGATCTTTACTCCTTTTCTTGTGAATAAATTCGGTGGAGCCCAGGTCCAGTAAAATAATACTTTTATCACACAGAGACATCTGGGTCCCAAACCTGCATCTTGTAAGACCTGCTCTCGCTTGTTTGCGCCGCTTTAAGACAAGGCGTCTTTATGTATCAGCTCCTCAGCACCACCAGTTCCCAGCAGTCCACAGGGAGCCATCTCACTGAATTGCAGGAAGCAAACGAAGATAGAGGGAGAGATGAATGTAGGAGAGAGAGGGAGAGAACTGAGATGGTCTTTGTGGAGGAAGACCGCCTGATATTTATCCACTCGAAAGAGAAAAGACTCATTTTTTTTCTAAGGCCTGAGTTGATTTTGTTTAGTGGGTGCAGAGGGAGAGGCAGAAGCAGCAACGCAGATCAGGAGTGTTTGTGCATGTTTGGCTGTCTTTGTCTCTCTATCTGTGTGTGTGCATCTCTCGGTCTATGTGCGTTGAATAAGCATGAGGTTGAGCATGTGTGTGTGCGGAGGCCCTCTGGGGTGGTGCTGAGCATCAGTGTGCCGTTTTAGCGGGCTTTGCCGTGCCGCATGTTGAACAGGCTCGAACACGCTTCCACAGAGAAAGAGCGATTACCCCAACCACCCCTCCCCATGTACACACAAAAAGTCACACACACAACAAAAAACACAGCGGCAGATTACTGCGATTAGTTCAGCACACACACATTTTCTCTCTTTTTCCTGCCTCTCTCACAAGAGATAAAGTCCCCAAGGTCAGAACTGAATGAGTTATTCATCAGGGTGCTGTGTGTGTGTGTGTGTGTGTGTGTGTGTGTGTGTGTGTGTGTGTGTGTGTTAGGGTGTGTATTGCTGTGTCTATGAGCGTATGTGTTTGACTTTGTGTGTGCCAGCGGGCAAATGCAGAGGGCATATGTTGAAGATGAAAATGGATATTTATCATCACAGAGAGCTGAGAGAGGGCGAGCGTAGGAGGAGAGGAGTAGGGGGAGGAAATGTTACCGTCGAGAAGGAGAAAATGAAAAAATGGGGGTGTAGGGAAGGGGGGCGGACGAGCATAGTTTGGGATGGAGAGAGAGAGGAAACAGAGGGCAGAAGGAAAGACTGCTAGCTGGTCAACAAGGAGCTCTCCGTCCACAGAATTGAAAAGGGCTCAAAAAAGACACGGAAAACGAAAGTGAGTCAACAGGGGTTTGAAAAAGTCATAAGCTCAGTCAGAGCTGTCTAAAAATATTTCTTGAGAAAAGTTGTTTTTTTATTTCTAAAGAGAAGACGGTTCATTAAATATTAATGCTGTGGCCTCTGCTCAGTCTTGTATAATTGATTTCTTTGCTCTCTGTCTGACAGTGCCATATTTGGGTCACACATTTTCTCAGAGAAAGAGTTTGACACCACACACACGCACACACACACACACACACACACACACTCTCACACACACCACAGCTCCCGCACACCACCAACAATGGCTCATTACCCATCTGCCACGAGGGCTGTTTATATTCAGTTCTTACCCATTGAACACCTGCTGAGTCACACAGACACACACTCTCTCTCTCTCTCTCTCACACACACACACACATTAGCCTGCTCTGCTCTGCTGAAGTTTTTTTTTTTTTTTTAAGTTGTTAAGACCAAGAGCCCAGAGAAAAAAACAAAACACTTTTTAGTGTTTTAAATGTTTGCTTTTTCTATGTCAGACTGAATAGTCGGGAAATGAGCAGGAAAATTTTATTCACTCGCCTTTTAGCTCTGGTTTGGTCTCCACCAACAGCCAAGCATTACGGCATGTGAGAGAGCCAAATCTTTAAAGCTGTAGGCCTGAAAAATAAGGAGTTGAAAAAAGCTGTGTGGGACTGAGGGGAACTGAAGAGTTGGTGATGTCTCGGTGCTCATCACTATGAGGAGCCCCCGTCACAGAACACATAAGTCATTAAATTTATTGCTGTATGAAATTTTTGATTGCCACTACTTTAAGGGACCTACTTTAGGGACAATCAGGGATTAACATTTATGTTTTGTGATGTGACTGACACAAAGTGACTACGTAATGTGAGCACGTAATGTAGACTGAGGGAATCAGAGGTGAAATGAGGGCCGAAGGGAGAAACTAAGACACTTTCATGTGACTTTCCACATCTTATTTCCACAAATAAGTTGGAAACTTCACTTGCACCCACTTTGCCAGTGAAGGCCTTGAAAGTGACTGATTATATGTTTCCTGTGTTTCAGAAATGCTGCTGGACGACTTCCTGCTGACCTACCTAGTGTTCATGTCCACCAATGATCTCTGTCAGGCTCTGCTGGGACAATATCCTTAACACACACACACACACACACACACACACACACACACACACACACTCTTTCAGCCTCCACACTGTCCCTCGTTGTCTCCTTGACCACTCTCACCTATAGCAGTGCCCGCTGCAGGGGCCAGGAGGAGGGTAAAGACGCCCTCTTCAGGAAGCGCAAGGTACTGCAGCTGGTCTCCCACTGGACCAGGCTCTACAAGGACTTCCTCAAAGAAGAGGAGCACGTCAGGAGCTTTATGAAGGTACAGAACTACTCCCCTTCATCCCCACATCTGTTGTTTCTCTCTTCTCACTCTGTTTCTTGTATTTCAATGGTTTAATGAGTCTGACCCTCTGGTGTCCTTTCACACGTGTCACTGAAGAACATGAGACGACTCATTCATCTTCATTTGTCTTTCTGTCTTGTTCTAAAATTGGGTTTGTCCTTCCTCAGCTTCTGTACGGCAGGACATCAAGCATTTGGTGGAGAGAGCTGAAGAGCTTTCTGCCTGTCTACCTGTGTGTGTGTGTGTGTGTGTGTGTGTTCCCTGATCTTTTTGTTGAACTGTGTTTCAGCTTTCTCCCACAGGGGCACCTTGTTAATGTTTTTATCTCCTCCTTTTGACAAAGCAAGCTAATAAGAAAGAGAGAAAACACAGGTGCTTTCATGGTGTATCACATGAGGAGTGACAGATACGGGCTGTATGTTTTTCTTTCTAGACTAATACAAGATAGCCAGTAGAATTATTCACATCCAATAACAAGTAACAGATACTACACACCTGTACAGTACGTACACAGGACATCATGGGCATTAAAAACACACACATACAGATTCTTTGTCTTACATTATTTTCACGTTTCTCTGGAGCAGCGCTGCGAGTCTCCACTGCGTCACTGCTGCATTTTCACGTGGTCGGCTGAATCGGACTGTGACAGTCATGACACTGAAAGAGAAACGGACAAACACACACACACACACACACACACACACACACACACACACACACATACACACATACAACACGATCACACATGTACTTATCCACACGCTCACACACGTCAAACACAGACACACACACACACACACACACACACACTCGCCAATCACTTGTCCCTCCATAACCTGACGGCTCCATTGCTCGGTGCCGGGTTGCTATGGAAACCAAAGTGCGAGGGTTGGCATGGGTATAATCTCATATGGAGTGCGTAACCCAGGTGATAGTTGCCTAGTAACAGAGGAATGAGAGGGGAATTGGGATGGGAGGCTACGGCGGGTCAATGACAGCGATAAGCAGGTGTGTGGAGATATGTGTGTACGTGCATGCGTGTGTGTGGATCCTTGTAAGCGCTTAATGTTACTGCCTCATGCTGCTTCATAACTCTCTGCCACGCACACACAAACACTGCAGAGTGTGTCTAGTCACTCATTTGAGTACAAGGTGCAGAATTTGTGTGATGTTTCTTTCATGTAATCGACCCACGCAGCATCATTTACATGATCGTTAATGAGCTGCTCAGACTTCATTCTTTTCTCATCCAGGTTCACTAATAAACAGCAACGTTTATGGAAGGTAGCCTTTATTGACGGCGTCTGAAGTTGAACTTTTTTGGCTTACCTACCATAAGGACTGTCACATTCTAATTTATTTACGTTTTACACAGCGTCCCAGTTTTTTTTGATTGGGGTTGTACAAAAGCACAGATTTTCTCTCTCACCTCCATCATCAGTGCACATTTTGAAATGTGCCACAAGTTTGGAAAGCACTGATATGGATGATGTTATCATAAGGCCTCCTCGTGGTATCTAGCCATACAGATGGTTTTTATTTTGCAGTATTTGCCCAAGTTTTCAGATATCTGACCTTTTATCCTTCCAGCCCACTACTATTAAGTTGAATAGAAGTTCATTCATGATGCTCAGAGCTCACACACCTTGTTTAGGCACAGTAACTCAGATAAGGTAGCAGCGAGTCCAACATCTGTTTGATATGGAGTCAGTGCAGAGTGATGGTTAGAAACTGAGCCCGGTGGATAGCAGTGCCAGAGTCTGAGAACATACAAAGACCAAAGACTAAGGCATTCAAAAGTTATTCCTGCAGCCTTTCTGATTATCAGTCAACAAGTGTGAACACAAGATTGTTGGTGTGATTTCATGGATCTTGCTTTTCTTTTCTCTCTCTCCCTCTCTGTCAGACCTTGTACAGGTGTGTTTTAGAAGATCTGTATGAATTCCCTACACTAGAGAAAGACCTGAAGGAGTTTCAGAAACTTCTGCGTCGCAGACAGTAAGTGTGTTCATCCTCTGTATTCAATATAGTGATAACTAACAACTAAATCTAGTTTTTATGTTTCCATGCCTGCCTGCATCCCTCCTCACTGCTGCTCGTTTCTTTCTTGTAGCACTGTGGATGACTGCCCTCCAAACCAGAAGGTAAATCAGAGATTGCGGATGGTAGATGAGAGGGAATGTTTACTACATCCACATTGCTTGACACTGTCAGCTGTGTTTTACTTTATAAATAAAGATAGAATTTAATAAATATTAGAGATGTGGTGATGTAGTTTTTCAGAACCAGTCAAACCAGTAAGGTTCCTGATTGTGTCAGCCGATGTTGAGTACCAATTCTAGCACTTAAATTAGTCATTTATGACAATATTCCATGAACTTAGACAGTTACAAGAAATAATGATGCCCTTCAGTCATACAGTAGACTACACATTATATTGTACTATGAGGCACTTGAGCCCATAGAGGTTCAATTGTAATCAATCTGAGCTGCACAGGTGCTGATACAGATGCTACAGATGTTATCAGTGCATGACTATATTCAGTGAAGTTTAACTAGTGTATTGTGTGTGACCATGTTTCTCTCTCTCTGTCAGAGTAAACAAATGTATCAGCAGTTGAGTTTGAAGGAAAACTTTGTGCAACTCCGAAATCCACCGACTGAGACTCGTGAGGGTGAGTAACACAAATACATGCACGCGCACATTTGCTCAACACAAATATACTGCCCAAGACTGTACATAGTTATGCACAGACTGAGTTTTGCACATGCAAATAGCTTAAATACAGTGTGTTGCATTTTCCTGTCTGCTGCAGTGCTTGACAAAAATTAACTCAAGTCTCTCTCTCTAAATACTTGAGTTGTTTCTTCATGCTGACTCTACAGCATTTCAGTGCTTTTGTTTTAGCCACTCGATGAACATTTTCTATGTTCTTCCAGTTATCTGTTGCGTGTACGTGAGCGCTGACTCCTACCTGAGTGTCCACACGCACCCCTCAATGGAGGCCCATGAGCTGCTGAGGATTGTGGGTCTGAAAATGGACCGAGCAGAGGAAGACATGGTGCTCGCTGTGGTGTCCAACACTGGAGGTACACAGAAACACAAACACACAAAGAAATGCATGCAATTAAATCTTGAAAATGCTCATTTTCTGCACTGGTGGTTCCCACAGTTCTGACCGTTTATTGATAACACCTATTGTAATTTCTGTTTTTTTAAAATAAGGTGATTAAATGAGCTACTCTACAATCATCCCCCTTGGAAACTGCAAAAGTACAAGTACCCGTGGTTGGGAATCACTGTTCTACCCTCTTGGCTCTAAAGTATTATCATCTCTCTCTCCCTCTTTTCTGTGTATATTTGTCTCTACAGAGCGGAGGGTGTTACAGCCCAGTGACTGCGTGTATTCAGAGTCTCTGACCCCACAGGGAAAGCTTGTGGCCTGTCGCAGGGATCTCACTGAGATTTTGGTACGGAAATGCGCTCATTCAACACTCAACACTCATTTTTCATAAGCATTGATAGAGGCTAAAGATGCAGCTTGCAGGTTTAAAGCAAACCACCACCTCTCAAAGATATGATAATTTGGGCATTTGCTGCTTCTGCTATCGTTGGTTGCCTCCGTATCGTGTTCTTGCTAAATCAGGCATGAAAATGAATATTCTAATTCCCCAGCTGACATATTTTCACAGTGTTACGATGAGTCATGCATTATAAGCAAGCCGGAAAGACTCAGGCCAGGTGATTGTTATTAACTCTGACTCAATAGGAGAGAAAAGGTGTGAGCCACAATTACTTTGTTGTTGCCCAACCGTGACAGCAGGATTGGAAAGTGCTGTATCAGGGCAGCGTGTTGTTCTGTAATGGCATGTTTTCCACAGCAGAGCTTCAGTTGTGAATCATCAAATAATTTTGCAATATTGAGCATCGTACCAACTGCACTACTATCCAACCAGCAGGCTGCTAGGTGTGTAATATTTAGTTTTATTTAGCATATTGTCTGCTGAGTCAATCGTCGGGCCTTCAAATGCAGAGCTGTAGTTAATATGGTGACCTGTAACCAGAGCGATTGTGTTGCAGAATCATCACTTCCCTGTTAGCTTTCACTTCTGCTTGTATGTATGCTGGAGGTACTTGTTGTAATGTGTCTGGCTGTTTTTTAGCTTATTTGGAGGTTGCCCTATTCCTGTAGATAGACAGCACCTGTGACAGTATATGTATTTTTGTGTGTACATTGTATTTCTATGTACTAACTTAGCTTTCCTTTGTGTGTGCAGCCTCCTTTAACGGACAGTGCTGAGCTAAGCAGGAGGCCGGTGCGACTCTTAGGTATTAACACCTGGGATGTGGCAGCTGCTCTCACACACCTGGACTGGAGCCTCTTCAAATCCATCCATGAGGTATATACTCACACACACAGGTACACAAATGTATGCATATGGTGTGTGCACATAGTGTAGAATAAATTTATATTCGTGACAGATTGCTGGAATATAAGCATTTAAGACTGCAAATGCTCTCCGGTACTTGCCGGATCATGAGTACAGAAAGTCTTCTTGCAGCTGAGTGGCTGTCAGGAAAAGATTAATATTTGTGAGAATGGGGAAGCACAGCACAATGTGAGCATTTAATGCTTTTCTCTGATGCATATGATTGCAAATTGAATTTATTCAGGTTTTGGGCTGTTGGTTGGACAAAACAAGCAATATTAAGATGTCACCATGGGCTCTGGAAATATATGACTGATGTTTTATAGACGTTTTTAAAATGATTAATCAAATCATCAAAAGAAATAACACAGACTCTTGCCTCCCTCCACATGCAGCAGGAGCTGGTGTACTACACCCTCAGCCGTGCTCCTGGTACGGGCCACACGGCGGCGCTCTCAGTCCTGCTCCAGCGCTGTAACGAGGTCCAGCAGTGGGTCATGTCCGAGGTGCTCATGTGTGTGTCGCTCAACAAGAGAGTACAGCTGCTCAAGAAGTTCATCAAGATTGCAGCTCAGTAAGAACACACACACTATCAGAAATGCACACAATGTATTGCACGTGTATTAAACTCATCAAGATTTCTATGCATAATGACCTTGTAACATTTTTGTGTGTTTTTAGCTGTAAAGCCCAAAGAAATTTGAACTCGGCATTTGCCATCATCATGGGTCTCAACACAGCAGCTGTCAGTCGACTCAACCAAACCTGGGAGGTAAGCGTGTGCGTTGTCATTTAGTGTGTTTGTACACATGCACTTTAAATCAAATTCTGACCAAACGGCTTCCTTTCAGAAATGTCCGGGGAAGTTCAAGAAGCTTTTCTCGGAGTTGGAGCTCATCACGGTGAGACTTACTTGACACATGCAGAGATAGACGTCGACCATGAAATATGTTCTTCTTTTCATTTGATAATGAAATCTTGAAAGCTTGTCTCTTTTTTCAATTTATTCCTTTCACACTGTTCTCTCTCTTTCTCCACCTGCCCACCACCTTTCTTCAGGATCCATCTCTGAACCACAAAGCCTATAGGGAATCCTTCAAGAGGATGAAACCTCCTAAGATCCCTTTCATGCCTCTTCTCCTGAAAGGTATCACTTCTGACCCCTCCACACACACACACACACACACACACACACACACACACACACACACACACACACACACACACACCCCTTATTGTTTTTGGTGAATGAAACCTTAATATACTTTTCCCCTGCTTTTAGATATCACCTTTATTCATGAGGGAAACAAGACCTTCCATGACAACCTGGTCAACTTTGAGAAACTGGTAAGTTGCATCTGTTTTGTAAGGTCTGTCAGTTTTTAGTAAATGCACAACAGGTCAGATAAATGGAAAATGGGGTTAAAATGCTTTAATTTATATAGCACCCAAAGCACTTTACATTTTGCCTCCCATTGTGTGCACACACACACACACTTACACACGGATGGCAGCGAGCTACCATGCAAAGTGCTGGTCTAACCAGCAGGAGCACTTTTGGGCTCGTTTTAAGGAGGTAAGGATCCGACTGCCAACCCTGTGATTAGCGGACAGCCAGCTCTGCCTACTGAGCCACAGCTGTTCCCATCAAACGTTTGTTTCACAGTAATTAATTTAGGGCAGCATGTCGCCAAAAAGAAAAAAGAGTTTTGACAAGTTAGGAAAAGAAGAGAGAAAGATTAGTCACAATCAGCTGCTGGTGTGTGAGAAAACTCACCGCTGCACTGCAGTTTGACAAGCTGGGCACACATTTTAGACAGTAGAGTCTGCATTGAAGCAACCAGGGAAGCCCTGCTATGTATATTAGAGAAGCCAGTCAGAAGTAATCAGTGTGTTATATGTATTAATGAACGACCATGAATGCAGACATTTATTACTGTAATTCTGTAGCAAGGCTCTTCAGCCCTGTTACTATTCTGTTCATTAAAGCTGTATCGAAGATAATCCGAACTGTTTCAAGAGAGTTAGTAATAATTCATGTTAGCGTAAAGGCGTAAATGTATAAGGTCAAAGAGTAGAAAACTGCTGCGGCAGTCAGTGATCAATAATGAATGGAGAGTCAGAGTGCTGTTTGTTATTAGTGCTCTGGAACAGCACAAGTCTGCCTCAGAATATTAGATCTGGTTTGATTGATATTGCACTGATGCAACATGTCTTCTTTTAAACCAACAGCACATGATTGCAGACACAGTGAGAATGATTCGCCACTGCCAAAGCGACCAGCCAGGTGAGCCCTCTCGCTCCTTCAGTTGGAACAACAGTCCTAACTTCACAAATTAGAACACAGGCTCAGTTTCGTGGGCTCTTCAGGTCTTCAGTCTCCCCTCTTGTGACAAACAGTTTCTTGTGGGTGAAGTATTGATGTTTGGATCCAGTCATTGTGAGGAACGTACTGCCATCTGCAGCTGAGTTAGTGTACTGCACCTGTACCTGAGTGCTGTCTCTCCCACTCAGTTTTCTCTTACAGTTTCCAAGCAACCATTTCCAGACAGTCTTTTACTCTCTTTGTATGGCCATAACACAGTCTGTGTTCGTGCCCACTGTGTGCGAATGTTACTGTTGTTGAGTCCAGCAGAAAGCTCTTCTGTGTGTCACTGATGTGCGTGTTTTGTGTCTGTCCCATAGGCAACGAGGTAATTGGGGTCGACAGCGCCGAGGTGAGGGCGAGCGTTCACTGCCTGCACATTATTGACAATCAGCAGACGCTTTTCGAACTGTCACACAAACTGGAGCCACGTGCATAAAAACACACACACACACGCACACAGACGCACCCATACACACATACCCTCACAGACACATACACACACACAAACCCACTGGACACAGCGCAGTGGAAATGTGACACAGAGGACGCTTTGCACAGCAAAAAGTCACACATGCATACACTGCAACAAAATCATAGTACCAGCAGAGGGGCCAAGTGGACAATAAGGTGCCATGTGTTCTGACAAAGACACGGAGCTGCCTGCTTTCTGAAGGCTTTGACGCCCAGCTTGTGTTCATAAAGGATTTATACAGTCCGTACATGCTCTGTGAACTGTCTACAGGAAGAGATTCTGCACAGCAAGACGGAGATTTGCCAAACTGAGACAGAGGATAGAGGAGGCTGTAATTAGTTTGTACAGTATCTATTGGACTGAATATGCCCTTGTTTCTGTTCCTGTGATGAGCTTTTGGTTATTTATGAGCTTGGTCAGCAGGTGGAATGTTCCTTTAATTTCGTCAAAGTCTCATCACCCTCCTCGGAGGTCAACAAGGACTTGATCGCCTCTTCATCATTTCAGTTACCAACACAAAGTCGTCTATAGAGGAGTTAGACTTGTTTATAACCTGATGGCCACAATCTGCCCCATCGACGGTCTCATACGATTTCATCTGCATATCACATACCTCGTGACGCATGTATATCCAGATTACATGCCATAGTTATTTAGGTGTATGATGTGGAGCTTTCCTTTGGTTATTGAGTGATTCTTATGTAACACATCAGCAGTCAGTGCTGAAGCAGTACAACACTTTCACATATTTACACCTTTTTCTCCTTTTCTCGCCGAGGCTCTGTCTTCCAACTAAAGATGCAGAGCCTCGGTGAGTGACAACAGGTGTGACGTTAACGGTGCATTGTGTCTGGCATATGAAGGGAGCACTGTGAGAAGCGTTGTTCTTGACTCGCTGTGACATGAAACACTAAAGCTCTCCTGAATGTGCCAGAGTTCAAACACCGTTGATGAGGAGTGAACCGTTTTTAGAGTCCTGGTTGACTTTTAGCCAAACACTCCTCATGCACTCTTCTCTATGATGGTTTTCTGTGAATAGATAATGAGGATTTTACATTGTATATAACGTGGACCTGTACATTTTTCAGTGCCAAATGTCACATTGAGTCCTGCGGTGAAAATGGACTATAGAGCTCTTGGTTTATTTAGGAATCAGTGTCTGTTTTTTTTATCGGAGAATTTCATTTCCTTGAACGCGCCCCCTGGGACGACGTCTGGTCCTTGATCATGTAAAGCAGATCTGACTCCTCACGGAGATGCTTTCTGACATTATGACAACTGATTTCAGGGCGCACGATGGTATCCCACTCACCCCGGGTTGCTATGGAAACACAGCCCCGTCACAGAGCTGTTTTTCTTTCTTTTTTAATCCTTGAGTTATATCACCTTGACAGATACGTCAAAGCACTGCACCACAGTTAAGAAATAGCTTTATTCAACAACATCATGTTCGCGGGGAGATTTGGACGTGGATGATTTATTCTGACTGACTGAAAAGATCACATGATCCAGAAGTGGTCTTGTGGAAACTGTTTGTGAAAACCAGCGCAGGGCGTGGACAGAATAATGGAAGCACAGACTTCCTCTGTTAGAGTGAGACTGTTTTTTCTTTTACAGCTTTGGTTCATCCAGTAATTTAAAAACACACTAACTATATGCAGACTGGAAAAATTATCCTCTGAACTAAATAAATCCTCAAATTCGGACAATACGCTCCTGTTGGCACGGCCATGACGTGAAAAACTATTGTTATTCCAGTCACCATGGGACCAGCCTGTCTCTTTATAAAATGATCACCCTGGCTTAGTCTGTAGTCTCAAGGAAAGAAATGCAGCATGTGATGAGAGGAATAATTCAGAAATTATACATGAGGGATGATGATACATACAAATGATGCCCTTTAGAATCACGAGCAGTCTTCACATCTAGCAGACGCTAACTGTGTTTGTGTTACTTGGTCCTCACCCTGTATCTGTTCATGCATAGCCTGTCACTTCAGTGGACCATTTCTGCTGAGTCGGAGAGAAATCCAGAGGAGAGATTCCTGAAAGTTATGTAGCGATGCATTGTTTGGATGGATCTAAAACATGGGGGGTAACGTGCAATACGGTAGAAATGTTGTTGCCACAAGTGCTTGTCGTCATTTCAACACTAAGCCTTTCAGAGCACAGAGCTGCTTTCTCCTTTTAAAACCTCTTCGCTTCATTACAAGAAAGAGATGAAAGATGATCCCAAGGTGAAGACTCGCTTTTAAGCAGAATTCTTGTGTTATGAGGAGCTTCGTCATCATCTGTGTATTAAAAACTCTTAAAGGCAAACTAACCTGCTGTTGTCACCAACGCTCTGACACTGAATGTGAAGCCAGTTTCTCAGACACTGCTGCTTTGGACTAGTCACCCAAGTTGATTTATTCTGATTGAAAGCTGACTTGGGCCATTTAAGTAGTACTTTTTCCGATTGTACAATAACATTCATAAATTCTGAGTGTCAATTTCCCCTTTAAAGCGAGACTGTGTAACTTTTCCTGAACGGCAGCCACTGCAGCTTCTTGAGAACGTTATGGGATAATGCTAAATGCCGAACTGCTGTTTAGCATTTAGCTAAAGAGCTAAGATGCTGTAATAGTAGCACAAGTGGAGAAAAGTCATAAAGCTAAAGCTGTGTGTTTGCCACCTTGAGACTTAAGTAAAACTCTTAAATTGAGCAACAATGTGTTTCCTTGCTTTTGACTTCAGCTTTTCATTTCTAAGGGAAATATTATGTTATTTCTTCTCTTCGGTTCCCCAGTCTTGCTTTAAAGATGCCTTTTGTGAAACCCAGTCAGCGATTCCTTGACTGCTGGAGCTAATAAGTCAGAGCCATGGTCTGTTCATATTCAGTGTCATAGGAAGGCCTCGTGGTAGTCATTTTTACTATTAACCTGTACATGATGCACACATGCACAAACACACCTCTGCTCATTGTGTTCAAAGAGCAGGTTAGTTGTGCTCTACTAGTTATTTATTATGATGTTAATTTATGTGTTTCTGAGGTGACAGAAGTTCATGTGCCATGTTCAGAGGGTCAACAATGTGGATATGTGGTTTGAAGCTGCAGAGCTGGAATGTAAACGTACTTGTTATGTCTTGTGGCCACTGGAGGGCAGCAGAAGAGCAAGTCAGTGTGACGACGCTCATCTCCTTCCTCTGGTGTCAAATGCTGTAATGGACAGGAAACCAACAGGAAGGTGTATTTAGTGTTTAATCGGCTGTTATGACTGTGTAAAGTTAAGGGTTTTTTTTTTTTTAAATAATGTTGTTTAAAACCTGTTTGCATGTTAAAAAAAACACAAAGTTCAGAATGCAGGAGAGGACACATTGAAGGCTTTGTACTATTGTAATATTGTTGATGTGTAAATATATGCCCATGTTTGGTATGTTGTTATTATTTATCAGTTGTAAATGGAAAAAAACAAACAAACAAAAAAAAACTAGTCAACCACAAAGCAATACGTCTCCCCTCGTGTCCCCTCAACCTTCTGACAGCTGAAGCCACATGTCTTTTCTAAAGCTGCGTTTTATTATGTCAAAATATGACTGAAATGAATAAATTATAGGTTTTATGTGACATTTTCCGAGTGAGCTTGTGGTCCTTTTTGGCTTTTGTTCAGACACTGAGTAGTGTACAAGTGTTTTCCAGATGCATTTGACCAGTGATATCACACCAACAGCACAAACACTGTTACATAAAGCACATCACAGAAAGTGGCTCTTCGACTTTCTCTGCATGGTTCTCGATAACATCCTGCAGTGCAGATCACATACTTAGAGACTCTTTCTTTATATAAATGATTATAAGACGGGTTTCCAGTGCCCACCGCCCCCAGTCTGAGTGTCATCCCACAGTGGTGATGACCACCTTCCTTCCTCCAACACAATTTCCTTAAATATCTCATTACTAATCTGCCAAAATGAATAAAGATCAGGGGTTTTGATAGCATGCCATATTTATGAAGAAGGAGTTTGCAACCAGTCACAGCAGAGCACCTATTTCCTGTTGGGAAAGAGTCTGGATAATTTCAAACATGGCCCCATAGGCTACAAACAGACTAGTTTAAAAATGTTGGGCTAAAAGTGGTTAAATGGGCAAACAACTAAATCATAACCACGGGAGAGGAACTTTGGGTCTTCAGCCTTTTGGGGGTTGATGTGTGAGTCTTGGCACATTAACCATCTGTGTGATCCACCAGAGGAATATCCGACATTAACAAAGGATACTTTCCCAGATGTAACTCTACTCTGTTAACTTAAAAAGCAAAACTTAAACCCTTGAAAACAGAGAATATGGCTTTGGTTCACTGTGGAAGAAAACGACAAGATCTGCACCAGAATAAGAGGAACTGACAAAAGCTTTATTGATTTATGGCGGCCTCTGATGAATCACTGTGACCTGGTCCAATGGCTGAAGGACACATTGGGTCAAAAGGTTTTCTGTGGAAATTCTGTGGAATAGATGTCAGAAGTACATATGCCTGCATCGCACAGTCATTTAGGGGTTGTGCTTAAACTTGGCAGTAACAGTAATTTTCTAAACAGTAATTTAGCATTTAGCTAAAAAGCTTCTGTAATAGTAGCACAGGTGGAGAAGGGTCATAAAGCCAGTGAACTGACCTGTCTGTTATACAGAGTGGTGCAGCAATATGGCTTCCTGATGCTGCTAACCCTGTCATTTTGCAGTCATCCTGGTGGGTCTTTTACACAGCAGGAAGTAGAAATGAGGGGGAGTGAGATAAACAGAAGAGACAGGCTTGGTGGTGCAGGTGCTGTGTAATTGTCAATCTGGCAGAGTGCTCTTGGAAACTGTGCAGAAAGTGAAACAATAGACATTAAAGGTCTAGTGTATTTGGATTTAGGGGTATCTTCTGGCAGAAAATGGCAGAAATGGATACAATAAGTATATGTTTTCATTTGAGTTTCGTCACTTGAGAATAAGTATTGTGTTTTTGTTACCTTAGAATGAGTAGACCACAGTTTGTGTGCCTGCAGCACTGTGTGTCAGACAGACTGGTCAGTAACACTGGGGGCCTGCAGGGGACAGTACTATCTCCCTTCCTCTTCACCATCCACACCACAGACTGCAGCCAGCCTGCCATCTTCAGAAATTCTCTGATGACTCTGCTATAGTTCGATGATTGAATAGGGGTGAGGAGGCTTTGTCACATGGTGTGACCAGAACCACCTGCAGCTCAAAACGGCTGAAATGAAGGAGCTGGTTGTGGACCTGAACAGGGCCAAGGCACTGGTGACCCCCATTCCCATCCAGACTGCTGAGGTCCTTCAACATCTGCCAAACAATGCTGAGGATGTTTTATGAGTCTGCAGTGGTCAGTGCTCTCCTGTCCGTCAATGTGTGCCAGGGCAGCAGGTTGACGGTTGCAGACGCCAACAGACCCAGCAAACTGATTCACAAGGCCAGTGACGCTGTGGGGGTGGACCTGGACTCTCTGGAGGCAGTGACAGAGCGGAGGATGCTGTCCAAGTTAAGTGTCATTCTGGACAATGTTTCCTACCCACTCCACAACTTGCTGGACAAGCAGAGTTCATTCAGTGTGAGACTCATCTATAACTGACTATATATTGGTATAAACTATAAATAAATGTATTCAAGTAAAAAGAAAATGTACTTCAAAATTGTACTTCAGTTCTGTATTCTAATGAATATATATCTTGTCACATTCTATTACTGCTGAAAGTCTGTTTGAAGTCTTAATGATGTACAAATATCTGCTTACACAGGCACCAAACACCTAAGGCAAAAATCACTGTCATATTGAAGGGGCAGGTTCTCCGGGATTACCACGCCCATATGCCGTTTTCGCGCCAGAGCACGGACTGCACCATTGTATATGCGGGGGGCACTCAGATGAGAGACTACATTTTACTATGGAGAACAACACCTTTATCAAAACACGCTAGTTTTTAGTGGTTTATAGTCATTTATATCGTTTATAGTCTTTAGTGGAATCTCAAAATTACATGCATTGCACTTAACTACAAATTCTGGTTAAGCTAAACAACAAATAAACCCCTACTTTTACAATCACCGGACTTCTCCACTGGTTAATTTTTAAATACACCTCTGCTCATTGGTTTTCATGTTCGAAAACCAAACTTTGTGCTGGACAGACATTTGCGGCAAACCAGAGGTAAAATGACTCTCACTTCAAAGGTAAGTAGCAGACCACAGCATGTGAATGTACCTGTTTTTCCCACGTTGCTTTTTGTAGTGTAAAGTCACAAAGAGGCAAAATGAACACCATTGTTCACGGCTAGCGTTGTAGGCTTGGCCTGAATCTACTCTTCTGTAAAGATGCTTTCATAGGTTTCTCCTCCGAATAAGGTGGCAGTTTTTAGTTAATTCAGATCTGTAGCTCATGTATGTATTAAACACTATTTGCAACATTTGTCTTCCGTCTGTGTTTTGACCCGGACAGCCAGCTACCTTACACGTGATCGTCAACATTTTGGCTAAATGCC
Source organism: Chaetodon auriga (assembly GCF_051107435.1). Lineage (NCBI taxonomy): Eukaryota > Metazoa > Chordata > Actinopteri > Chaetodontiformes > Chaetodontidae > Chaetodon > Chaetodon auriga. The sequence continues at coordinate 11,329,242 of NC_135090.1, read as the reverse complement.
TGAACAGTAACAGTTAAGCTAATGCTCAAAGTAAAGGAATGTTTTGTGATGGTATATGAGCCCAGTCTGTGTCGCCTTCCTCCTGAAAGGTCAGAGGTCAACACCCCTTTGGCTGGAGGGGATGGTTCTGCAGATATTAACAAGTGGGACCAAGGACATAGTCTGAACTGCGTGGATCAAACACTGCTTAACTCCCAGTTACAGGCCCTAAAAGTTCGATCGTGTCCTTAGATAAAGGCTTGTACGCTGTTAAATAAGTGTGCAGAACCCCTAACCCCAAATGTTGTGTTTTGATCCCCTTTAACAGCTTACAGAAACACACACTGTAGTTGTATCCGCTCGAAACATCATGACTTGACCTCATTTTAATAATGATTAAAAATCAATTCAAAATCATCTTTATAAGCTATATCTATATCATCTATAACTATGATGGTGTGTACAGTTCTTTCTATAAAGCAAAACCCCTCCCAAATCCCAAGTGCGTATGTTCATGTAATGTCATTCCTGCATTTCCTCATCTTCATCAAAACATTGTGTGTGTATTTGTGGTCACGCAAACATCTTGACTTCATTTCCTTCCTCATCAAACATTTGCATATCCGTGTTTACAACCGTATTTGCTACCTTGCGGTCTTCTTCTTCTTCTTCTTCTTCTTCTTCTTCTTCTTCTTCTTCTTCTTCTTCCCGGTCTTTGTTGGCACATGGCAGCGTATCATGCTACCGCCAGCTGTCCGTCAATGGGACAGTGTCACACCGTTGGTTGGACTGTGTATCGTGCACAAGATGAACAAAACAGGGACCTACTTTTTATTTTGAAAGCGGCCCTTGAATGACCTGTCTGTGGCGCCTTCACAGCTGTAACTTCACTGCCATGAAGTGCGTCATTGTCACAGTCATTAATATTGTATAATGTAGTGATAACAGAGCTACAGGTGGAACGTGTCACTTGTTCCACCAAAGCTAGTTTAACGTGATGCTCGATATATCTGCCGACAGGCCCCGTGCTTCAAATCCAAGTTCATCACTGCGGAGCTGGCTCATCTGTTCAGCCAGTCTGACAGTGAGGAGGAGTTTGAAGGTTTCAGCGAGAATGAGGAGGAAGAGGACAGAGGAAATTTTAACAAACGGCGAAAGAGCAAGGTATGAAGTGTTTGTTGTTTTCTGTATTATTTGCTGAAAATGTTTGTGATACCACGGTCATAACACCATCTTTTCTCTCCAGATGGAGGAATCAGAGGTGGACAGTGACGTGGACACTGGCTTCTACTCTGATGGTGAGGAGGACCCCCCATCAAAGAGGAGGAGTCTTTTAGTAGCCCTGAGGTAGGTGTGCGTGCGTGTCAGTTAGTAAATAAACAAAATAAAGGTTGTTAAATGTAATAGTTTTTTTTTTTCTGATCAGCTGTATTTCATTATGTTGGAACGTCCAGATCCACGTGTAGATGTCTGCTCTGTTTGGTGCAGTACAAATGCATTATGTGCAGCACTTTTCATTTATGTCAAAATATCCCTCACTGCTGCTGGCATGAATAAAGATTCTGATGTTTTTAATTGAGGGCGAACTGTGACACATTTGATACGCTGAATCCTGATCAGACAGAAATATAAGGGGACTAATATTTGTAATTCGGTCAAAGAAAGTTAATTATCCATAGATTCATCTTATTGCTTTTTCCACTATTTTCCACTATATTTGATGCCTGTTTCATAACAATGGTGTTGATTGTCCAGTGATTGAACAGTGACCTTATTTTAATCTTGCTCCTCAGGTTTCCAGTCAAAAGACTGTCTACCCCCAAACAGGAACCGCAAGAGAAAAATATCCAAAAGCCAGTCAAGGTAACTCCACTTTCACGGAGAGCCAGTGGAAGACAGAGGATGAAGCAGCAGCAGCAGCAGCAGCTGCAACAGGATGAGGAAGAAGAAGAGGATGAGGAGGAGGAGGAGGAGGGGGAGGGGGAGGAGGAAGACAAAGACAAAGAGGAGGTCTTGTCTCAGAGTCTAAGGAAACGAGACAACAACATCAAGGAAAACAAAGCCATGGTAATGAACCTTTCCAACCTTTTGAGTTTTCCTCATGTTCTGACAAACTGTGTGATCTGTTTACTATAGTAACATCAGTCCATCCTTTGTCACATGTCCTTTGACTCTGGTCATCTCTGTGTACTTTCAGCTGGCTAAGCTGTTCGCTGATCTGAGCACCATGGCTGACCTGACTCTGCCCACCACCCCTCAGGTAAGATTGTGCGCCAGCACCAGTTTGTCGCAATCATAAACAAAAACAAATGAATAAATTTAGCTCAGATAACCTTTTTTGAGTAATAGTGATGCATAGTACAAACTTCAAGTGTGCTTATCTAATCAAATAGCTTTAAGGCAAGATATTTTTATAACAAGCGTAACATGTGGTTTTTACACCAACTGATTTCCAAATACCGTCTTTGTCTTATTTCTGCAGAAGAAGAAGCGGACGCCAGAAAAGGCAACGTCACGGAAACGCAAGTTTGAACCAGAGGTGGGGTCAGAAAGGAGGAACCCGTCCCGTAAGGCTCGTCCTCCTGAGAAATTTGCTGTGGAGGAAAAGAGCGAGCCAGTTATCCACCGAGGTCCCAGGACAGTAGACCTCAGGAGACTGGTGCAGGTACAGTGTGCAACACACACTGTACACTGACTCCTACACAGCTCTCATGTATATGTATAGAAAACTTTGCATCAAAACCTTATTGGCAGCACAGCAGTGACGTGTTTGTGCAGCCTCAGTTTGACCTGCAATCTGTCGGTTGTGATCGGGCAGGTGGATGAGGAACATGTCGGCGAGGGAGGGAAAAAGAGGAAGAGCTACAGTTCCAGAAGGAGCCAGTATGACGTCAGGTCGGTCGACGAGATCACCAAAGAAGACCTGGACAACATAGCGTACCGCAGCAAAGACAAGATCTGGGACAAAGAGAATGTGAGTGGCATCAAGCCTTTCCCCGTTTAGTGCTGTCGGTGCTTCACGGTACCATCAGGTCTCCTGAGTTAGTGCGGCTTTTCACCGTGTTTGTGTGTGTGTTTCTCTTCCAGGGCAGCTCGTGTCACCAGTGCAGACAGAAGACTCTGGACACCAAGACGGTGTGTCGCAGTGGCTTCTGTGTGGGGGCCAAAGGCCAATTCTGTGGGCCGTGCCTGAAGAACCGCTACGGAGAGGATGTACGCGCTGTGCTGCTGGACCCGGTCAGTGCTGATACACGTTAAACATTTCATTTTCAGTTTCTCGCACTTTGTATCACTTAGTAACAGCACGGTTGGCCACTCACACTAAATTTGGACCTTTTCTTTGCAGACTTGGTCTTGTCCCATCTGCCGTGGGATGTGTAACTGCAGTCTGTGTCGTAAGAAGGAGGGCCGCTGTGCTACTGGCATCCTGGTGGGATTGGCCCGTTACAACGGCCACGACAATGTCCACCAGTATCTGGAGAGGTACGTCACCTCATTGTCACTGTACAGAACATACGCACAGTGTCAGTGTGACATCACTTTAGGACTGACCGTGGAAAAATAATTGATAGAATTAAGCCACTTCTACTGTTTACATCTTTGTCAAGGGAAATTATTAGTCATTTAAACTGTCAGTCAGTGGACAGAGAATTAATAATCATTATAAACAACGAGAATTGGAAGTTTTTCTCTTTTTCTCATTTCTCAAGTTGGACAAACTAACAATTTTTAGATGTTACTTTGAGCTCTGGGAAATTACAATGTGTATTTTTCACGACATGACATTTTAGACTGAAGTGTTTATTGATGAGATGGAAGAATTCCTGATGGCTCACGAATGACAGGCAGTCATCGCAGCTTGACTGAGATCTACTGTGTGTTGCCAGCAGATGGCGCTCATGTCTTGTTTTCTCTCCATCACAGTATTCAGAAGGAGCTGAAGTAAAGTCCAGAGAGGAGAAGCTGCACATACAGCTGGGACCTGGAGCAGGCCCTCGTGCTGCACAGTACAGTAGAACTCATTTTAATGATCGTTTTTAGGTTCAGACCAAACTTTTACTTAACTATAGAAACTAAAGAGAAAAGATGGTCTTTAATGTCACCTTAACATAAGGCACATACACTGTTAATATGTTTTATATATCCTGATTTAAGGCTGCATAAGATGCAGAGATGATTTAATTGTGTCAAAGTCAGTACTCAGTTTTGAGTTGTATATTTTCCATTAGAATATTTCTCCTCTTGATGTTCACTAGGGCAAATCTGACAAATACTTTGTGTGCTACGGATGCAAAAGGATCCTTTTAAACCAACTGCTTGTCTAAAAACTTTGCAGCATTCTTGTCAGTCCACTGTAAATTTTAATAAAGAATGGCATTATCTCAACGATTTGCCATGTTTTTTCAGATACATTTATGCAGTCTTTTATCTGTTTGCTGCTTGTATCAGCTCTCACAAATGTCAACAGTACACCACAGAGACTTCTAAGGAGGAAAATCAAGCCCAACATTATTGTGCACACATTTTTTTTATGATGCACCAAAGTTGTGAAACGTTGCTGAAGGAGAAGCTGGGTAGGATAAGGAAAGTGTGTGCATGTGTGTGTGGATCTGTGTGTATGTATTACTCATGTTGTTGGGATGTACATTTTCACAGTCACTTTGTGGGGACTCTTCTTCCTTATGGAGACAAAATGAAAGTCTCCATAATGTATATCCTTAAATTTTGTGTGTGTGTGTGTGTGTGTGTGTGTGTGTGAGATAGAGATCAGATACAGATGAAGCCTTTGCTCCTGGGGTGAGCGGACAGCCAGTCAGCTGATCTCATGTCATGACCAGGTAGCTGCAGGGCAGGGGTCGGCCGTAGGTCACTGGGTCTTCATGAAGACATCATGCAGTGAGAGTCAGGAAAGAAAGGTGTAGTCTTCCATGTCTGTAGTTTTTTTTCTTTACATTTTGGATTTTTATCGCTCTCATTTTTCTTGGTCAGAATCTGCCCCGTGTGTCATTTAACACCCAAAGTGCTAAAAAAAATAATAATAATGGAGTCAAAACTTCAAACCTCTGTCCTCATTCTGATACTTGAAAGTACATTCATCTCCTTTTCTGACCTCCAAAACTCCCCAAAAACACCTGAGGGTGTAGGTTTAGGAGTTTCTGAAGTGCTTCAAAGGTGTGACATGTCAAAGGTATGCACGAGCTGCCTACTGCTTTTTGTAAACTAGGTGACCTTGTGGTGAACTCTCACGAGCTCCTCTTTGATCGTAGCCGAGTTGGACTTGTGGTGTTTTGTCGATCATGTTTTTTTGACAATTTATGGCCTCATTTTCCATCTATGCAAACCAAAAAAGCCAAGCAGTCAAAGCAGCTGTTTTTTTTTGTTTTTTTTTAAGTGGTAACACTTTGTTCTGTCACTGAACGGTCATAGATTTGATCCTTGCAGCACTGTCAGCAGAAACCATAACTGAGGAGGAGTTCTGTGTGTGTACAGGTCAAAGTGTACCACGTGTACATGTGTATTTTCCATCTGATTGAGTAACACAAATACCAGATCGTCAGAGGGGATTTTAAGACAGTTTTAATCACTTTATTGTGTTATGCAGGCAAAGCATCTTTTCTGCTTGAAGTTGTCCTTTTTTTCTTTTTTTTTTTTTATTGACATAACACGTTTGTACAAACCAGTTTTAAAAATATCAATAAACTGGAGCCTTTGAGGCTAACCTGGCAAAAAACCCATTATCAAATGTCATGGAGACGAACAAACATCTTTAGAAAAAGATTTACAAATGAGATGTCACTACAAAATATCAAAGAAAGAAAAGTTGGTTGTCACACAAAATATTACCAAAAACATCTAAATTTGTTTGGTATCAACCTTTTCAACTTTAAACAAATAGTAACATTTTTTGCTTTCTTCTTCTTTTGTTATTTATTTTTCTCCAAAAACACGTTATGGCGCAAAGAGAAGAAGAAGAAATGAACAGCAATGGTCAGACGTAGAAAAAGAAAGCCGGAGCACGGAGAGTAAAGAAGAGAGAAGCAGCACTACGGCAAAAAACTGAAACATGCTGTACACAACCTCAGAGTCAACGCACACAAATACACGTCCAGCAAAAGGCAAATAGTACAAATCAAGGATAAATAATAAATTAGCCGTACACACTGGGGTCCTGTGTGTTAACATATTGGGGAGGGGACTTTTGAAAACAACTGATAAATTCTATAAAATGATCTTTTAATTTAAAAAGAATGTACGCACTGAACTAACACAGAGCAACACCACCAGAAAACATAATATCCACACAGCTAGATGGCCCGACCCACTCCCACCCGCAGCTCTTCCCGCTCTTCACCTCTCTGTGCTGTGGTCCGCTCTCCTTGTCACCCCCTAATGATGCAGGAGAGCCCTCCCTCCCCTCTGTCTCCACCAACCCAACTCCGACGTCCCCTCTGTACGACAGCTTGTGTTAAGGCAATTGCGGTACATCGGTGGCGTTGCAGGGTCGGAGGTGGAGAGGGGCGGTTGCCAGAGCACAGGAGGCAAAAAGCAACGTCGGTGAAGGCGCTGTCGTCTGACGAGTCGGCCGTTACGTCTGCCGGGTACCGCCCGATGGCCGTCATCTCACTGGATGGACTGTGTCGCTAAAGCCACCCCGTGGTGTCTGCAGAGTAACCGGCTTTGGTCAGATGACAGCACAGCTTTCACGCGTTTTCCCGAATCTTCGAGCGAACTGGCTTGTTTTATCAACAGAGAAAAGTTCCCCTGACAATGTAAACATGGTTTCACTAGGATTGTCATTATAGTATTGCTTTCACTACACAAACAAAGTTGTAGAAAGCTAGATTGTTTTTTTTTCTATAGAAACCTTTCTTCTAATGGCCACTGCGCCTCAATAGGAATGCATTATTTATAAATCTTTTTATATGTGCTTTTCTTTTTTTTAGAATCACCCCCCCCTCTTCTTCCATAACAGTTTATCCGTTGACTGGTCTCAAAGGAATCAACACCTGAATCTGATCTGAGGACTAAACCTGAACCATGAATAAAACTCAAATTAGGTAGATCCTCTCCATGACAGCATGGGAATTCAAACACACACGCTCATTCATGCAGGTCACAAATACACATACACACACCATCCCAAGGCTGCCCTTTGCTCTGTCACTGCTCTGCAACAGTCCTGTACCATGATTGACCCTCAGCGCTGTCTGACAGGTATGAAACAGGAACACAACTTTGTGCATAGAGTTAGATTCTGTTGCGATTAGGAAAATGTATCTCGATGTCGGATGGTTTTAGATTCAGCAGGTCCCCCTGTCTTGTGCTAATCTAGACACTACTTACATTCCTTTCCTCACCAGGCGTGGAATTATTATAGATTCTTTTCATAAATGCCAAACTAATCTTTCATACCTTTAGACAAAATTTTTGTTACTATATCTGTTAGTTTTTTTTAGATTGTGAAGTTTATATTTTTTCGGTTTCTGTTCATTGCATGATCCCGTCTCTTTTGAGTCCCTTTTCATGAGAGAACATTTTCAAAATGATGTCAAATTAAAAGTTTCAAAAGAAAAGAACAAGAAAAGAAAGAGTCGCCACCCTCACAGTCCCTGCAAAGACTCCCAAAAAAACAGGAAGTCAGCCTTCCGCAAAGAGGCAGAAGTCAGTTGCCTATTCAAACTCCTCCTCTTCCTCCTCCTCCTCCTCCAGGTGATTAGAGGTGGTGGGTGTGGCGGGGGCAGAGTCACGCGAGAGGGTCGCCACAGCAACAATCTGAGGGGAGGCGCCCAGGCCTTCGGGGGCGTCTTCCTCCATGTCATCAGTGGTGATGATTGCCACTGCAGCTCCGCCCTTCTTGTTCTGGTGGGTCTTGATGTGCTTGGAGAGGTGGTCGCTGCGCATGAAGCGTTTGGAGCATTCGGGACACTCGAAGCGCTTTTCTCCTGGAGGGGAGAAGACAAAGAAATGGAGGGAAATAAGTTAAGAAAGGACCCATGCCTCTCTCCAGACACTTCCCAGTTGTGTGCCGTCTTGTGAGCTTCGCTAATTATTCTAACTAAATATGTGCATAGCTGCTGGGAAGAGGAATAACCTGAATGAAGTAGTGAACGAGACTACGTTTCCAGGCTAAGATTAATTCATGATGTAAACAAGCTAGTTTGGTACTGGACTGATAAAATGCTCTCAAGCCCCCACCCCGCCAACGTGACCAGAGTGACCCGCACTGCCAGTCGACATCCCCCCGTGTGTTTCCTACCTGTGTGTGTTCGCCGGTGTCTCTGCAGCTCGTCGCTCCTGGTGAACCTCTTGCCACAGAAGATCCAGTTACAGACGAAAGGCCTCTCGCCGGTGTGCCAGCGCAGGTGGGCCCTCAGGTGGGACGTCTTGCCGTACACCTTCCCACAGCCCTCCATATGGCAGATGTGCTGTTTCTTCTTTGTGGGGTCGCCGCTGTTCCTGCAACACGCACTCGAGTTAGAGGTGAACTGGAGGCAGCGTGTTTTTTTTGGCTTAGGACTTTTAAAAATGGACTCATTGTGGTGATGTATTCCAGCAAAGCCGAATACATTTGACTGGTCGCTGAATATTCTCAGTGTATGTTTTGGGTGCCAGCTCCTCATCACGATGTGAATTGTTGGGCAGTGAGAGGTCGGCTCTCTCACTTTAGGATACAAGCTGCACTGTGTTCTGACCATCTGTCAAACCATTTCTCCCACCACGACGTGACGGTCATCAATAATTTTGGAATAATCATAAAAATTTAAACGTAAGTCTGTAAATCGTGAAGACATGGCTGAAATTTCTGATGCACAATCAATCAAATTTAGAGATATTTGTATTTTTGCATGAAACTTGTTGCCTGGTGTATGATGTATGATCTGACAAATTGTTTGTCTTGAAATACTGTATATTCAAAGCTAATATTTAATATGTAAAAGGAGAGCCAGTAATTCCCCATATGACTACATGTTTAACCCTGCTTCTTCCTCCTGCATGCTGCTGTCTTTCTAAAGTGTTCATACCTTCCTTCTCCATCCCTGCAGTTTGGACAAGAGCAGGCGACGCGGCGGAGCCTCTTGCTGGGCGGTCCCTCCTGGTCTGAGGAACTCTGTACGGAGCCCAGCTGGTCTGGACTCATCGATGAGCCTGAAGCCACGTTGCCAACAGTCACTGTCACTGGAGACGACTGAACTTTGACCCCATCCTGACCCTGTGGTTGACCTGACAGGTGATTGAAAAAGGCAAATTGTGTTAACTTCGGAATCAAAAACCAGTGCTGTGTTGTCTGTGGGGTAGTCTGACAATAGAAAGAGCTGCAAAAGCAAGATCCAGAGAAGTCTTGAATACGGTGTTGGATATACCATTTGACTGAACCAGCAGGACATCCTGGTATAGTTTAACTTTGAATGGTAAATGTACATTATGAAGTACTGCACCACACAAAACAGGAAAGCCGTTAGAGCTTCATATTTCATCAGTAACTAATAATGCTTCCTCTGCCCAACCGCATCGCTTTAATCACACTTTTGTTTAGAGTGATGAATGGCTCCATAATGGTTTCGTCACTTCACTTTCATGACCTTAGTGTGCCCTTACCCTGTAGACCAGTAATGGTGAGGGGAACGCCCTGCACTTGAACCCCAGCAGTGCCCAGCCCTGCGATGCTGACTGTCTGTACCCCAGACCCAGGGTTGATCTGTGCTGCACTCAGCGTCAGGGGAGCTCCACTCAGGGAGACCAGCCCTCCGCTCCCCACTGTCGTCCCACCGGCCACCGGGGCCAGTGTTAGCTGCTGTGGCATGGCCGCCCCAAGGCCTCCCTGCAGGGAAACTCCACCAGGAAGCTGCAGCGTTTGCCAGGTGATCTGCCCAGACGGGGACAGGGTTGGGGTCCGAATAAGGACCTGGGCTGGGTTCTGGAAGGCCTGGATGGGCTGCAAGGTTTGTCCTGGGGCCAGCTGGAGGGTCTGAATGTGCTGAGGTTGCTGTTGGCCCTGAGCCTGACCCTGACTCTGAGCCTGGGGCTGCAGCTGGATCTGCTGCACCAACTGGTGCCCCACCTGGCCCACGATCACCTGCTGGATGGTTCCTGCTGTATCTGTCTGGCTCTGCAGCCCGTTGGCCTGGTTCTGGTTTTGAGAGTCCGCCTCACTGCTCTGCACTTGGGTGTCAGCTGGTGCAACCTCCGATCCAACAGAAACCATTTGCGTCCCATCAGACACGCTGTCACCTTCGACTACTGCCGTGGAGCCAGTTGATGGTGTAGCAGGAGCTGCCCCAGACACCGCTGTTGTCACCAGCTGGTTGCCATTGGCAACAGAGAATGTGCCATCTGCTGATTGGATGAGCTGCACAGCTCCGCCCCCTCCAACATTATTTATCACGGGCAAAGCCAGGGTCATGCCACCGAGATTTATGGGTACAGTGGTCATAACAGGAGTCTGGGAGCCCTGCAGAGTCTGCAGCTGCAGTGGAAAAGACTGCGCAGGGCGGATCTGCAGCGGGACCGTCTGATTGGCTGTACTTGTCAGGATGGCCTGCTGGTTGGCTGGCTGGAGGATAGCCTGGGTCTGGCTTGGACTCTGGGTCTGGATGAGCTGGACCTGTTCCGGTAAAGCCCCGATGGAGGCTGTCTGAGCTGGGCTGATATGGATCTGCTGTCCATCTGCGGTCTGCAGGTGAGGGATGACCTGATACTGGACCCCGCCCCCGGCATTGGGCAGGTTCTGAACCTGGATGATCTGGAACTGCTGCTGTTGCTGATTGGCTGCGACACTGTTGGTCCCACCTACTGGCTTCACCTGCCCAAAAGGTAAGGAGCAGTGATACAGTTAAGAAGACAAACACTGACAGAACAGACAACAAAACCCACTGCACCCTCACCTCCTTTACCTTGCGTCCACCAGGTGAGCTGTCATTAGCCACGGTGGTGGCAACCGTCACGGCAACAGGCTGATTGGTGTTTTCCTTGGCCATAGTAGGTGCTGTTGTAATGATCTGCCAGCCGTTCCCCGTGAACTGAGCTGGGACCAGTTCCAGCTGCTGGGGCACGAGAGCCTGACCTCCAGCTGTGTCCACCACTATCTGACCCTGGAGCTGACCTGCCTGCAGCTGGATCTGACCAGCCTGGACCTGGATCTGCTGGGCCCCCGCCTGGGCCTGGGCCTGGGCCCCCTCCGGTCCCCCCTGCCCTCCGATCTTACTGCAGGTGGCCGCTAGCAGAGCCAACGGAGAGGGCTGAGAGGAATCCTGGCGGAGACGGGGAAGGAGAGAGGGCGGGGGAGGGATGGAAGGGAGGGGCGGAGAGAGAGAGACGGTTAAACAGGAGAGACGAGGGACAAGCCAAAGGCAACACACATTAAGAGCTCATATACATACACAAACAAGAAAGTACAGCATAAAGTTAAAAAAAGTCAAAAGGGAAGGGATGAGCAGGTATCACACAATGAATACTTTAGAAGAATGAGGAGGAAGAGTAAAAGAGCGAGGGGTGGGGAAAAAAACATGGTGCAGAAAAAAGAAAGACAAAAAGCTGAGAGAGAGAGAGAGAGAGAGAGCTGTCAGTGGAAGTGGGCGGTATTACAGGAAGCGAGTGGGTGGGCGTGTGAGAACCACATTTCTCTTTTCTCAGAACACTGGAGGAAAATGCCGCCTTCTCTCTCTCTCTCCTCCCTTTCAAAGGAACTAGGTCGCAGGCAAATTTTAAATGCTATACACCTCTCAACACAGCACGGAAACAGCCTAGATTCTGTAACAAATACAACAGCATGGAATAACGGAGCGACAATGCCTGTCGAACACATTTAACAACAAAATATGTACTGGCGAATAGCTGCCTGGCTGAAATTCATCTCCAAGATATATACAACCTATAAAAAACAGCTAAAAATAGAAGCTCCACAGTCGTGGAGTCACATACCAACGCTGCAGGTCTTCAAAATAAATCCATATGCAGAATTAAATCATTCTGACCCTAATTCAAACAGACAATTCAAAAGTACAGTGGCTGAAGTGTGACAGCCATATAAGCCTGTTCAAGAAGCTCTGGGCTGGCTCTCAGCAGGGCTGCACAGAAGCAGGAAGTGGAATTCACCAGAGAAACGCCCCCAGAGGTGTCTGGCTGGCTGGGAGGGAGGGAGCACATTTCTGGCCTGCAGGCTAGGCAAAAGTAATGAACTATGATAATAGCTTATTTCATATTTATTTTTAATGTTTGTTTTTTTTACCTGTGATCCAGAACTTTTCCCCTTTTTAGATGCTTTCCCTCCTTCAGTTCCAGATGATTCCTTCTTCGAGTCTGTGAAAAGAGAGTCCAGAGTGAGAATATTTCCAGCTATATTTTCATCATATGAGTATTTCTGAATAGTGCAAAGTCCCAGGATGAGGCACAGTCATTTAGACACCAAGTGGGCCAATTAAAATCTGATCATGATGAAGATATAGCATAACAAAGGTGATCAATAAAGGTAGAGGAGAAACCAGTAACCTCATCATCAATATCAAAGGGGCTTGGAGCCTCCTATCTGTCAGACAGAGAGAGAGGGGTGGAGACGGAGAGGGGGGAGGGTACCTACCACTCATAACGCATTAATATACCGAGAGGGAGAGGGTGTAGTTCACGGTAGAAGGCCGGCCGGGTACAGAGGCGGAGGACGGCCTATATGTTCGGCGCTGGGCCGTGGCGGATCTGCCCGTTTGACGAAACCACCCACCGGCCAGGAAGGGCGGTGCCAAGCGCAGGCAAAATCAAGCGGACCTAAATAACGGAAATAACGGAGAACACAGTGACCGTCCCCGGCCCGTCGGCCCCCTCGCAGCCCCGTCGTACGTCTCTTTCACCGGATAGCCAGTCCATAAACGAGTAAAATAGCGCTTGTCAGAATGATATCCACAGAGGAGTTGGCAGTGTGTGACCGTAGAGGCCCACCCACTTCCATTTAAGCATCAGGACAACACCCTCTTCGCTGCTCCTGCCTGTCGCCGCCGTTTCTCACGCCGCGCGACGCGGGGACGCCTCGTCGCCGTCCGTCGTGCACCGAAAACAAACCGTCACCAGTGTTTGTATTTTACGCGTATTCCCTTTTTTTCGTGCACAATTGATTTTTTTAAGGGGGAGATACGGGGAGATAGCTGTGGCTTTTGTGGGCGGACGCGCTCCTCCCACATATTCAGATTGGACGACGGGGCTCGGCGTGCGAGGGTCGAGATGGGAGTTGTATTTTGGTGAGGCCTCGCCTTCTCGAACTGGATTGGGCGGCCGGGACTACAGCTCCCATGATGCTGCGGCGCGCGCTGGAGCGGCGGTGTTGGTAGTCATGTTGGTGTGAGAGCGAGAGGGAAGGGCGGTGACTTCTGTGTTGTGGGGGTTGGGCGAACGGGAAAGGGAGGCGTGTGTGTGCGTGCGTGCGTGTTTATTTCCACTTTCTCTACACTGTGGTGTCAGAGGGTGACAGTCCTGGTGAAAAAAAAAGAAAAGAAAAGATAAGCAGTGGAACTGAAGTCATTTAGTCATTTTATTAGCCTACAGTGGAAAGCAGTTTAATCGTAAATAATGTTTCCTCTGTCCTGACATACTTTTATTTATGTGCCTCGTATCTTTTCCCCATCAATCTCTGTTCCACTTTTAATGCCATTAGTAGATTGACAGAAAATTAACTGACAACTGTTTTAATAAAGATTCATCATTTAAAATATATGTCAAGCACAAAACGCTGTTTCAAATAGGCGAATATGAATGGAAAAAAATCACCGGTCCACCTTCTCCAAAGTGAATATAAACTGGCTTTCTCTGTCTTCAGTGATATTAAACTGAATACCTGTTGGGTTTTGCACGTTTGATTGGACAAAGCAAGACACTGGATAAGATCAGTTTATGAAATTGTCGATTTTCTGACATTTTATAGTCTAAGCGATTAATTAATTAATTATCAAATAATCATTATTTATTATTCCTTCACTTGTCCTTGACATGTCGACCTGTTCTATTCTTCACAGAATATTATTTTATTCAGATTATACAAGTAATCCAGCCTGTTTATGCAAAACGCAGGTGTAGGCCTAGTTAATTATGTGAAATCTAAAACTAAGCTTCCCCACATAAATATTTCGCAATAAAACTGACTTTGCTGCAGTTCATTTAATGCATGTGTAGAGGACTCGGTCCAAGGGTTGAATCATGGGTATGCAGCAGGAGAGGAGCAACAGAGAACATAACTGAGAAAAGTCATTTGTTGCAGGAGTCGCAATCACACAGAGAAGTTTCTTGTTTCTGTACCAGTCTGGAACAGAAGTCATGCCTCCCACCCACGCACCAAAACCTCTTTCAATCTCCCAAAGGGAAATTATGTGTTTAATTCATGCCAGCACACAGGGCTACATGTTGACGCAGCAGGCCTGCATGGTCCCAGGCAGAGGTTTACTCCTGCCTGCTTTGTCCTCTCCTTCAGAGAAACCCTCCCTGAGCGAGGAGTGACTTTAGCCAAGTGGAGTCACGGGCCTGGTTCACCAAGCAGAAAACATCATTAGCGGGCAGCCAACTGAGGATATGCCCCTGGCACACGAGGGAAATATTTAGGCTCACAGGCTGTCAGCCAAGGCGATGCTCTGCCTCACTAATGCCGTGTTTCCACTGCATGCTGCACTTCGACTTGACTCTACTACTCACTTTAACGTGAAGTCAGGAGCAAACTGAAAGTTGCTCAGTACTGGTGCAGATTTCAAGAATTCATCATGCGTCTTATCAAGACTTAATGAGTCTCAAATCTGACTCGGGGCCTAAAGAGAAATAACTGTACTGAACATGGCTGCCCTGTGGTTCCTCTGTTTCTTTTTGGTCTCAAGACTGCTAGTACTCTCAGCATGCTCCCACAGCTAAGCTACACACACACACACACACACACACACACACACACACACACACACCTGGGGTGGCCCAGAAACATACATGTAGGCCCATACACGCTCACATGCACTGTAATTACTGCGGAAGCCAAGTGCCTTATTCCCGCCCCCTGGGCCACTCGACAGGACGTTGCTAAGCAACGGGGTCTGGTCTGAAGAAGGGTTGTTGTCTGTGTGTCTATGTGTGTCTATGTGTGTGTGTGTGCGTGTGTGTGAGCATGTATGGTGGAGGTGATGGAAGTGGTTGTGGTAGAGAGGAGGCTATCTGTCCGTTATAGATAACTGTACCGTACATGACAGGCATTAATAAGCAAACAAGCACCAATATTCAGTGCTACATTATGTATGTTGCACTGAGGAAATGATGAACAGCAGCATTAATCCTCCATAAAATGTAACCTGCAGTGAGCCCACTGGAAGCAAAAGTTCTGCAAGGGCTTCACAGATTCAAGATCAGTATAGAATAAGTTTAAGATGAAATATAAATGAATGTTCCTACAGTGTGAAGAGTGAAAGCGGTTGTAATACTTATTATCCAACTGCTGCCACTAGATGGCGCCACATATCAGATGGGCCTTGACAGTGTGTCTCACAGCCTGTATACTCATACCTGAACCTTTCTCAGTATAGAAGAAATATTCAGATATTTAAGCATCTAAAAGGATAAATATCACAAGGTGAAAAAGTACTCTGCAAGTATGAGACACAACATAGACTTAAAGTTTCAATATAAAAGCACTTGTTATGCAGAATGGCCCTCTTCATTATGTACTTTATAACATATACATTCATATGATCGTGTAGCCAATCACACTGGAGCTAATTACTAGCTAATTAGCTTTTACTACTATATATAGAGAGTTAAAACAATGCATCATATTTTATAAGCTGATCATAGGTCATTAGTGTCAATATTTTCCTTTTAAATGCAGTAGCATAAAATGGAAATAGTCAAGTAGGAACAAGTGCCCCAAAAATGGGTATAAATACTTCAGTTAATGTACTTTCAGTCATTTTCTCTACTGACCTTTCAATCGACCCAACATTGCTATGACTTAGAAGGATGGAATAGAGGATAGCAGAAATATATATACAGCATGTATTACGTACTACTTCAATCCACCCCATAAGTGTAGAAATACATTAATGTCAAAAATATTGCCTACTCTCTACAGGTTAGTGTTGAAAACCAATCTGCAGGTCGAGAATGAGCAAGACCTGAGAGTTGAGTATCATCCTGGTATGAGAGGAAGTCCCCAGAATCAGCCAAAAGACTGAAAAACATCAAACTGAACATCCAAATGAGCTCATGTGTGTATTTTTGCATGTTCTTCAACCTTCACACGAAGACTGATCAAAGCTGGAATTTGTGGAATTTGCTATCAATAAACTTGCTTGTCCGCCCACACCAAAGTGGAAAAAGAGAATGATTTGGGAATAACTGTCCAGACATCAACGTTGAACTTCACTCTAATGCTGCCCCTCTGAGCGACACAGCATCACTTCAAACAGCTCTGATGGATTCGATATGTCGCTTGAAGGTGACTACATCGATTACGAAACACGAGGGCGTGTGTGTGCACAGGAATGTAAGGCTGTAATGGTACATCTACGCACAAGCTTGCTCGCATGTGTGAGTCAGTACATGCTTGCGTGCAGCTGTGTTTTTTTTTGCACGGTATCCCCAAGCCCTGTGCACACGTATGCGTAGGTGTGCGTTTGTCACACGCGGCCTCGGCGTCAGGATGTCTCCCTTTCCTAAAGGTTAAGTTGTAAAGACAGAGAGATTTATGGCTTCAACCGTGAGTTAATGTTTTGGCAGAGGCCTCTGTTGTCCTCTCTCTCTCTCTCTCTCTCTCTCTCTCTCTCTCTCTCCCTCTCTCTCTCTCTCTCTCTCTCTGTGCTGTGTGTGCGCGTGTGTGCACAGACCTGTAAAACTTGTCGACAAGTGATAACAGACATGTTTCACATAATTTTCTAGTAACAAGGCACAAGCTCTGATCATAGATAGATAGATAGATAGATAGATAGATAGATGGATAGATGGATAGATAGATGGATGGATGGATGGATGGATGGATGGATAACATGACTCTCTGTGGAGGCTGGCAGTGTCTCATAATGATAGTTGAATGATTGATGCTTCCTGATGTCTGGCTCAGGTGGAAAACAACCAGTGTGTCTCAGTGGGCGCAGTGCCAGTTCAGGGTTTGGGTGAGACATTTTAGCGCGCATGCTACAGTGTGATTTCTGGTATTATGTGATTTGTGTGTCATGTGATGTATCACTTGTTTTTGTTTTGAAAAGTAAGCCGAAGAGTGATAGTTCCAACAGAGCGGTTTCCCACCTTTTATGGCTTGAAACAAAGCCACGTCTTCGTGTTTTATTGTCAGTGCATTTAATGTGGAAGATGTCTGTGAGGTAAAAGTATCATACCAGAGATCTACTGCAGACTCTACTGATTTTTAGAGGCCTGAGGCAAGGTGGAAATGAGGGAGTTATGTGGCTCATCCAAATGGTACCAGACAGACATGTAGGAAAAGTTACCAACTCTCCAGGCAGACATTTTCCAAATATAGAAAACTGCTTGTGTGTGTGTGTGTGTGTGTGTGTGTGTGTGTGTGTGTGTGTGTGTGTATCAATTTAACA
Organism: Chaetodon auriga; assembly: GCF_051107435.1. Taxonomy (NCBI): domain Eukaryota; kingdom Metazoa; phylum Chordata; class Actinopteri; order Chaetodontiformes; family Chaetodontidae; genus Chaetodon; species Chaetodon auriga. The sequence continues at coordinate 11,311,714 of NC_135090.1, read as the reverse complement.
AATTCCATCAGTGCCCGAAACAAATGTGATTTGTTGTCTGGAATAATAATATATCCTTTAATGCTTGACAATAAATGTTTCTGGTCAAGTGTGTGTGTGTGTGTGTGTGTGTGTGTGTGTGTGTGACACCCTTGAAGACCCCCAAGGAGAAGAAAATTTAACCTCTCTTGATCATTTCCTTAACTTTCGTTCCAGCAAATCTAACAGCTTGTTAGATTTGAACACTCAGAAGATCCCATTCAGATCGAAATCCATCCATGTCCCTGTGACGAACTCCAAGGACAATCTGAAGACGTGTGTGTTTAGTCAGATAAGATGTCCCCTCGACCTCTTTCTGCCACTAACTTTAATGTCGAGCGGTTAAGTAATGAGTGAATCGGGGCTCTCTGCAGGGGAGGATAGTTTTAATTGGAAATGACAGTTGGCACAAATGGAGCCTTCTTCACTGAAACGATCTCAGTTTGTCAGTCCTTACTGAATTTTAATAACCTTATATGAATCACATATTTCTGCATTTGATAAAATTATACAATATCACATTTTTACACTAGCTTGGAGCTGCCCCATTAACATCTGTACAGGATAACAAGGCTTTTCAATCTCATCACTAAGTGTCCTGTGAACGCCACCTTAACCTGAGAACATGTACTGTATAATGTGGCTGAAGCTCCATTAAATGTGAAATGATTTGGTGGTTAGTCAATACTATCTTTGGGTTTCAAAATACTGGTTGCACTGAACAAAAAACTGAAGGCAATGCTTAACTGCTAACAGTGCACCAGTGTAGTGCTTACTGATGTAATGTAGGTACAAGGGAACAAGTTTTACTTTTAGAAGAGACATGCTGAGCTTGAAAAAAAATGAAATGGCCTGCAGCTTGTCATGTGATATGTAATTTTGATTGAAGCCTTTCAGTCATGTTTCTTTCCTTTACTCTTAGTGACACTGATACTGCGACAGGACATAAAATCTTGCTCAATGGCCACATCAAAAAAAAATGTTTTTCCACCTCCTGGTTACCTTACAACAATGAGCAGCATTCTGTGCAACAACACCGTCGATCCACATCAATCTGGACCACCTCAGGTATCTGACATCGGCATCTAGGTAGGCCTGCTTTACAGCATACACCGTAACATAGGGTGCAGGTCTGCAGTGTGTTCCTGACGGTTCTCTTTTGCCTGGAAGGCTGTATGTTCCAACGTAAAAACAAAAATGTTTCACCCCCAAACTTCTAAATTGTTGCTCAGTAGGTCATACTGTAATGGCAGAATAGGTACCCAGTTGTTAAAAAACTATCAGTTCCCACATTGTTACCCCCTTATTCCTGAACTTCACATCTTGTTCCCTTGTACCTTCTTGTATGTATCAGTACCAAAACATGACGCTGTATGTTAGGAAGGAATGTGCTGTACATTGTGAGCCATAACCTAAAGCATTACTCCATTTCATTATGGATTTAACAAGGCTGTGATGTACTTTTTTTTTTTTTTTTTTTTTTTGTATTTTCTTACATTTTTTGGACCAAACAATGAACCAATGATTAATCAGCAGATTTTACACTCGTTCGTTATAGCCCTGCCATCCATACTTAACACTCATTTGTTGCATTCAAGGTACAAATATGACACTAAGACTTCCTTGCACTGCAGCAATTCCTTTATCATTGACATATTCTGTTAGGAGTGAATGTGAGATATTGACTACATGACAGATAAAGGCTTTGAATGACATATATAGGTCATTTGCATGTTGAAATGCTGCTTTTCACTAGTGTGTGTGCATGACTTTAAGGACTTCAAATCCTTTCAGTGTTTACTTTTCTGTCTGCAGCTCTTTGCTCCAAAAGTGAGAACAAGAGCTGGACATAATTAGAAGTCCTGCGACTCAGAAAATGCCTTCAAAGCCTCTGCCTGAATGACCAGAATGTGCAGAATGTGTAAGCTGGCGACAACTTTGCGAGCTTGCGTGTGTCATGATGACAAAATGTGATCCTGGAGACACCAATTACAGCAGGAACTACCACAGGGGCTGTTGTGAATACTTGTGCATGTCTGTATGTCTGGCTGCTTGTGGCCAGACTTTGTCAACACAAAAGCATCACAGTTGTGCAAGATGCAGTTATGAAACTTCACAGGTGTGTAATTGAGATTAAAATGAAGGCTGAGTTTGAAAATAGGTCTGGTGGGAACAAAGGCGCCAGAAGTAGGACCACTGGCCCCCCACTTCATGCCCCTGGCCCACATTCGTTTTAAGTTGCAGATCAATGTATCCCAGTTTCTATCCCTGCAATCCACTTTAAGACATCAGGTAAAACAGGGTTAGGGTTGGGGTTAGGTTCTTCACAGTGTGTTTCTGACGGCTTCTACTTTAGGGGACAAATTTCAGACTAAAGACCAGTTTATTGGGGACAAAAGAGATTATTTGCCTCTCCCCTTAGTCCACTAGTGCATATGCACCAAGAGAAGGGAAAAGTCAACCTGCGGTCAGCCTCTAGAGAGGTTCAGAGGTCATGACAGAGAGCTCCTGAGGACAGGAGATGAGTTGCTCTAGGTGTAACATCATTATAGGAAAGATAGGAACGAAACCTTGAACTGAGACTCAACTCTGACTTGAGCTGTGACCCCATAAATCATACATTAAGCTCAAGATTTAAATGTAGTTGAAAATTTATAATGACTGATTCTGCCGTCGGCAAACATGGCAGTAAAATGCACATTTACACTTTGAAATGATCCAGAATTAGAGGTTGCAAAAACAAATTTCCAACAAACGTTTAACTGTATTTTGTAAGAATAACAAGATTCCCAGTGATGCGTTTTATAGGTCAAGGCACTGAAACCTTGTCTCTTTGTTCACGAGGGCCAGGTATGCACAGCAGTTGTTGAGAAATGCTTTCGAAAAAGAAATGTGCTCTCCATTATCTCAGCTGTTTCACCGTTATAATTTCACAACACAAATGCAGCTGAAGTCAAAGATGCAGAATAAAGCTGAATTGAAAGACTATTAAAAAGGATGGGACCCATGCTGTGCTTTCAGACAGTGTGCAAGCGTGTGTTTAAACAGTCTCTTTGAAGCTAAATGTGAAATGATTAAGTCCGCTTAGAAGTCTGTGCGCCTCTCCGCTGTGTGTTTGTGCGTGCGTGCATGCACCTCTTTGAAGGGGCTGCTCTTGCATGAGTTCAGGAAGACCTTTACAGCAGTGCTAAGTGGAGGGTGCAGCACATCATAAAGATCCAAGATAAGTGTGTAAATGTGTATGTGTGTTGTTCAGTGCAGGACTTGACATGACTTGCGGGCCTGGTAGAGCTGACGCCAAGCCCTTGTTTCTGGCTGTCTGTGTATGACAGCCCAGAGGCAGTGCATGTGTGTGTGGTTAGGTGGGAAAAGAAGCGTTTCATGTTTGACGGGAACCATCAATAAAACAGCAACCATGAAATCACTTCAAAACCACCTGAACCTTAGTGTGTAGGAATGTGTGTAAGAGAGTGTGTGTGTGTGTGTGTGTGTGTGTGTGCGAGAGAGAGAATGAGTGAGAGACTGAAGGAAAGCAGAGGATGTGTATTGACCTGCATTCTTTTCTTGAACCTGTTTCTCGCATCCATCCGCTTTAACCTGACCAGTGACGGTGTAGCATTGTGTGTGTGCATGTGCAGAGACGGTGAGGGTGTAACACGCACAGATAACATGTTTGATTGAAGATCGCCTGATAAAGTCTGCACATTTTCAGCCAAACCTGGGGGTGTTTTGCATTTCTTTGTGGAATAAATTAACAATTTGTTGCATGGCAATTAGCATGAAAAAGCGAGCAGCTTTTTTCCAGTCAATTTAACATCAAGCCATCTCTCAGTGCTTTCCGTAACCCCCACTCTCTTTCTGCTCCCGCAGCCCCCAAATTTTATGGCATGCATTGTGGCGAGGTGAAGCGCATTGAGTGGGAGGAGGAGCACTAGTTAACCAGGAACGTAGCATGAATAGTGTGTGTGTGTGTGTGTGTGTGTGTGTGTGTCGTATGTATCTATCTGTATGCATATGTATGTGCATCGCTGGGTGTTATTGCATGGTTTTGTGCTAAAAATGCTTTGGTTCACATAGAATGAGTCATGGTAACCCTATTCACACAGCTGAGTAGAAAACTAAAAGTCTAAAAGGCTCTTTACAGTTAAATTGCACCGGAAACATTTAAACCCTTTAAAATGTCTGAAGGTTCAGATTCTTTCAAGCATTTGAAACAATGTAGGCAAGTTAAAAATCCTAAATATTTGCTGGTGACATGTTGCATAAGATCACACAGGAAATTAGAAAGTAGAGCAGACATGCATGTGACTAAAAAAACTACTACCACACACACACACACACACACACACACACACACACATATTTTTTCTGTATATATTCTGTATATTTTACTATACAGAATGCATTACAGTATATAAGAGTTATATGCTGAAAGTAGCTGCATTGCCAGTTGTCATGTAAACTGTGAAAATAGATGTTGATGTGGTTGAAGTGGAAGTGCTGGTGGTAATTATGTCTTTTGTCCCACTTAAAGCAGCTGAAGTGTCAGTTTGCATGTCAGCCTTGATGGCGGTTGGTACTGTAGTACTTGTGTAAGAGCTTAAATGTCACCAAAGTGTTGGCTGAAGAGTTGGGACAACAGCGAGGGATCTCCAGGGGTCTACAGTTTTTTGGAAAACTTTACCATGTCATGACTAAGTATAAGAATAAAACCCTGACTGACAAATAATGGAACTTCCCTTTAAAAAAAAAAACACCCTTGCACACTCAAAGCCACACACAGTGGGCTGCCGTGACTTGTTGTCATTGAGGTAGCGAGGGGAGAAGAGACCCCTCAAACAGGCCCTCTGGTGGGGATGGGAGAGTCCACTCAATCACTACTCACCTCAGACAGACAGATGGACTGCTGGCCAATAAGACACATAAGCACACACACACTCACACGCATCTCAAAGATGACCTAGACCCCCCACGCTGAGGTAGCAGTGATCAGATGCATCAAGTCCATCCATCAAGACTGAAAGTGAAAAATGACGTCTGGAAGTGCATGATTATGCTCCTGGGCTTCTACGCATCAATCAGTGGACACACACACACACACACACACACACACACACACACACACACACACACACACACACGCATTCAACTACACGTGAAACACAGGCAAGAAGCAGAACTTGAAAAATGAACAAGAGTAAATTAATCTTCTTGTCTGAGAAGTGTGTGTGTGTGTGTGTGTGTGTGTGTTGGTGAGGAGCACAGAGAGGGATGAACAGTGTTATTGGTGAAGAGAAGAAAGATCACGGCCAGCGCAGGATTTAATCAAGGAGAGAGTGAGAGCAAGTTTGTGTACGTGAGAGTGAGTGTGGCGAGGTTTATCTGAGAGCTCGCCACTGGCTGATGCTGAGGAACATCACCAACTTCAGTGGAGGACAAAAAGTCGTGCAGAAGCTTTGAAAGAGATAAGAGAAACATGTGTGACATGTGTGGAATCACCGGCCTTTCTGTCCTTATGTCTTCACCCCTTTATCCTGATCTTCTTCTCCTCTCCCTCTCATCACCCTTCCTCCCTGGTGAGCTAAGCAGGCTGCTATTGGAGTGTGTGTAATTCGGAAATGGTGATGTTTGTGTGTGTGTGTGTGTGTGTGTGTGTGTGTGTGTGTGTGTGTGTGTTAGATATGACTGAATTTGTGTGTCAGAGCCAGCTGTGGCAAATGGACCATAATAACAGACTTTAAATGCCACATCCCTCCTGTTTATCGTGTTAACCCCTCTGACAGTCAGCACATGCTGCATGAAAGAGTGCTGCTGGTCCCTCTGTTCGTCTGTGCCGTACAGGAGAGCTCGAATAGGTTCAGAGAAGAAGAACTGAAGAGTTCACTTCCAATGAGGGTCCACACCACTCCCATATTTGTCTGTTAAATGCAAGGCGACAGTCAACAGCTGGTTAGCTTAGCTTAGCTTAGCATAAACACTTGAAACAGGGGGAAATAGCAAGTCTGACTGTTCGTTCAGTATAATAAACAAAGTGTAAATACAACAATTGTGGTTTTTCAGGATGTGATGTGCCTGACTTTTTCTTGGCACAGAGCAGTGACATCTTAATGTGTCTGCTGGTTGCCTGGCACCCTGACAATGATGACAAGACTCTAGGAAGTCACATAAGACATCTTAACTTATCCCACAATGAGCTGTTAAGGAACATACTAGTTTTAGCTCCCTTAATTAGTAAGTTATTAAGTTTGTTTACATTGCACTTTGATATGAAATGATATATTCATAGAAAATAAAATATAGAGTTATGATGAAAAAACAACAGTTCATAAATTATGTGTCCTTTAAGCTTTTATAGACCATTTTCAAATGCATATGTGTACAGTTTGAGAAGTTTGAATGTACTTACCATACCATCCCTTTCTGTTGGGTTCAACATCTCAAGTAGCAGAAATTTAAGATGTGCAACCTGTCTCCATCACATCAAGTCTGCAATAATTCTTACAAATGTTACATGATAGCGGCACGGTCAGGCTGAATGACTGCCGCTGCATCAAAGCAGATACTGGTGAAGGCTAACTGATGGTAAAACACAGAGGAAGCAGGTGAGAGAGGAGAACGAGAGGAGCAAGGCAAGTAGAAGGAGGGAGACGAATGTGCGTGAAAAGAAAAATTGTGAGGTTCTGCAAACTAATGATCATGGTGTGAAAAATGATAGCAGGTGACAGGACGGACGTCACAGTGACAAGGAAGAGTAAGATTTAAAGCTAGAGTCTGGATCCGTGCTCTCTCTTTCTGCTTTCATGAATAAAAGTGGAATATTCCTCATTTCTGTGGACATCTCATGACAACTGCAGGTTTAGTAAAAGACTCTCTAAAACTGTCTCGGAGGCAACTGTGGTAAATCAACAGGGTGCAGCGTGAGTGGGTAACAACCATTGATCTGCAATCAACACACACGCTCTGTTTGAACTGTCTTAAGATAAAGCCACCTCACAAACGTCAACAACATTTGAGGAAATCAATGCGGACTCCTCCTTCAGATGCATCTCATTAATATCTTGGCGCTCAGAAGGGCTGCTCAGCATAAATCAGCAACTTTATTGTCAGTAGTTAAGAGAGACATGACCAAAGTTGATGGAGGAGCAGAGAAACTCATAACGCAAGCAGCTTTGGTGAAGGCGCTTGTTAAGAAGATACCACTTTGTGTGCATGTGCGCGCGCGTGCGTGTGTGTGTGTGTGTGTGAGAGACAGAATTAGAGCTTTTCATCCACTCCAGTTACTAATCACAGTCTCATTCTCTCTCAGCCTGCATAATTCTCCCCCTCGCCTTTATAAATCTCTCTACGCTCCCCACCTCTTCCTCTCTTTCTGAGGGCAGAGACAGCAGATGTGTTGGCAGGTTAAATGACCTCTGTGATGTATGACTTGACAAACCGCAGGCATCCATCAACTCTAACCTAAGTGTGTGTGTGTGTGTGTGTGTGGAACAAAGAGAGAGAGAGATGCTACTCATAAAGAGCAATTTCAATTCACCTTCAGCCCAAACTTGTGCCCGACAAACCCATGAATCCATCCTCTCATTTCATGAATGAGTGTGTCTGCTGGTGTATGTAGATGTGCTGTATACATGAATGTGAATGAAGCGCTTCAACGGTGTAATTACATTGGCCAGGATTCCCTCTGTCTGATGCACTGATGAGACATGCCCCGTCTGACCCCTGCATGTGTGCGCATCACACACACAAATGAGTTTATGAGTTACTCGTTTACTCAAGTACTGCACATAAGAACAAATTTGTGGTACTTGACAACTCGAGTCTTTTCTTTTCAAAGCTTTATTTACTAGTTACTTTCCAGATGAAAGTGTCTGCATCCTAAACTAAATTTGATGCTTCATGAAAGATTAAACTACCCAGCAACTATACAACTGAAACAGTGAGTTGATTGACAGAAAATTAATTGGCAACTATTTTTCTTTGGAGAAACATTTCATGGTTCCAGCTTCTCAAATGTGAGGATTTGCTGTGTTGAAATAAAAGTTAAATAATTGATGGTTTTAAAAATGCTTTTAGGTGGTGAAGGTGTGGCTTTGGACTCCGTGTAATTGTGATAGCATTTCTCACTATTTTCAGTCACAAGGGACATTTTTATGCTTTGGGTACCTTTACTTTTAATACTTCAAGGACACACATACATGCTTTAACTTAAGTAATATTTTCAATACAGGACTTTACCTTGTAACAAAGTATTTTTAAAGAGCTGTGATGTGTTTTTACTTAAATAAAGTATCTTAATACTTCCTCCACCATTGTGTCTTTGAAACCATTTCATCTCAACATGCTAATAAAGCTCATTTGAGGTCATTTTAGAGTAACTCTCAAGGCAAGAGTGCAGATGATGCATATAGCAAAACACATGTAGAGACAGACAAAAAGAGTGAGTTTATGTGTTTGCATGAGAAAAAGAAGGGTTTCAGTACTTATTGATCCGTCGTAATTGGAGAAGAATAGAGGATCTTGTAAATCGCTTACGTGAAAGTTTTAATCGCAGCAACCTGAACACGCTCTCCCTGCTCCGCTGCCACAGTCGTCCATCAACCCCGTGCTGACAGACGGCGGACGTGCCCTCTCCACGCAGTAATTACAGGAAGCCAAGGAGGAGCTGCTCCAGGCACATCCTGGCACTCGGCTCACCTGGATGACTTTTTCCCTCTCAATTTGTTTTAGTGGTTGAGTTTAAAGGGCATCAAAAGACAAATTCAGGCAAGTCAGTCAGAGATGCTCCTCTGTGGAAAGAGCTGTGGTAAATAAACAGACTCAAAACATGTTTTCCTCTAGCACTTTTTATTTTCAGGATATTATACATTATACATTATAGATTTTAGGATTTCTGGTTTTGTGCCAGTCTACAGAAATAGTTTAACACTGTTTGTGGCATATGTTAAAACACAGCTTACTCACACAATGGGACATAAACAATTACACAAGGAAACACACCATGTTTTGAGGTTTGGAATAAACATTTATCTGTACATCTCTAAAGATACAGATGTTCAGAAGATTACATTGTCAGATCACCAACGTTTCAAGCAACCGCAGATTAGAGAGGAAGAGATCCTGTCCTCAGATGCCTCACAATATTTATTGAACGTCAGAATGAAAGTGGAAAAAAGGAACAGGAAGGCAGTGAAGCTACACAGAGACAGAGTTTCAGTTAGTTTCAGAGCACATGAAATTCACTTTCAGAGTTTGAGCTCTCATAAGATGAAGCATGAATCCTCACACCAAGCAGCCACATCACTGTCACAAACGCACCACAGAGCAGTGCAGAATCTGCCACCTATGCTTTCCCCCCTTTCTTTTACACACACTGATTGGCCTACCCCCTGGTTGTGATGAATATTTTTTGTGTCATGTTTAGCAGCTTGTCTTTTGACTCTCTGATTCTCCTGCTAATTGTCTCAGCAGGGCAGCTGACCAAGATGGCCGCCCTGCCCTCTGGATCACTGGGACTATGCTCCACCAACAAAAGAGGAGTTCAGGAAAACACCAAGGAGAAATAAAATACTTCACCCATCCCTCTCCCCGAGAAGTGCCAGTTCTCTATTTCACTCCTTTCTCTCTGCTTTTTCTGTCTCAGCGCTCACAAAGTGAGTAGAAAGCACATGACAATCTTTTTTTGTTGACGTTCGATGGCGCGTGATAATGTGGTCATTATCATCGCTAAAGGAACAGGTTGGGGCTCAGACAGGGTTTCATTGGGGGCCTTTAAGGCACACACAGACACACATACACACACACTTTCAGTGTGGGAAAAGAATGCATCTAAAAGAGGGACAGCTGTTTGGGTGGCTCATGAGGATGGCAAGATGGCCTACTGTAAACTCCCCCCGGTGCATACGGCCATGCCTCAGGCTGTGGGGGAAAGCGGGGCCCAGCAGCGTGGGACCCTGTGATTTTGTCCTGTCCACTGAGAGGTGTGTGTTAGTGCGCAGGGCCTCCCCAAATTACACCCAAATAGATTTGTGATGAACCACATTTTAATGGGATTTTGTCATAAGGAATTCTCATAACTGGCTTTTAAAAATCCAAAAACTCATAGAAAGAGTAATAACTAGCCTACAGTGAACAGCAGAAACTACAGACGCAGTAAAGCTGAGTGAAAGGAGTTTTCCAGCTGGATGGCAAACTGTGTGACACGTATAAAGGTTGTAATGCCTTCTTTTTTATTACCTCCTTCATGATACACTAATACCACACAATGCAGATACTGCACTCTGTCTTTTGATAACTGGTAATATGATAATGTAGAATGCAAGTGGAAAATGAAATGTTTACAAACAAATTGTTCTTTCAGCTTGTTTGAGGAAAATAAACTTTGTCTTGATAATTTAAAGGCCATAGTAATAATGTGGGCTATCTCTGCTTTGTTACATCTGTCTGTCCATCTAATATTGATACTGAAATGAATACAATAAATACAATCTAATACATTTAATTACGCAATTTAAAGGTATCTTAACCACAACAAATGTAATGCATTCCACTAATGTAAAAAGCTTAAGTAGCATCTATACTGAAATTTACTGAGCTAATTAGCTTTAGCAGGAGTTTAGCTGTTTTTTTTTCCTCCATTGTAACTTACTTTAGCTTCTCATTTGGCTACGTGGAATTAAAGACTGGATTTCAGAGATGTCAGTTTGTCAAAAGTAATAGTTTTTGTTGTAATTATGCTAACCAACACTCTTACCCAGCTTTATACAATTTAAAAAATATCTCCTAAAACATTTTTAAAGAATAGACAACATGAAAAACACAGATGAAGTGAACAGTTTGTCTTTACATCATTATTATCACTTGCTATCAATCAGGTGTGAACTTTGTGCTGCTGTGTGTGGTGGTGGTGGTGGTGTGTGTGTGTGTGTGTGTGCGTGCGTGTGTGTGTGTGTGTGTGTGTGTGTGTGTTGGATGAGGAATGTGATTAACTTTTCCGTCCATGTGTGTCCAGCTGACTTCATTCAGGCTGGTCATAGAACAAGAGCGATGAAGAAAGGGCAGGGAAGCAGTTAATACCAAACAAATGAAGGAAATGGATTAAACCGTGCTGTTTTATTAAATTTGAAATTCAAATGAAATGCTCCCTCTGTGGTTTTGCTCATATATTAAGAGGCTGAGGATCATCCTGGATTATTTCCAGGGTGTGCATCATCATATTGGTTAACCACTCATGATTTAAGAGGAGGGTTACCTATTTACCTGTTTGCATTCCTCACAGTGTAAACAGTCTGATCCTGACGTGTGTTTAAATGACTTACAAAACTGTTAAAGGCACAGTTGTTTTTTTTTTTTTTTTTTTTTTTTTTTTTAAAGCCGACATTTGTTTTGCGTTGAAAGAGATGAAATTGCGGAGGCAGTGGTGGTGTCCTCCCCTCCCTCCCCCAGGGCTGACTGGAAACGCCCCAGGGACAGGATGGGACGGACCGGGCCAGCCTCTCATTCATCAGCCTCTCCCTCTGCGTGGCTTCACAGCATCAGTAAAAACAACATCAGGATGTGTCGCTGAAACGAAGCTTTTCCGCCTGACACATCAGGCCAGGTGGCTTTAACCATTCAACGTCTTAAAGTGGTTATCTGCACCTAAAAACACACTGACACTCATTTGTTTAAACTGGCCCCTCGATCTGGAAAGAGTTCTTCAAACGTCATCTTTTTTTGCTATTTAATTAATCACTACAGTGACACTGACCCCTGGGGGCCTTCATTTGCCTGGTTCATAATGCAAATAAGTAAATAAAAAGTTTCTGGCATAACCGAATAAAAACTTGATAATAACTGCTGACAGCAGCAGTTGTCCATTTAGTCCAGTTTTCTGATTAACCAGCATCGTTCTGGTCAAACAGCTCCACCGATTTTCCCCTCTTTTGCTTTATTTTGTCTCTCGCTTGTAATTTGGAGTGAGCGCGCCGCTCGCGAGACCTCACGGCTAAAATTTACGACGACCTCGAGCGCAAATGTTAGGCGACGATCTGAGGACGGTGTCTGATTGGTCTTCGGGCTCTCAGCGGCACTTCAAAGCCAGGAAGAAGGTACAACTAGAAAAGCAGTCGGAGGGGAAACAGACTCCTCGCATGCAGTCACCGGGAGCGCACACACACAGACACACACAGTCAGCCGAAGATATCACAGGAAAGACCATGGCTGCTACACTGCTAGGGGTAAGTTCGCCTCTCTATGTGTTTGCTGAGACATTTTTTCAAGCCGTTGCTAAAATATTGGCGTAATATGGAGATAATATCCATACAGGGTGTTCATTCGGTGTGTCTGTCGTATTCAGGCAACACAATTAACTTCAGACTGAGTCGCTGTAATATCCAGTATTCCCATGATAATGTCATAACTGACAATATGTTAAATTACAAGTGCATGCTTGTAAAATGAAAAGAAGGTGCTTTTTTTTTAATTTTAGAAACCCTCTCACTATAACGTGATTCATGTAATGACGGTTAAGTAATGGAAGAAGTTTACCTGCTGCAGTGTCGGTGCTGTTGGACACCTTCCTCCATTGCCTCCGGTTGATCCACGCCAGAGGCGCATTGTTTTTAAAGCTCACGTTATTAATGCATGACTTGAATCTGTGGGCAGGTGACTAACAAACTAGATTTACAGGCTATCTATGCTTTGCGCGTCTTTACGCACGCCATGTTTTGCCATGACTCTGGAGTGACGGCCCTGTGTTCCCCACAGGAGGAGCCCCGGCTAGGCAGCACACCGCTGGCCATGCTGGCCGCCACCTGCAGCAGAATCGGTGACCCCAGCTCTTCGTGCTCCCCCGCTCTGTCCGATGGAGCACCGGGGCTCGTCGGGGGCTTCCGGCCGTGGAGAGGGGGCGCCCCGGCCGCCAGCAACCTGGGTGCCTGCCTCACTTCGCTCGGGGTTCCCTCTGGAAACTCCAGGAGTAACTGCACCGGATTAACGGAGACTTCCAGCGCTTTCTCGGTGACCACTGCCAACTCTCATTTTGGAAGTGATTATTCGATGTACCAGACTGCTGTGTCATCAGACAACACTGTTCCCGATCCCGCTCACGCACAGCGGTCTGTGTTTCTGACCAAATTCCCCTCCTCAGTGGAAGGGTTAGCTGGGGTATATCCGAGGATGCACACGCATCCCTATGAGTCACTGTTCAAGCCAATGGGAGATGTCAGTAACGGGACCGCGGCTTGGTGGGACATGGGAACCAACTGGGTTGACGCACAGAGCCCGGCCGGGTTGTCCTCTCCTCTGAGCGGCTACAACAGTGACTACAGCCCCGCCTTCGGCCCCGGTGCCTCTCAGCACCTGCTCCCCGCCACGCAGCACCTGTTTGACGGCTTTAGACCTCCTGTCCATGCTCCATACACAGAGTCTACGACGACGGGCGCACCTGCGCTGACAGGAAACCCCATCGTTTCTCTGCCCGCATCTTCCCGCTCCTCGTCACGGCGGTACTCCGGCAGAGCCACGTGCGACTGCCCGAACTGCCAGGAGGCGGAGAGCCTTGGCCAGGGGGGCACGAGTCCGCGGCGGAGGGGCTTGCACAGCTGCCACATCCCGGGTTGTGGTAAAGTTTACGGCAAAACCTCTCACCTGAAGGCTCACCTGCGCTGGCACACCGGGGAGAGGCCGTTTGTCTGCAACTGGCTCTTCTGCGGGAAACGCTTCACGCGCTCCGACGAGCTCCAGCGGCATTTGCGCACGCACACCGGGGAGAAACGATTCGAGTGTTCCGTGTGCCACAAACGGTTCATGCGCTCCGACCACCTCAGCAAGCACGCGAGGACGCACGGCGCGGATGGCTCAGAGGATGTCGGGGATCCGGGACCCGGCAAGGGAAACAGCGACACGGACAATAGCCTGTCTGGTAGCCCGAGCCAGTCACCCGGGCTTCACGTGCGTGAGGGAGTCCCCCAAACCACCAAGGGACAGAGTGCTGTGGAATAATTTACAAAGTTGAACACTAACAACGCAACACGCGGGCATTGCTGACACTGTACCAGCCTGTACGGAGTGTGTTTTCTTGGACACTTTTTAACTGAAATGGCACTTTATGATGAACCTCAGCTGTGGATGAACACTGTGTCCTTACCTCATCTATGTTATTTGTTGCCTTCTTTTAAAATAAATTTTTACTCTACAGTTGATCAGGCTTGTGTTATTTGAAGACGTGTTACATGCGCCTAATTTATTCAAACAGTAGTTTTTGTTTGGAATTAAACAACTAGCCTGCCATATCATTCTGTGGGTTATTTTCTTGACATCATGGCGATCGATTTTAATTTAAAGTTATGCCATATTGATATAGGTTATTTTAAATATGACTGGTTTACAAGACTAAATCGTTCTGATTATTCTCCACTATGAAATCATTAATAATAAGGCGTTTGATTTAGCTTAAGCAGTTTTTCTTCAGAATTTATGACTTCAGTAATTTATTTGACGACTTCAAATATAAAACAGTATATAAGGTATTATCTACCATGACTATTCTAAACCCGGATAAAATACGAATTAATCCAGAATAACCAGAATAAATCATACTCTGTTATCAGTCACCTGAAATGTATTCATTCAACGTATTTTCTTAAATTGACTGTTAGAATTTGATCAATTTATTTTTAATGTGAGTCCAGATTTACATTAGAACAGACATTGTTAATACAGACGTGCGCCAATTAATAAAATAAATGACTTTGAGTGGTATATCAGTTGTGGCTTTAAGTCTGCGGCAGCCTTGTGAAAATTAAATTTGTCTGATCAAAGTGTTGAAATGATCTTCACCCTACACGGTTTAATTAATCACCCTCTGTATTTTGCACACTTTCTGTAACTACCTGTTGCTTCAAGCCTTTGCAGTGATCAGGACACGGTTGTCTTTGTGTGCATCTCCACCTAGTGTTCACTTTATACAGTCACCCGTTTTTTAGACCACATAAGTTGGTCCCACCATCTTTTTTACATTTTGTTGCATGAAAAAAAAAAACAAAACCCCAACATTTCATTTGTCTGATTGACACAAAACCAATTGACTGACAAGACTAATGCTATATATACATAAAGAGTACAGGCTAGCTTTCAAAAGACTTCATTTGGGACTGCTTTAGTAATAAAATGTGTTGAAAATGTAATCACACTAACACACGTTAGGCCTGACAACTTTTCCATATTTTCATTAAAAATTTTAATAGAAATACAGCTGTAGACCCGTTGATACAGAGAAAGCATAAGAACTCGAGAAATGATTTTTTTTTAAAATCTTGCACATTTTATTTTGATGAAAATATTCATGCTACACAACTAGTCACATTAATTGGCAGCAAAACTACACAGAAAAGTGCTGTTGTTACCCCGAACTCAGTGCCCGGTTAGATGAGATGATTATTACCTTATTGCTGAATTATTCTCATGATTAGAGATAGAGACCGCTCCTCATGAACACAAACAGTACTCACTACCTGTAACTCAAGTAGCCTTATCATAAAATAGAACAATTAACATAAATAAAAAGGAAAAAAAAAAATCACAATAAATAATAATTAGTGTTCCTGACTCACAGTAAAATGGAGCAGGTATTGCTGTAAACAATATTGTGTTAAATACAGTTCAAAAAGAGGAACAGGATTGGGCAAGCAAAAGTCTCACAAGATGCCATGCAACCGGCACTGTATGAGGTGGATTTCCACCTCTGATCTTCGTGCCTTCAGAGCTGATTCGTACCTTTGTACAGGAGCTGGTCTCAGAGTCTAAACTTGTCAGTCTGGGTATTAATGGCTCTGGGATGATGAGCAGATACATGCAGACAGAGTTCTGGTTCTCTCTCTGTTATAGAGGCCACAGGCGCAGGCGTTTGATGATACAGTTGCAGGTTAATGATCAGTATGTGTCTTTTTTAAATATGAATTTTCAGTCCATTGTTATTCCAGTGTTGTGCGATTTGTTACATTAGCTTCAGATGCTCTTACGATGCCTTCTAATGCCCAACATATAGTCATTTCAAGCCCACCAGTGCAGCTCTCCTGCCCCCCTCGGTTTTCAGTAGTATAATGCAAAACAGTTGTTCTAGTGCAAGTCTAATCGGATTATCAACAACTGACAATCATATGAAACTATATTCTCACTTATCACGATGGAAAAATGCCATAAAGTAACACTAATTTGCAACGCAGTTGATCGTTTAACAAAAACAAAATGCAACAAAGAAATGAAAAACACGAGATGACAAGGTACGCCGCAAATGACTGGAAATCTGATTAACTTAAAAAATAAAAATAAAAATAAAAAGGCATTCAAAGTCATTGGCGTGCTTCAAGAATTAAATCCAAAGGGAATACAGCTGAGGTCAGTAATGGAGAAAAACTTGCCATACCATAAGCTGGCCACACGGGGGCAGACTAAGGCAGGGAGATAGCACAGTTGGAGTGTCACACAATCACATAAACCTAAAACATGTAGTGTTTTTACTATAAAATCATAAATAAAAAGCCTAGATAGAGCATGAATGCATCTACCTGCACCACACACTCTCTCACACACACATACACAACCATAAGTTAGAGCAGTAATCGCTGCATGGCTAAAAAGCGAGGAATGATCACCCTTTACCCTGTGGAAGAAGCAGCCTCCCTGCTGCTAGAGAGGAAGAAGAGGTGGGGTACTTGTGCTCTTTGTTTCATCTTGATTTCCAGGGTACTGGCCACATTAGTCACACAGCCTGTTTGTGTTTGGTCAGGTCGTGATGTGATGTGATCCCACGGAGGTTTCATTGTTAAGTTTATCATTATCAGAGTCTCCACATACAGCTGGTGAAAGTTTTATGAAGCTTAAGAGGCAGAAAAGAAGCCTTTAGTTGACTCTCCTTCTATATGTCTCTTCTAACTTCCCTCTGGCCTTGACCTTTGACCTCTGCCTAGTACTGCCAGGGGTCACCAAGGTGCATCTTGGGAACCTGGATGTGCATCTCCACGGGGTGGTCAGGCGGACGGTCCCTCCTGTAGGTGACTGTCTTCTCATTGGTTGTGGGGATGTATGACAGGTCCTGAAGGGTGGCAGAAAAATGCAGTCAGTCACAGACCTGGTCCTACACTTCCCACAATGCAACTCAACAGCATATTTTGGTAAAGCAGTCTTCATGTTATGAGGGACGGATGGTGGAGATGGAAAAGGGTGATGTGTAATTGCAGAGTTAGTCATGTGAGTGTTAAATATACTGTGCTCAATATTAACACCATATCCTTTAAATGTTCTGTTTAAAATGTGTTGTTCGAGCCAAGTTTGCTCAGGTGATGTCACCCGGGTAATCATCTGTCTTGGTGAAGCTGCTCCAGAGCCACAGATGACGTTATGCAACTGTTCTCACAGGCTGTGTTGTTGTATCTGTGACTATTAAGTTAACTTTGACTTATTAAATCAGTGGAGTGGCCCTTTAATATCAGCAGCTCCATTTAGGTGGATTTCATAAAGTGGATTTCAGCTTTACAACACTTGCAAGGCTCCCAGTTAATGTAATATGTGTCAGATTTCCCCTGAGGGTATAATGTTACACCTGCAGCCTCAACAGGGGACTGTTTCCCATGTAAGAATTCAAATGCCAAACAGATGCATCCGTTTTACACAATCTATAATCTGCAGTGTTATTAAGATGATCTGTGGCAAATGATGAACAACAATTGAGGGGTGTCTGAACACTCATAAGCGATCCAAAGCACTTCAGGCACACATATCTCCAGAAAGTCCCCGCTGTTGAAATTCCCGTCTACTCAAAGGTGCTGTACATCATAGTAAGGTCACAAATCTGGACATTGTAGATGGTGAGCTGGGAGTTGGGAGGAAATGTAAAATACAGCTGTACCTCCAACAGCAGACTCAAATTTCTCACTCCTGGTTTCAGCGGACAGTACACATGAACAAAAATATCCCAGAGGCTTAAGGGGTCCCTAATGCTTGTGAGGGCTCCAGGGACATGACAGCCTCCCCTTGATTAAAACCATGCTGTGCAAATGATCGCCTTCAGCATATTTGACTTTTGAGAGCTAACCTTTCCAGTGCAGTGGTAGCCTCCGTCTTCAGCAGCGCCCCCTTGTGACCTGACTCTCTTCTGCAGCAGCAGCCGGGACACGGCCACCACCACCAGGCCACACAGCACCGTCAGAGCACACACACTCAGGAATGTTCCTACCAGCCGACTGCTGCTGGCGCACTCTGTGAACACAAGAATAAGGTTTCACTGTGGAGAACTGGGGCAGGCTGCCTTTCACTGTGACGGGCAGAAAGCTCAGAAAAGAGAATATTGCAGTAACAAGGAATCACACATGTACACTCAAGTACACACTAAAATATGGAATCAGAGAGGCATAAAGTTGCAGGTGCAGAGACTCTTCATGACGCTGTCTACACAAAACACGTCTATTGTTTGTACTTCTACAATTGTGAGGAGCCTTGCACCCCAGCCCCCTACCTCCAACCGTAACCATCTCAACTATATGCCTAACGCCAGTCCTCACCTTGATCCAATCCTAATTTAAATCTTTAAAACCAAGTCTTAATCCCCAAACGCCCCTTTAAAGATGAAAGGACAGATCAATCGGTCCTTCATTTCCAAAAGCGTCCTCACTCTCATGGTCTAAAATTCAAACTGGTCCTCACAAAGACAGACACACAAGAGCAGCATGGTGGGAATAAGTATTCAGATCCTACAAAATAAGATAAGATAAGATAAGGTAAAATAAGATAATCCTTTATCAATCCCTCATCAACAGTATACTTAGTGAAACAAGGCAATGGTTGTATATACAATAACCAAAGAAGAAAACATATAGGAGAAAAAAAATCATATAAAAATACTCAATTACGAGTCAAAATCCTTCATGCAAAATCTTACTTAAGTAAAAGTACAGAAAAAAAAGAAAAAAAGAAAAATGAACTTTTGTGTACCAGATGCATCAGTTTTGTAGACAAAAGGTCCCTGTGAGTGATATGTTAGTAAATATTACATTATCCTGATCCTGATACATCAATGTTTAAGTAGTATTTGGCAGCAGGTGAAGCTGCTCAAGGTGGGCCCTGTTTTATCTACTGTATGTACTGCAATCAGTAACTCCAGCTGCCTAATAAATGTAGTGAGAGTAAAGTACAAGTACCTCCAAATTGTACTTAGCCACAGTACTCGAGTACATGTACTTAATTACTTTGCACATAAACACACTCGTTCAGTGGCAGCTGTGCCAGCGGTGCTGTGCTGAATAGTCAGCTGGCTGTGTGTCTGCTGGGGAGCATGTGTGGATGACGGACTCATCGCTCAGCACAAAGAGCCCAAAGAGTGCTCTGACATTTTGTGACGAGGTTACCATGGAGACCTGGCTCCTGCTGCACCCGGGAGGAGTGGGCGTGAGCAGGAAGAGAGTGTCCCGTCGGGTGGAGAGGGGAGTGAGGGGATAGGGGGAGATTTGGGGTGGGGGTGGGGGGGCACGCACAATGAGGAGCGCTGTTCCAGAAATCGGGAAGGCGGGGATGAACTGTAACACTTGGATGTGCTGTGTAATGTGTGTGTGTGTAACTCAGGGCATGTGTGAAATAGTGGGTTTTAAATTATGTATGTGTGTGTGTGTGTGTGTGTGTGTGTGTGTGTGTGTGTGTGCATGTGTGCGTGTGTGCGTGCGTGTGTATAGCTGTGAAAATCAAGAAAGTGAGTTGGGAACTGAGGGGAAATGTAAAATACAGCTGTAACACTGACAGCAAGCTTGCTGACTCAAATACACCAGGGTGCAGTAGTGCAATGGTAGCAACGGAAGTGACCTCGAAGTAAGGCATGTGTGTGCGTGTGTGTGTGTGTGTGTGTGTGTGTGAGTGTGCGCATTGCCATTATACCTGGTCTTGTGCTAATGTGAAGCTGGGTCTGACCAGACTGTGAGCTTGTTTGAAACCGATAGCGACAGCTGTCATTACTGATGTACATACACTGAATCCACATCTCCCCTGCTTGACCTGAAAACGGAGGGAGAGAGAGAGCTGCAGTGAGATGTTATTCAGTGCAGACGTGTTAAGCTCCCAACCCCAGTGAAAATCCTCCAGGACTTCTAAAAACAAAAGAATCAATGAGAGCTGCGTTACAAGAGAGCTGCTGAAAGCTGCGCTGATCAATATTTTGATACCGCTGACACAATGGATCAGATTACAGCGAGTAACATGAAAGGTGCTGCAGGTAGTCACAAATCCACAATATTATCACCCACCCTGCAGCTGCCCTCTGTTCCACAGAGCCTGTTTATCTCTTCAGCTCACGGTTTTGATTTTCTCGTCTACATGTCTCCAGCTGCATTCGGCAGCTGTCTTCGGTGTATTCATTCAGATATGGTTTTCAAGAGTTGGTGGAAACCTAAACAGAGCTAAAAGCACAGTGCATGTTGGGCTGTGTCTGCCATTTTCATAGCCTCCTCTCGTATATGTGCTGCTGGTTGCAACCTTTTCATAAAGTCCCGACCTGGCTGGAGGCTACACACTCACTACCCAAAGGTTGCAGCCAAGAAACATCCCAAGCGTCTACATGTGTGTTTTAGGAACATCTTGCATTGTATATCTTTGAGGGGCAACTAAACGCCAGCTGAAAATCTTGTTTTTGCTGACCTCCTGTGGTAGGAGTGTATGCCAGGGCCTGTCTGCACTGTGACACCTTGCTTGGGTTTGTCAGAGGTGCAAAAGACTTGAGAGGGCAGTGATCTGTTGCTTTACAACCTGGTGCTCTTTAAGGTCCTCAGTCAAACGAGAAGCTGCATCTCTTTGACCATGAAGCTCACACGGAGCCTTTACAGTGAATCAAACACAACTGAACCAATCACAGCCCCTTTCTAGCATCTACTTTCCTCATTTCCACAAGCAAAGCAGATTCTATTGGCTAAAATGCCTTTTACCTGATACATCATCCATGTAGCCCACCAATGGGGCGCAAGTGTTGTTGCACTGTCCTCCCTCTTTTCGTGTGAGGCCGTGAGACAGGTGGCAGTCCACACACTTCCTGACAGAGAGAGAGAGAGAGAGAGACAGACCACATCAGTGTCAGCTTCAAACACAGACAGTCCTGTCAGAGCTCCCATCATGCTTTGTAGTCGTGAACAGAAGCTGACAAGTACCAGTATGATTGGCAGGTGCTCTGGCAAGTAGGGCATCTCTCGCAGAAGTCTCCAGAGTGCCGGGGGTCGTCACACACACACTTGCCGCACACACATCTGCCTCGTCCACTGCAAAGCAAGCCGTTGGCTGATTGGCAGGTTGCTGTGGAGGCGGGACAGCCGCAGCTCTCCCCTGTCCAGCCGTCCTCGCACACACACTCACCTGACACACACACACCCCGCCCTGAGAAGACAGACAGACACAGGAGGAAAGACTGTTACACAGGGAAATTAAACAACGTAGACCCATATTATTACTTTTTGATTTCTTGTGCTTATTTTTGAAATGTGCCCCACCCCCTCACCTCCACAGAGCAGCCCCCCTTCATACTCGCAGGAGAAGTCGTCTATCTCGCAGTATTTGCCATACACTGCCCCGAGCTTGCTCTGCTCACACACACACCTCCCGCACTCACACACTCCCCGACCACTGCAGTCCACATCAGATCCATCCGCCCTGCAATTCCCGTTTGAATCTCTGTTTGAGTCCTTCATTAGTCCACGATCCAGCCCCTGCTCCTGGCTGGGGCTGTCTGGTGTGCCAGTGCACGGGGATTGGCCGTCATCATTGCAGCGCTTTGTTGGTCCACAACTGCAGCGACATTTAGAGCGGATCCTGACCACGGTGGATTCGTTGTAGCCCACAGGGTGAACCAACACTGTTACATCTTCGTCTTCGCCATCGTCAGGACAAGAGCGCAGGCCGATGGTGATATTGAAGTAGACCTGCATGGGAAGACAAAAAAAGTTATAACTCAGTGATTTTCTGTCATGCTAGCAGCGTGTTTCCATGGATGGCAATGGACGAGTGTCGGTCGGTCTACAGCTTTGGTCCAAAACGAAGCTACCTCTCACTGCAGAATTATGGAAATCTCTGATAAGACTTAAAAAGCTTGATAAGTGACCAGGAGCTGGATTCTAAAGGAGACTTAACATGAATAATTATTCAGTTGATGTGGTTGGAAAATTATGCATGCCAAAGCTCTGAATCTATTTGAGGGCCTTTCTTTTGATATCTATCATCATTCTGGTTAGTGCGGGTACTTTCCATTATTCACTTTAATCCACCCATACATGAAAGGGATGAACTTCAGTCTTTCACTACAATGGAGAGACTGTAGGGCAGTGATGAAGCATCTTGGTGTTTGACAGCATTTAGAGTCTCAGAAGTTAAGGAGCAGAGGAGTCTCCTCAGCAGTTCAGGGAGCGAACAGAAAGATATTTTCTGGAAGATAATATAATTAGTACCAAAAGACTGTCTCCTTGGTTGTTACAGTCTACTTTTTTTCATTATAATCATTACCACTGTGGCAGAAAAGCTCCCATACAGGGTCGAGAAGTATCAAAAAAAGCTCTCTGCAGACTACCTAAGGCTTGTGTTTCACTGGATAAATGGAACAGGTATGAGAGCAGTGGAAAGTCCAGCGACCTATTTCTAAATATAAATGTCCTATTTGTTTGTATAAAGACTCTCATATTAGGTAAGGATTTTAGGACAGAAAGGTCATGGAATCACATGGAAATGTTTTCCTGTTAAACAGCCTGTAATCCGCTCAACTTGGATTATTTACCAAATCTTTAGCTCTCAGCCATGCGTGCGTGTTTGTGTGTGTCTGTGTGTGTGTGTATGTGTCAAAGTAATCCAATATAACCAATAACTGTGCAGTGACACATGTCCAGGGGCTTGAACGAAGCTTTCAGAATAAATACGAGTAACATTTAGCTAAATTTCCGCACAGTATTAATCACGTGTGTCAACACTGAAGGTAGGCTCGTGTGTTTACCGTCTGGTTGGGCTGCACCCCCGAGCAGCTCTGCCCCTTCGCAGTGGATCCATCAGGACAGAGAGGAGACACGGACACCCAGTACCTGCTGACTGCCTTGTCCTCCACTGACACTGACACCTCCACCTCTGATAACAACCTCTGCATGCAGCGAGGGCGGAAAGAGATGAGAAAGCAACATTAAATTGACCTCGTGGTATCAAGATTTTCTTTAAAGCCAGCGTCTTGTGCTGTTTGCGAGGCAATGTGGGTTAAGAGAAAAGAGAGTGGGAAGAACAGTGACGGCTTAAAATTTTAATGAACGTAATCTGTGTGAGTGAAAAGTAATGAGGCGAGAGCAAGACAGAGAGACAGAAAGGGAAAGTGTGATTAATTAAAGTTGTCACATGTCCCCAGAATGTCTTTTCTTTCGTTCTGAAAAACAGAGGGGGGGGGGGGGGGGGTTATGGGAACAAGGAGGTGGGGCCAAAAATAGCATCTTTGTATTCTTCCATGATTTGGACACATGGTTTCCGCGGGGATCTGATAGCTATTATAATGCCGGCTTCTGTTCGGGCTCTGCTGCTTGTGTATGCGTGTGTGTGTGTGTGTGTGTGTGTGTGTGTGTGTGTGTGTGTTTGTGTGTGTGCATGTATGCATGGCTGTGCACCCGGATCTGTGGATTCGGCAGATTCTCGAAGCAAACAATGGAGCGCTGTGCCTGAGGCAAGATTATAGCCTAGACTGCTGCCAACTGAACTCTCTCTCTCTCTCTCTTTCACACACACACACACACACACACACACACACACACACACACACGCGCGCACACACACACGCACAAGGCCTTACCCCTCCATAACCTCCTGTTCTCGTCTGTGTTTTTCTGTTTCATTAGGCCTTCGGCGACCAAAAACATCTCCGATCATCTGTTTTCCCAACTTCAGAATTGAAGTTTGTGTTTCAAGCGTCTGCACCAAACTTTCCTGGATAAATATAAGCGAGGCACACTTTTGGAAACATCCAGCACTATCACTGATTCTGAGGCCTTCTGTCTGCGCGCATGCCTAAACAGGGCTAACTGAAAACAGCTCATGTTGCCTCAGCAGATCAGTGGACTCCTGATAACTGCGTGGGCTCATGAATTCAGCCCATGCTGTGCTGCTGCTCTCGTCTTTCTAACCTTTCATTTGTCCCTGTCCTCTCTGTTGTCTAAAGGATGAATAATTTACCAAGGGAGGACAACAGGATCTGAAACTGAGAAAGAAGTTATTCTGTAAAGTTGCAGAGGAAGTGCTCTGTACCTTGTATGCATCCACCACCAGCTCGATAAGGTTTGGAGCCTGGAAGAGGCCTAACTTTCCCAGGTAGGAGCCGGGAAGCAGGCGGACCAGCTCCTAAAGAGACAAAGGGAGATGGAGGTAAAGAAATGCTTTAATGATAATTGAATGGTTACAAGTCATCGCTGAAGTTCTCTGTGTACAGGTGTTTACTCCCTATCTTCCAAACTAAATGTGGCAAGATTTGTTTTCTCGCTTGCATTGGTGGGCATGTGTTGCTGTGTGTGCTTGTGTGGGAGAGATTACCTCATACCACTGGTACTGCTGCTTCTCCACAGCGAAGATGGAGTAGATGTTGTTTTCCAGCAGTTTATCAGACAACTGACCCACACTGGGATGGTCCTGAAAAGGAGACAACCAGCAGACTAAGTACAAGAAAACCTTTAATTGCCTCTAATGTGCCAAAGTCAAAGTCTACTATTTAATACACAGTCACCTGTTGTGTGAATTTGCTTATGATCTTAAAAGTCTGCATGGTCCACATTTCAACTGCACACCATGTGTGTACACAGTCCATATGTGTATGTGAGCATGTTGGGATTGAAGGAGCAGTTTGATGTTTTTGGAAATAAGCTTATTTGATTTCTTGGCAAGAGTTAGGTAAGAGGATCAGTCCTACTTTGTACCGTAAACATAAAGCTACTGCCAGCAGCTGGCTAGCTTAGCCTATCTTAGCATAAAGGCTTTAAAACTGCAGCCTCTGTCTTCCTGGACTGCTGCATTGAGATTCTCACCTGCCTCTCAGAAAGAAAGCAAATAAGCATATTTCCTGAAACTGAACTGAGCTAAAAAGTATAAATTTACCTTCAATCTTAATGTGGCATTCTGCAAGTGGAGTACTGCATTGTCATACTGAAAAACTTGTAGACTCATTTCACCTGCACCCTTGTAGTAATTTACACAGTCCATGTTAAAGGCCATGCAGACTTTAAGACGCAATGATTGCCCAGTTAAAGGCTTGAGCTCTTTTAAGCCAGACTTCCCAGTACATTTCCTCCTCCTCTCACCAGCCTAGTGCTCCCTGTGTAGACGTTGTTTTCCAGGTGACACAGGCCGTCATGTGGCGTGACAATCCCTGCCAGCCGGCTGTCCAGCGCCAGGTGAGACGGCTGGTCGGTCATCAGGAGCAGCAGATGCTTGGCCGCGGGTCTCCACCCCACTGCTCCCTAAAAGACACACAGAGAGGAATCAGGACATGGCGTAATGTGCTTAAATCATGTTGGCTTTTTAATTTTGACTTTATTGAAGCCAACTCATCACAAATCTAGACTAGAACCACACCTCAACAGAGATAAGTGACAAAAGGTTTATTGGTGCTAATGCATCTTCTGTTTCTGGGGAGCGGTTTTATTGACTCTCACATTTTTATTCCCTTATGTCACCAGTCAGCAACATTTGCACCAAACTGATGTGGGAAATATGTGCATGCTTTATATTTTAAAGGTTTACACATGTGGTAGGAAACCGCAAATTCAAATGTTTTACTCATCTGAACTACATTAGTTCCCATGGTGATCAGCTCTTTCTGTAATTCCCAATTAAAAGAAAAGCAGCGCAAATTCCTCCACCAGTCACAGAGTCTCCTTCTTTATGTCTGTGACTCGTCAGAGAGTGTGAGAGAAAAAAGGGCCTATGTGAGTCTGCTTGTGTGCATGTGTGTATTTTAGGAAACCCTGTGAGCTTATAAGTAGGCCTGACATAATGGAGAGTCTATTTCTAGAGTCATGACCACCGTGGTGTTTCCCTGCAGACTGGTTACTCAGGGCCCCCCTGCATGTTGTGACTCACAGCCCTCCTGCAGCCATAGTATAAGCAGCTCTGTGTGTGTGTGTCTGCCATACCCCAGCAGTGGTGTCATTACTTACTGGGATTCCAGTGGTAATATCCAATGCTGAGTCAGAGTGTCACCATTCTCTCAGAATAAATGCTTCTTTCACTTGCATGCAAGCTTACTACCTAATTTGGGGCTATACCTTGTTTTTCTGAATGTACTTAAGAAACTGAAGTAAATCTTGTATCCATCTCAAGGTGTTTTGGTAACTCTCTTTGTCTTTGTTGCACACAGATAAAGAATTTGTGAGCCCTGACATCTGGTATATGCACACCTGGCAGACAGCAGCCTGCAGCATGGCATCCAGTCCTCCCTCAGGTGTGTCCATGTTTCCGGAGATGCGCTGGCGTTTGATCACACGTGTGAACTCGCTCATGTTTCCCGTCATGCTTAGGACGTGGTGGAAGCCGTGGGCTGGTCGACAGCGGATCTCATAATCACTGAGGTAGAGGCAGTTCAGAAAGTTTTAAATTGCAACATTCAGGAGTGTAGATCTCCAAAAACCAACAGAACAAATGATGGTCAAGAGTCTCTCTGTTGTGTCTGTCTCTCAGCACAGCTCATCATCATAATAACGTTGCCCCCTGATAAATGAGGAATCTCTCTGAGTCACACAAAATTGTGAGCAACTAATGGGAGAAACTTCCTTAGACGTATTTTTTGAGTAATCATTCAAGTCATCACACCATTCTTTTGTCTCATTAAAAGAGGAAGAGGCTAACCGAGGAACATAACAAGCAAACTTTTCAGTTCTAGTCACACAGCAGTGACAAAATAAGCTAAACAGAGAGGATGAACCAAACTTTTTCGGCAATCAAAAATCCAGCTCTCAAATTCTGTGTCTTACCTGCAGGGGTTGTTGATCTTGGAGGGATGGACGTTGATGTAAGGGGAGACAGGTTTGTCCACAAATGAGCCGAAACCCAGCCAAAGGTCTGAGGAGTGCTCCGTCATACGAAGAGACAGGGCTACACCCACCGTCTTCAGCTGCACCCCAGAAAACATGCAGGTGGGCACAGGGTGGAGGAATCCAAAGTAGAAGTAGAAGAAGAATGGAAAGAGGGCGAGATAGAGAAGAAAATGATTTAAGCAGATGTGTTTGAGCTCTAACATGTGCGACAGCAGCCGCCTCATAAGCATCAAACCGTTATCTGTGTCTGTGTTTTCTGTCATTTTCCAACCATGATAAAAATAACTTGAGAGTTTGTGTGAAAAAATACACTCTTAAGTAAAATATTTCAGCACTGACTCACTGAGAGGAACACAACACAGCTACACTTACATGATCAAGGTTTTCCTGCATAGACGCCGACACATCAACCAGGTAGTACAGATCCACAGGGTAACGCTCCAGCTGCTTCACAGCCACTACGATGCTTGCCTTCGAACCTGAGCGCGTGCACACAAACACACACACAGCTTAACCTCAGCTGCTTTGTCACCCACTGAGAAGCAATCACAAAACAAATTAGAGATCCACCCTTTTATACTTGACTTAGAAGGAGCCCGTTGTCTACCTGGTCTGAGGGTGATGCTGATGTCTCGTGGGGACACTTGCGTGCTGCTGATGGTGGCGTTGACCTCCACCTTGGTCTCTGACTGCTCCATGAACTCCGCTTCACAGCCCCTCCTGAGCAGCTTCACCGGCAGGTCGCAGCGCTGGCTCGGGCCCGCCCCATCCAGGAAGTCCTACAGGTCACACAAGGTCAAAAGAGGGAAATTGAAAATTCCCATTTTTCCCTTCAATCAAAAAAAATTTGTTAGAGTTTTTTTTTTTTTTTTGGGGGGGGGGGGGGGGGGATTTGCAGTCTTAAAATAACAAAATGCAAGAAACCGACACAAAAAACAAACAAGACACAGAAGCAAATGCTGCCAGTCAGTCGTAAAGATAATACAGCTGAGCCGTCTATTAAGATGTTGTCACTATAATTGCATTTCAGGAAGGAGAACAAGTGACAAATAAGTGGGTCAAGTTGAATCCTCTATGGCCCTGCAGGCAACACGCTGTAATGCTGCCAAATATGGAACCAACATGAATGTTTACTCCAGTCTGCTCTGTATGTTGGGCTTATGCAGCTATAATCTTACTATTTGCATGATAACCAGAGATAAATTTCCCACCAGGTGGTCTTCATTCACTCTCCTCTCCTACTCCAGTGTTGCCCACTACATCCTTTCACAAATGCTTGAGCACACACACACACAAACACATCAGAGCACAGACATGTGTGCATGTGTTCTCTCCCCCACTTCATTTTCTAATCTGTGCTCACAGTGTGGTCAAGTTGAAAGCACTTTGGATCATTTCACCTGAGAAAACATGGCAAAGTGAAACCGGTTTCATAATAACTCACTATGGTTTCATTTTTTGTTTCTGCCATTTTAATGGGGTTTGTATTGATTTGCGATGTAGTTACATTGCCATGAGAACCATTAGCGTTATATTATGTCCAGATCTACTCTCTACACATCGACAGTTGCAGTTCTGATGACTAGGAAAGAGATTAGATGGTCCAATTGGCTGATTTCTGAATATGATCTAGTCATCACTTCACTGAATGAATCTTGCTTTAAATAACCTCTCCGCTGCACAATAGCCTGGCCCGACGCTACAACAACATCATGCCTTACAGCTTTGGAGTGGATTAGTGACCTTTGGTACTTCAGGTCTCTGGGAAAAACACTCACAAATACAGCGACTAGCACTGAAAACATAAAAGTAGACCATTAAATGTGTGTGCCGGATTGGTAAGAGTCCATTTAAGGTCACATGATAAACAAGATCATGCACATAGGGACTGAAACGGCGCAATTGATTGGCATTACTGAGACTTTTAAAACAGAGGTAGCACAAGAGCAAAGCAGCAAACAGTCTACAATAAAAACCTGTAGCTGAGCGTGTGACCATGGCCTGAACCTGAAAGCTAGACTGAATTCAGTTTATTTATCGCTGTCCCTCTGGCTATAATTTGTCCTGTAACAACTCTGAATACCAGAAAGTTTCACAGCGATTTCCCGGGACTTTCTTTCACAATCTGCCCCCTCGCCTGACACTGAATGTCAACAGCAAAATGTGAATGTGCATATTTACAAGCACTGTACCTGCTTCATTTCCACTGCTTCTCCAAGCGTGGCTCAGTGACTTTGTGTGTGTGTGTGTGTGTGTGTAGGAGGTTAGGGAGGTGGTGTTTTTATGCTTTCACACACCACTGAGCCTGGCCCCACTTAATGATGTCAGTTAAGGTTAGGGTTCACATGGTCGGAAAGCACCTGAAGTCTGTAAACACGCACATGTTGATAGTCCAGTCTCGCCGGTGCAGCTTGTGTGTGTGTGTGTGTGTGTGTGGTGATTGGTGTGGCCCTGGGAGGCTTTACAGCTTCTCAAGTCTGATTCGGGGTGGGCTCTTTACGAGACAGACTGACACCCAGAAAGGAAAGACAGATACAGACACACAAACACACTGCCGGATGCACGCTTTGAGAGAAATGCAGTGATATGTGTGAGCGCCTAGACTAAACACATGCATAGAAAGTGGTTCTGTCTCTACTGCCACATGAGAAAGCACACATGGAAACACACACACACACACACACACACACACACACACACACACAGAGGCCATAGGGCAGGCCAGTAAGCTCGAACATGCACATTATATTCACATCTGTGGGTGGCATCAAAGCTTTGGTGTGTGTCATCTGAGGAATGCTGCTGAATGTCTGCCACGTTCTCTCTTTTTTTTCCTCTCACCGTCCAACACAAACACACTCTTTTATACACATTCCTACCTCTTTGAAGCACCAGGCACACTGTGGTCCACGGCTGAGACACTCTGTGCAAGAAGTGATACTAGGAGACCAACACACACTGTCACCTGCAGAGGGATGACGGGGGGGCAAAGAGGTAGAGAGGCAGAGAAAGAAAACAAAACGAGACAGTCAGCCAAAGATGAAGAAGAAATGGGATGAAGAGAAGAATCCGTGATTAGCATATGAAAGAATATGTGTGTCAACACTCATTAGCCATGCAGTCGAGCCCCTGTGGATATTTAGAGATCTCATGCACACTTTTGATGATGGAAGCACCTCTTAGCATCTCATATGAGGCTATTCAGTACGTGTCAGCCGGCCGTGTAGTGGGAAAACGGCTGGGAGTGTGGGAACAGGTGCTTGAGCTCTTGGAGTGGTGCAATGGATCATTTCCCACACCCACACACCCTCACACACACACACACACACAAACACACACCCACACATGCAGACACAGAGGACATCTAATCATGAGTCAATCAGTGGATGCTAAATGTGCGCAAATGCATTAATGTGGTGACACTGTGACAAATCACTCAGATACTTTTATGCAGCGTTAGCAGAAAAATCCAGCTGGGATGGAGACTAGAGATCTTTACAGGGTGACAAAAGCCACAAAATGGACCTGGGGCCCACTGTAGTGGGATTAATGATTCATTGACGTGATTTATCTGCCGGAATCCAATTTTCCAGAGCCATTTCAGTGAGCTACAGGGTTGGAATGTAGGACAGAGAAAGGCTGCAGGTCTTAGCATCACTAACAGCCCACTAACAAGCCACTCTGACCCAATTAGCACTCCTGGCCTCTGGCAACCCCCTGAATAGGTGAAGCATTTAACTTCTAATTATAACTGATCGATACATGCTTGAACATGCGGTTGGTGCGGTATGAGCTACTCCAGTGGGTCCCCTGATTGTGGCTTTAGAGGTTTCTCTTCACAAATGAATAAATACTAGTTCATAGCCTCATTAAAACATGCGCTAATAACAGGGAATAAGTAGAGACCAATCTAAAAATGCTTTTAAAGAGGTTTACTTGCGGTGAAGGTCTTAATAAAAAGATCTGCTGGGGGTCTTTTATGTGAATCATTTGGGAAAGCGGTAGACCCCCCGCGGAGAGCGCAGATGGGCGGGACAGGAGCTGATGTTGCGCAGTGATCTCTTGACAAGATGCACGATGTGGGCTAATTGCTGGGATATGATGTAATTGGCCCTAATGAGCCTCCACTCACCGGCACCGGAGGCTTCTGCGCAGACAGCGACCACCAAACAGCAGAGCAGGAGACACAGAGGGACGCTGCCGTACGTGCGCAGCCAGGAAGTCATATTATCCACACCGGGAGCTCGACCTGAGCGAAGCAGCGACGAGGCGCAGGGGGCAGAGGCTGGAGCTACGGCTACTGGAGATGAACCGGGGGAGACCGGGCACCCTGCGTCCGCCGCCGCACGAACAATAGCAGGGAGTGCCGGACCGAGCCGCGGGGCATTGTCGTTCACCCAATAACCTTCTAATCCCGGAGAGGTATTCACATCCCCCGGGTTAAATCAGCTTACAAGCGCGCTCCCCCCTGGACCACGAGAGGAGGTGAAGCAATCGGTTGAGTGCGGCGACGGCGGCTGCGGCGCAAGTTCCTCCATCTATTTCCATCCAGCCGCAGGTGTGCGACGTGTCCCCGCGCTTCCAACAATGGACCTCGTCTCACAGCTGATGGTAAAGTCTCATCCCGGGACAGAGCGGAGCTGAGTTACACACATACACACACTCACAGACACACAGACACACACACACACACCGGAGCACCGCTAAGATAGTGCTTGCTTCAGCCGGCGCGCACCAACATGCCGACTGAACATCCCACACTAAAGCCAGGAGAGTGACCGTGTTTTAACCGCTGTACTGACTCAGGCAGGCGGTACCATGGCAACGACGCTCCGTCCTCGCTGTATCACAGAGGAGGAGAGAGAGTTAAAGAGGGAGGGAAGAGAGACAAATAAGGAGAGAGAGAGAGAGAGAGAGAGAGAGAGAGCGCAGAGGAGAGACATAAAGTGCTTACTACAAGGAGTTGCTGTGGGGTGCATTCCAAGTGAACCACGGCCTTGAATTGAACACTGATGTTTATATTGCTTCTTCAGGGAGCTGTTTAACAGCACTGAGGGCTCCTGTGTGTGTGTCAGGACCCAAACTGGGTGTGGATGGATGTTGGGGTGAAAGGAGTTGGGGAGAGGGGAGGTCAATAAAAGCAGAGTTGTAGCAGAGGGGTTCACAAGCTGGTGCTAAAGAGGAGGAGGAGGCGGGGGGGCTGGGTCCATTGTGCACAGATTCCAATGACATGGAGTAACCTCGCCTCGCCGGCTGCTCCGCTGAGCAGGAGCCAAAGACTTACTAAACAACGTTTTAAGCTGGAGGAAAACAGAGAGACGCAAGGACAAAAGACACAACGGTCTACCATCTTTGGCTTGATCCTGTTCTTGTCCGGTATTGCTCTACCAGAGAGATCGGGCATGTTTTGCTTGGCACGCAGCCGAAACAAAGATTGTGAGTGTGTGCCAGCAGTCTCCAACCAATGCACAGCAGTAAGCTCAGCAGTACACACACTCACACAAGTCCCTTATCTACTCTGTTTGACCCCATCTGTCACTCAGGAGCCTGGAGCCGAGCCAGCCCTCCACTCATTCATTCACACAATTTGTCAAACGGGAATATTGGAGGGGGGAGTGCCAACACCTCCCATTCTGTGCCCTCTCACCAGTCATTCTCAATTATGGTAATGAAGGAAACACACACCATACTCTTTTTTAAGCGTGTGAAACATCCCTTCCCCTCCCAGGCCAAGTGTCTCCTCTCTGAGCTCGGGAGGGCTGAGTAGGGTGATGGGGGTCCGGAGCACAAAATATGAATCTGTCCCGCGCTTCTAAACTTGATAATGGGCTCTTTTGTAAACACTCCCTTGGCCCTGTCAATACTGTGCAGCATCAGCATCTTAATGACAGCTGTCATCGCTGTAACGCTGACACAAAACACACTTCTTCTCTGTCATTCCTCCCCCATCTTTTTGACCTCACTGCCCTCCCCCTCTTCTCTCTTTCTCTCCCCCTGGTGTGTTTGTGTTAGCAGTCGGCTGGGCTTTCCATCACGCTGGTCTGGTCTCATCACGCTCTAACCACACACGCACACACACACTGTCCACTGTTGAGCCGCCAGTCCTCCTCTAACACCTGCCTGACTTTCTGTCCCCTTTTAAAGGTTCTCTCATCTCACTGATTTTCTCTCCCACACTCTCCTCTCACAGTCTGAGGCTAAGCTGTTGTGAAGACAAAGTGGGGGTCAGAGGTGATATGCGAGCCAAATGGGGATTCCCGTGCACAGACACAAACCAGCTAACACAAGTGCACAAAGTAAGTGACAAGGACAGAGAGGGAGAGTTGGTCTGCTGGCAGATTTTTGGTTGGTGTGTCTGAATGTCAGTGTTTGTGTCCTTCACTGTAGGTGGAAACCCAACAATTGCACAATTGTAAATTATTAAGCATTTTCTTCCCCAAAGCATGTGCATTTCTAAGTACATCTATCTGAATTCCCCTCTCATACTATATATCAAAATGTGGCATTTAGTGAGCTGAATTTCCCCTTATCAGAGCATTATCACCATTTCACACCTACATGCAAACAGTGACACGTACAATATATTCATACGCACACACACACACACACACACACACACACACACATGCGTTTTCAAATCAAGTGGGCTTTAAACTTAAATTTCCGCCTCTGTCAAAACAGTGCGTCTCAAATCATGAATGAGGTAATTGAGATTTAAATTTGGCTGCTGTTATTCAGACTCTACCCACAGACAGACGCATTTGAAGGTCCCAAAATAGTACAGGGGAACCATTCTGTGTTCCTGTTTTGTGTATTTGAGTATTGATGTACTTCTACTGATGTAGCAGAGTCTCCTCCATGGAAACTCAACGTAGAACTGAAATTGTTGAGGCGATAGTGCCACAGTTGTTTGTACAGACAGTCACATTGTCTGGTCCTCGTGCTGCTATTGTAACCACTTCACTATTTTGAATGTCACATTGTGAGCAATCTGCAAGTTGTAGTGTGAACTAGATCCCAGTTGCTAGACTACAGGAATGCCCAGTGAAGTGCTAATCTGTTTCTGATCCTTATTCTGCAATAGCATGTGTGTCAGACTGTGTGTTTACAGATGTGGTCTAATTTGAACAAGCTGATATAATGTGCTGAGTGTTTTTGACATTTCGAAGTCCAGCAGTCACTTTAATGTCAGTTTTGATGTCGCCAAGCATTTCAAAGACCAAACCTAACAACACTTTTCAAAAATCAGTGTTGTCTGATGTGTGGCACTCAACCCCAAGCATGTTAGTTACTGAGGGTGTCAATCTTTAAAAATGGGTCACCATATGTACTTTTATAAAAAGCTAAATAAGCTGGTCACTGTAGTTTTTAGCTAACTTTACTCAAACAAGCGTATTTAGTGATATTTATTGGGGATTCTCACCTGCAGATTTGGTGTTCAAGTGTGTGTTTATGGTATCTGAGTGCTCTATATGGGGTCAGCTCAAAACGAACTACAGTGCCCATGTTTATTGTGATGCAGGAACATGTCAGCCAGTGTAAAGATGTGGCTCACTGATGTGTTTTTGATGTGGACAACGATGAAGGTCTGTGGCACAGATGAGTAAGACCAGGCTTTGCAGTAGAGAGAGACAACTTGTTAGCAGGATTAGTTCACAGCTGGTTTTGGTCTTGTCATGGGATTTGTTGACATCCTTGACTCTGTCTGACTGTTTTTTGAGAAATCAACAGCGATAGCAACGGTGGAGCTTCTCTCCTTATTTAAAATACATGCCGCATGGCTGTAGCACTTGTTTGTGTCCTGGGAGATAAATGTGCATCTGTTCCTCATGAATGATGTATTTGTTGACCTTCAGTGCAGAACAGTGAGTCTGCAGAGAAACGTAAACCAGGAGAGCAAATGCGCAAAATATGGCAAGGTACTGAAAGCTTAAAGACGAAAGGATGTGCTTTGTAATAACATAAAGGATGAAAGTGGCCTGGAACACATTTGTGCGCACATTTCTATTAACCTTGAAATGTGACTGTGTTCTTATCCCATGTAATTCAATAACTCAATCCTCAACAAAAGGGAAAAAAAAGTACAGTAAAAACTGATCAATTGGATCAAAGTCCTTGCACTTGAGGGTGACACCAAAAGTCACCACTTGGCACGACCCTCTCTCACTGAATCGATTATAACCATTTCATATGCTTACTGAGAAACATCCAGTCACTGTAGCACCAGTAGTGACAGTGAGAGCAGTGGAACAACAACAAATATCCCCCGACAGTGTCGTGCAACTTCTTTTTAAATAGCAACTCAAACATCAACACAAAATGTCAGAGGCAGTTTGATAACAGCCATAATAAAGAAATCCCCCACCCTCTCATACCAGTAGTATTGTTTTCACAAGTGTTTTTCCATATTGAGACCACAGCACCTATAAAGTCTGTAGCTTATGGTTCCAAAAACGTTCATGCTGCTTGACCAACTTCCTCCTCCATCTTTCACTTTCTTGGAGACCTCAAACATCTCAGAGTGGATGTTTTACATTGACATTTAATTTGTTCCACCGCCTGCTTGGAAACTTAAGCATTATTTTGTCTCTGGGAATATAACTGTTAAGATGACTGAACAGAGATGTACAGTGCATTTCAGAGTGGGGAAAAACAGGATCAAATATTTCCTCTGCGGTTTCATGGTTGGAATAATAGCATGCGCTTGAATTTCAGAAAACATCCGTCCGCTGACCATGACATGACCGAGGAAACCCCGTGGTTCCTACCATTTCAATGCTGACATTTACATTGACCATCAGTGGCCTTGTGGTCCAATGTATTCATGCACAGACGCAAGCAGACACCGACACTTCACTCAACCACTATGACTGTCAGCGCATAACTAGCACTCTGAGACCACAGTGATTACAAAACTAAATCTCCCAACAACCTTCCCAAATGACTCGAGTCTTTTTAAAAATCTGAAAAAGTTACAAAGAAAGCGTAGCACTTCCAAAACTTGGTACTTAGCTGTTGAGTTGTGTCACATTTCTGGTATGGACTCATCTGACAGTACCATGAAGTATGGGCAATGCAACCAAAACTCAACTCCATTTGAGCATGAACGCTCATTCTTCAAAAGCTTGGATGAGAACGTCGATGCCACTCTTGTGTCTAAATATTAACTTTAACAATGGAAACAGAGGGGAACAGCTTTTATGACTGTGTCCAAAGGTAAGACAGTCCACTCACCACCAGCTATACAACTCACTCATTAACACTTTGTATCTCACGCAAGTCTGGAAACAACAAACACCAGCTTTGCATGCAGTTATGTACCAGACTTTTTCTTGGTCTGAAATGGTCGCCCGGCCACCAGCAGAGACTGCAGGAAGTTTCTGGTTCCTGGTACCTCGGAAATCTCTCATGGAGTCATCACATGATTGAAGTCGGCCGTGTGGGACTTCCTGTCGTGGCTGGGCTGAACATCTAGCATGCTGCCTACTAAATGCACGATTAAGTATGCCATTACCAGCATCTCCAATAAATCTCCACAGTTGATTTCTCACCTTAAAAATTGTCCGAAGTGAATTTCTTGAGAGGACAGCATACAAAAATTGTAAAAACAAACAAAAGAACAACAGTGCGCTGCTAGAACTGTCTGCCTCACAGTCTGCCACTGGACCACCTGAAGAGTGTGTTTTGGTGGCAGTGGGGGGGGCAGTAAATCACATACTCAGAAATCTTTGCTAATCTCCATCCAGACATTTCCCATATACATAGAATCCACAGTTGCAACACCCTACATACTAAATTTGACATCATATCCAGTAAGAACAGTATGTGAGTAGTCTTTGAGTCACAAGCAGTCACCACTTAGCACAGAATATTCCATACTGTAAGATCTGTGCTGGTTCAGCCTTAAAAGGTCAAAATCGGTCAAAGCATCGACTGGGAAGGGGTCAAAGGTCGTTGATCAGAAGTCAGTGGACAATATTCACCTCCAGCAACAGCAAGTCGAGGGACGTTCTCCAAAAACACATCCTGCATTTCCCATAAGCAACTCAATAGTGTCTTTTGCAGGCTTTACATAATTAAAGTGTGTTCAAGACATTGTCCAACTGTTCTCACTGGCTGAGCAGGACTCCTCCTGATGAGTAAACAGAGCTTCATGTGTAAAATCAGTGGAGTGCCTCTTTAAAAATTGTTTGTGGAATTAAAAGAAAACAAAACAAAACATCTTTCCATTGCTATGACCTGCTCTCTAGTTCCAAAACTTGACTTGGCTTCACTGCCATTTCGACAAAAATTGTTACGAAACGACTTTAGTCAGCTCTTAGCGCAAACAAGACAAACATGAAGACATTCAACTAAAAGACATCTGATAAATAAAGACATGCAAATGTTAACAATCCTCAAGATGCTAACAGGATATACAGAGTTAAATAAAGTAGAAAAATCTCCCTTTAAACACTTTCATTCTGTGTTCCTTCCATTGAAACCATGGAGGATGGCCACCTGTTACTGCAGTCTTCGTGGCACTTTGAAACCACGCGCTCATTTGTCCTCGAAATGCGAAAGTGAAATGAGAGAGGAGAGCGCCTGGTGAGCCTAGTTATCTTTTCTCCTCAATGAGCCCTTTTCCCCTCACCAGGGAGTCTTGGAGAGTCCCTGATTTTCTCACCCACATCCTGGGTGCCAGCTGCTGTGCACTTTGTAACTGTAATTCTATCAAGGCCAGCGGGGCCGCTCCCCGGCTCAGCGCCAGCCTCATCATGAGAAAGAGCGAGAGAGGGAGAGAGAGGGTGGCAGGGAGGTCACTGGTCTCAAGGACTCTCAGCCACAGCGTCTATATTCAGGGGAATAACACATTTTGGACCGCAGGGCTGCAGCAGGGAGGAGTAACAATGATATACCATCCCGTGGTTCAGTTTGCGGCCGACTCCACACATACACACCCACTCTCACCACCGGCTCCTCTGAATCTCCACCCAGGTTAGATTTCCCTGACACAACTGTGCGGCTGTGTGATGTGATGTGAGCCAGCACTCGTGTGGAAATCGGCTCTGATTTCCAGGTAATACACCCACCCAGATTCTGCTGCACATGACTTATGTGGCCTCAGTGTACCTCTTCAGTTCCCGCTCAGGGCTGTGGAGTAACAGGTTGTGCCCCCCCGGAGGGAACATAATTACAGACTGCACCTGTGGAAATACGTGGTTTCGGTGTGGTATTATGGTCATTTGGATACAAACAAAATTATACGGAAAATGCAAAAAGATAAAAATAAATTAAAAACCCTGTCCTTATATCACATGGATGACTTTAACCAATCAAAAGGCCAGAAGAGCAAAAGCTTCTCCTCTGTATGGATGTCCCCATGTTTCCTGTTAGGCAAAGATCAGGGCTAAAGAATCTCCCAGCATGTTGCTGGCAGTAGAAGCATGGAAGATCATGTTCCAGGCAGCAGCTTGACCTACAAAAGCTGAGACAAACAAGACAAACACTTGGAGGGCAGCGATGGCAGAAGAGGAAGATTAACATTTTTGTGGCCTTGTTAAACATAGTGACAGCGGACGAAGGCTTTTGAGTGCCACAGAAGCTAGAATAATAGAGCTGGTGTTTCTGGTTTGAAAGCACAAAGTCGCTGTCAGTGAAAACTTTGGGGAAATCCATGAAACAATTGTCTGCATAAGTTTTCTGCTTCACCACCCTGCGCTTTTTCCCTATTCCCTCCCAGCAAGTGATACCAGTTAATTCACGTGGTGCGTAGCTGACGCCAGGGTCAGCCACTACTGTAAACAATAACCCGAGTATCGAGGAAGTTAGTGCTTTCATATGAGTTTCACCTTTTTCAGCCAACAAATCCACTTTCAGACTAGTTTTTAATTGTGAGGTTAAAAGCGTTGGTTTTGTGCCTCATTGGCTGATATGTCAGGTCTGATTGCATAGTTCATAAAGTGGGAGTGCTTCAAAACAACAGGGACACATTCCACTCCACACTGTTGGAACGCAGGAATCTGTGAGTGATTTACTCCGCTTTTCGTCATAATGGAGATGCCTGTAAAAGGTTCATGATTTCTCAATTAGGTTTGATACTTGTAAAAAGTTCTCACGGAACATTTAAATGATGTTTTTATGTATGTACAGTCTCCACAGAGAAATATGACTGTAGTTCACATGTACAGGACACTCAGCACGGCGGCGGACTACTTTTCATCTCAAAAGTGAAACATGGGGCAACAGAATTCATGGGAGACATCGACTAAAGTTTGAGTCAAATGAAACAGTGATGTGAAACCAAAAGGTATCAGGATGTATGCTAATTGTATTGATTTTGTTGAAGTGTGCAGCATTACAATGAGACACAAACATGTGCATTATAAAACATATTGGTGTTCAGACAGGCAGGTCAGAGAGAGGGAGGTGGATCTGGTGACACAGAGTACTGGGAGTGTAATGGGAGCACTGGGAGTGGTGTAAATAGATTTGTGTTTCTTCGGTTGCTCTCCACTGTATGTACTGTCCTACAGTTGGCTGAGGCCAACACTCAGTTATTCACTCTGGGAAACAGCAGCTCCAGGAAGCCATTACATCACCTCTACAACTGTGTGTGGGTGTGTGTGTCAATGCGTAAATTTATTTGTCCAAGTAGGGTTGCTGGTGTGTCCCCCCCCCCCCCCCCCCCCCCCCCCATGCGTCATTCATGGAAGTCATCCTTCGACACAACGACTCATCTATGGTTTGCATCTCAGCAGTTCTGTGATCTCCGTCATAGCAGCAGCAGACGTACAAATACTAAAGAAGTCTAACACAGCTGTGAGAAAGGAAGAGAGTGGGGGTTGTTTTTATTAAAGCAAAATCTGGCGAGTATCAGTATGAAACTCAGCCTTTGATGCTTTGAGGGAGTCAGTTAATGTGTGTCTATTGACACAGTCCCCCTCTTTCCTCTG
Source organism: Chaetodon auriga (assembly GCF_051107435.1). Classification (NCBI taxonomy): domain Eukaryota; kingdom Metazoa; phylum Chordata; class Actinopteri; order Chaetodontiformes; family Chaetodontidae; genus Chaetodon; species Chaetodon auriga. The sequence continues at coordinate 11,271,720 of NC_135090.1, read as the reverse complement.
TTTCTCTTAAGAACACATGCACACAAACACACAGCTGCAGTAGTGGACTTTGGACTGATGTCCTTTGGGAAAGCAGGGAGTTTCCTTCCTGGGTGAACAAGTTTCTATGTCATTCAGTGGGCTGCTCCTGTGGTCATCGCAGGGCCAGGAGAGAGGTGGAGAACGAAAACATCAGGGCAAACTTTTCACCTCCAGAGTGGACGCACACACTCACCACTTTGACCAAAGTCAGCCTCCCATCTGCCTCATACTCTACAAATGTAATCATAGGTGTTCCTTATTGGTTTACTTTGCACTATGCACCATTGAAAAAGGCTGTAAAGCTTGGACAACACAGTGAGTGAGAAGATAAAACAACCAGAACAACCAGTACTTTGTACCAAAATTGTACTCATGTATAGTATCACATTTCAAGTACAGTATCGAGTAAAAGTTACTTTCCCTCTACCTGCAGTTCTTTACTCTGTGGCATGTTGTGTGTCTGACACAGTACTTATGAAAGCAAGCAATGAAATTAAATGCACTCCAGTCTTGTTATTAATGTCGTGCTGTTTTGTTTTATTGTGCAGGCAAATTAGCGTCAGGAAAAAAACATTAAGAGTAAAACAAGTAATAAAACACAATAGAGCTGAAGCAAATAGTTGTTTCATTAACTGGTAGATCAGCAACAAATCGGCCAGCAACAACTGTGACTATTAATCACTTTAGTTATTTCAACAAGCCAAAACACCACAGTTTCTCTTGTTCCAGCTTCTCCAGGGTGAGGATTTGCTGCCTCTCTGTGTCTTATAGACATCTAGAGTGAATCTATTTGGGTCTTGGACTGTTGGACAGTCAAAACGAGACATTTTAAGAGGTCATCTTGTGATCAAAGAGTGTGTGATGGACAGTTTTTTTTTTATGACATGTCATAGACTAAAACTTTAATACACCATAATTGACAGCTTGAAACTAACTCAACCCAAGATGTATACGGTGAATGAACTGATAATGGTTGTCATTTAAATGTACAGTGATGGATGTAAAGCAAGTCAACCTGAGACTGCATTGTAATCTGTTACTTTGCTCTTCAGCAGCTGTTTGCCAGTACTCTTACTGTGGCTATTGATAGTCTCTGACTGTGTGACAGGGCCCTCTTGTGGTGCCACGGTGAAAACTGTGATGAGAGGAAAAGTCAAGTCAAAGTTTATTGAAGGCCGCCATCGCCAAGTATGTTGCAAAGGGCTGTATGTAAAATGACACATGAATGAGCAAAAAATATAAAAAATGTGAGAACAAGTGAGATAAATTACATATAAAACACAATTTTATATATATGTCCTAAGAGGATGCAACACTATAGAATATGCACTTAAAAATTGACTGTACATTCATGGAAAAACATATGTTCATGTGTAACATACAGTGCATAGACATCATTTTCTTTTTCCTTTTGATGATAAAGTCATAACAGTTATTGTGACTTTACATATAGAGGTCAAAGGTCAGGGTAGCTTGTAGATATTCATTGTGTCTTTAATTAAGCCAAAAGATGGTTTCCATAACCACTCACATCACTGTACATTACACACTAGAGAGACCATGTTTCAGCGTCTCAGCTGTCTGTAGTGGAGCTGAATCAGGTTGGCTTGCACTCTGCTTACGAAGTCATTCATCTGTCCGTCCATTAGAGGCCAAGAGGGACATGGAGCGGCTGGTGTTTAAGCGTACAACCTCCTTTCAGAGGACGGAGGATCCAATTTCACTTTGACTGAAGGAAAAAAGAGGCCACTGACTCTGCACTGGGACTCTCAGCCACTCTTCTGACTTACTTGCATTTGTGCATTTTGGTGTTAATATGTGTGTGTAGTTTGTCGTGGGAATGACTTAGAATACTTTCGGGGACACATTTCAGACTCCAGGCCAGTTAATTACAGATGTGCAATTGGGGAAAAAGCAGTTTCCCCAATTGGAAATGGTTGATTTTGCTTGATTGAGGTTAGGGTTAGGGTAAGTCTCCAGGAAATGAATGTAGGTCTCTGCAGATTCCCCAAAAGAGACCTAAGTAAGTTTTTGTGTGTGTGTGTGTGAGTGAGTGTGTGTGCTTTGTGGTCCCCGCTGTGAAGTGTTTAATAGTTAATAAGAGGCTTGTTTACTTGGCAAAGCTGCTGCCCACACAGCAGATGCTGCTCAAATGCTGAGAGGTACAACTTTGGAAATACAGGAAATAGATACAAAACATAGTTTGGCAATTTTAACAGTGTCAACACAAAGTCTAGCATACGGCACCCAGCACTCATTGTTTGGGAGCTGGGAACAATTTAGAAGATATTCTTGTTGTTTTTCAAACTAAGAGGTGGAGCGTGTTGGAGAGAAGGACGTGTGCATCCATCCGGTGTAAACATCTGATTTGAATGGAAGTTGACGTTTCCCAACACAACTTCTAACTGTGAAATAAATTTAAAGCCGCTATGAAAGAAACACATTCTCTGCACCACTTTTCACCAGGATAGTCTCAGTTTTCTGCAAATAAATGAAATATTCTCTGTCAGTTGGCCTCTTCATCAGTGTGTCTGCCACGGGGATCTCCTCTTGAGCAACAGCACACTGTGGCTGTCTTCCTCTTTGCGTTTCACTTTCATTTCTCACCACACATGCACACACACAAACAAACGTACGTGCTCAGTTACACATATTGCTGTTTCCTCATGTCGTTGTCTGGATATTCTAAAATCTAAAGTTTGATGGCATGAATCTCTTTTCGAATGAATCTATGAATTAAACCTGGTAGTGCAGCTCCTGCTTGTTGTCCTGTTTGTGTCACACAAACACACCTGTGTGCCTCTTCCTCTCTCTCTCCTTCCTCGTCTTCTCCTCTTTGTCACCTCTTCTCACTCAGGCTTCTCTGTGCTGGACGGATCGCCATCCTGGGACCTCTCTCGCTCTCTCCTGACTGCCTCCTTCCAGATGTTTTGGATCTAGGTCTTTGTCCTCCAGTGTGTTTTCTGCCTTTTAGTCAGCAATGGGTCGACTGGAATGTATTTATTTATTTCACAATGCTATGAAAATCAACTTATGAGTCAAAGCACGTTTCAAGTACAGATATCTGTAAAGTCTGATCTGAAGCAAAACGTACATACTGTGCTGTGCAGCTTGTACACTTTAAAAAAGATCAGTTGATTGGTACAAGCTGGGGTCATTTAAGGAGAAGCAGAGAAGCACAGCCTCGTGACACCCTCTGTGTTTGTTTGTCTATGGGCTTTGTAGAGCGGGATAACACATGAATGGGTGCTTAAATTCAAGTGTGACAATATGACCACCACAAAACAATCATCTCTTACTGACAGGCGAGCCAGGTCACATCAGGCCGCAGAAAGGAAGGGAGAGCGCCAAATAAACACAAATGAAATGTGAGGAACAAAAGCGGACAGGCAGACAGACAGACGCGTGGCGTGCTAATGGATATGCAGGTGCAGAGCTAAAATCTATTCTAAACGTGCTGATGATGTTTAACATGCTTAATTTTTTATTGGGCCCCTGTTGAACTGTGCACATCTGACACAGCTGCAGTAAATAAAAGGGTTTACAGTCAACTGACAGCTGACGCGATGCTGCTGCTGCAGTTGGACTGAAACACGGATCTTCTCATAAATGATGTCACCGCTGTTTAAATGTCTTGCAGAGTCGTTTACCTCGGTGGTACTAAATCGTTTAATGTTATCTAAGTTGATGGCATAAAGTGAACTGTGTAATTTTATAACATGAATTTATCAGAGGGTTTCATACAGTAATTGTTGGATTTTCTGCTGAACATACTTTAGCAATCACTTAATGATTAGTTGCCAGATTGAGCTATGATGTGGTTTAAACATGGTTATTAAAGCAGCAGGCTATCCCACAGACTTAGCATTGCACTCCTATAATATTATTGTACTCATGATGGACAGATTTTTTTTAACAAAATGGATAAAAGTCGATGCAGCAGAACCTGAAATATCAACTTTTTTAGTCCATACATTTTTCTTCCTTGTCAAAACCTGTCGCCTACGTTACCCACAATGCAGTCAGACCACCAACAGTTGGTCGAAGTTATGTTTATAGGGCCTAATGTAACCTCAAGCCACTATCCTCAAACAGAGATGAGGAGTGGTCTGGTTAACTCACTTCTTTGTAACCTCACGCAGATTTTTTTCATTTCCAAACTCGTCTTCACCTTCATCTACTGCTGACTCAAGTGACATCACTTTAGGGGTTTTATCAAAGATCACACAAAACGTTTTATGCAACTTTATTCACAAGCCCAGTGGTACTCCCAAAGACCTGTCATCAAACTTTGATTTCTAAATCATTCAAAATATGTCATCTAAATACTTGGTTTAGCAAATCTTTATAAATATATCTCCCTTTATAACCATTTCCTTTTTGTCAGTAGTCCTCTATACTTTCCGTACTGAAACATGAGTGCTAAAAGAAAAAGAGGCCTATTGACCAGCGCAGAACTCCCAAAGAGCTGCAGCATCATTAAGCACCACCTTTGACTTTTTCCACACACGTTTGGCTGCTAACAAGCACCTTTTTCTGACTTATGACCTTAATAAGTGGGACGATACAGTGATGAAAGGCGCCGCATTGATTTCTGCTATAATGACCATTTCCATACCTCTGTGTATTGTTAGCTGCTGAATTGTGTGTCTATGCGTGTCCACAGTGTGGCTAGCTGCTTCCTCTTACTTCCAGCCTTTATGCTAAACTAAGCTAACCGCCTGCCGCCTGTAGCTCCACTATTGATGCACAGATGTGAGACAAACTTCTCATCTACCCTTTAGCAAGAAATGTGTACACCTCCCAAAATACTGAACATTCTTTCATTCTTTATGTACGTCCACTTGAGCTTTCCCTTTCATTTTGAAAACACCGCTCAGTTCCTTTTTCTGCCTTGGTCATGCATCTCTTTCTTTTAGTTTCACTCTCCCAGTGCTTTGTTCACGAACAGGAAACAACGAGAAAGTCCCACATGTCATCAGAGTGATTGCCGACTGGCATTACGAGGCTTTCCCCTACTCTTTCTCTTTCTTTGACTCAGCGAGGCTGGGATTGATGCCAGCCCATGTGTGGTGTGTTTTGGTGTGTGTGTGTGTGTGTGTGTGTGTGTGTGTGTGTGTGTGTGTGTGTTTTGGTGTGTGTGTATGTGTAGTTTTTGTCCTAAGTTCAAGGGCATTCCTCCACCAGTCTCCTGGCACTGACTACAGCAACATGCCCAGCAGTCGGAAGAAATGTACATGTTCACGCCGCATGCTCATTGCTTGGAGCCAGCACACACACACACACACACACACACACACACACACACACACACACATGCATACAGGCACACAGAAAGAGCTTTGCTTGCAATACGAAACAGGAAATGATTGCTCTGCTTCATGCTTCTTGACAGATGTGGCAGGCGATTAATAGCCCCCGTCACATTGGATTCAAGGTGGAGCGATGAAACGCTTCTCCAGCTTCTAGCTAGCTACACGAGCGCTAATTAGTCATGCAGGGAGGGGGCATCATCTTTTCTTACAAGCAGGTAGGTCCTTTTTGTTCACCTTCCTCACTGCAAAGGCATTAATTAAGCAAGTCAGTCATGTGACCTTTGACTCTCCATGACCAACACTGTCTCATTGTGTGCTTAGCAAGTTTGGCGTCCTGCCAAGAGTTGGCAGAGAGCGTGCTGACTCCAGCTTTCAGTCAGGAGGTGAAAGGAGATTCGAGCTGGAGTGTGTGCTACTGCTGTATAGTTTAAAGAAGAAGACATTGAAAAGGAGTGAGAGTAAGAGCAACATAGTGAGGGAGAGAGCGCCTCTTTGCTGTGAGCCCCAGTGGGTGAATTGATCTTAGAATTGGTTGTCTTTGTCAGAGCTCACACAGTAAGAATCTATTGATTGATTGCGTAATCTCTCTTCCTCTCCTCCTACTCTCCCTCCAGTTTCCTCCCTCTGCTCCTCTTTCCTTCATTCGTCTGCTGTACCACTGTCCTCGCTCGTCCTTCCATCCCTCCACTGGGGTCCTTGCATTGCTTTTCTGCTCTCCTTTTCTTAACAACCCAGCCCAGCCTTACTCCACACACACACATAGACACACACTGATACACACCATCCTCTCAGGTTCAACACTTTCCCTAAGTCATCAGTGCGAGTTGAAATACAACCTCTCCTGTCTTACTCTCATTTTTTTTTTTTTAATATGCAACAGGAAATAAACAATGAATACCCCACACTCCTGTTGGACAGCAAAGCAGTTGCAGTGTGAATGTGTGTGTGTGCGCAGAAACATCTGGAGCTCAGGATTGCGATGGATGACCAGCTCAACATATCCCCTCCAACTATTTTCAGTAGAACAGAATAAGGCGTGGCCACACGCCATCTGGAGTCTTTGGACGGACAGAAGTGGGACACATACTGTGTGTGTGTGTGTGTGTGTGTGTGTGTGTTTGCTGCACTGAGAATGCACCTCAAGTACACAGTTAATAATGCCTGAAAATTGCTCATTGTGATCATCAGTGTGTGTGTGTGTGTGTTTGATACTGTGACTTAATGATGTGTGTGTAACAGGCTCCTGTCACATGACTGACTGAAGTGGCAGACTGCTGTCTATGCTGTATTTTGTGTCCGAAAACTGTGTGTGACTTTGTCCATGTGCATGTGAACATAAGTGTGGAAATGTGCCATAATCCATTACATTTTTTTTTAGAAAGTTACATGCTGTATTTCCAGCTTATTTCCCTCGAAAGCTCTGAAGAGGGAGTAAGTGGACCTTTGAGCTTTGAGATTATGTTGTTACACAAACTGTTCCCAAATGTCAAGAGGTGGATGAGGAGGTGGAGCAGCAGTGGATGATATATACTGATCCACTGGTCAATACCACAGTTCAAATTGACTGCATTTCAATTTTTAGATTTGACAAATGAAGCTGAAATTGACAGAGATTGAAAACCAAATAGTTTAAGTAGTAAAACTTCCAAAAAAATAATTCACAGCAGGTAGCAGCCTGAGCATCCCTGCAGACCCTGTAGCTCCAGATGCAGAGGCTGATCATCAGGAATAAACATTGATTGTGGGAATTGGTGGGAGTACAGTGGGTGTTTAGTGTCTGTCCCTCTGGTGCACAGCAAAGGAAATTGGTGCAGTTTACTAGTTAACTGAGAGATGTAACAATGAGCGTCAGAAAACATGGTGTCATGACACTTCAGTTATCCCTAGCCTGTATGAGTGAGCCTGAATAGTTCCTGAATCCTTTAGGAGACAATATAACAGCTGAGTCGCTGTCTGTTGCTGCTGTTGCGCCAACATTGAAGCATCAGAGATACAAAGGCGGTCTCCAAGTGGCCCACGGCACCTTCGATCTCCCTCACTCCTCTCGTCTCTCGAGAGCGATGACAGATTGACGTTTACCCGGTGCTGCACTCATTATGGGCCGGCAGCCATATATCTGCTAATGATTTGGAGCCGCAGTGAGAGTGGATGGCACCGCTGAGAAGCTTATAATGGGCCTCTGGGGACGCCGTAGTTCCAGGCACCTCCCGATAACTCTCCTCTTTATCCACTTAGCTGGATACAAGTTTATATATCTTATATATCTGCTGCGGCTGCCTTGGGCCTACGCAAAAGATGTGTGTGGAGGAACTGGACTGGTATGTGTCGGTCTTTCCCCTGAGGTTCAACTTTCCTCGCTCTAATAATACAATACTGTATGGCTGCAGGAACGATTATCCACAGTTAAAATGACAACCTGCTCGGGTTCGAATCATTCCTTCAGACCCCCTTGAGCTCTCAGAGTGCAACAGGAAGAAGACAAAAGAAAACATTTTGGCTCTAAAGAGTCTCAGTAAAGAGCAAGATGACCGTGGTTCAGTGAGACAAAACACACATGCACACATACTGCAATCCTGTCAGTGATTTTAATAGGAGTCAATCTATCTATCTATCTATCTATCTATCTATCTATCTATTTTAAGAAGTAAGGAGAAAGTTTGAGAGTTATCATTGATGGACTGAATCTGACATGCCCTCTTCTTCTCCATCATGTACCCGGCTGGATGAGGACATGCCGACAGACACTGTATTTTTTGCCTGGCCTTAGAGGAACAGTTTGACATTTGGGAAATTCTTCTTGCCAAGAGTTAGACAAGAGGATCAATGCCACCGTAGTGACTATCTGTAGTTCGTATGGTGTTATTTTCCCTCATGTACTTCCATTGATAACCACATCTGAAGGATGCATGGGAGAGTGCCTCATATGTCGAGCCGAATTGGAAATAACAGAAGTGAAACAGTCATGTCGGTCTGCCGTCTGCCCGTTTATTAACAGACTTCAGCACAACAACATCCTACTTCTCTCTTTGTCACAGGTGTATACAGAACAGTGACGGGCAAAGCAGTTCTTTTCCGTGTACTTAAGCATTAGAGTGAGTTCACTGAAAAGATTCATTCAAAAGGTTTGTTCATCGAATCACTCAGTGCTTGACCGGAGCGCTGAAAGTAATTTCCAATAAAAGAACTAGAAAACAGTCCTAACATGCACTCACAAGTTTGGAAACGGGGAAACAGTTAACCTGACTCTGTCTGAAGGTAACAAACTTCCATCGTTTGTGCAAAGCTGCCTTTTCTACTCACTTTGTTTTATGCACATTTTCAGTTTGTGCATAAAAACAGGCTGATGGAAATGTCGGTCCATTGCTTTAAAGTACGGTGACATAAAACACTTTTATTTGTAACTCACTCCAGTGCATGGGAAAGCCCTCAAACAATGCCGATGATAAAAAAATGAACATAAATGTCTGACCTTTAGGGTTAAAACAATAAAGAGGAGTGAAGACACAGGGAAGGTGAATGGGAGGTGTCTGTTGTTTTGAAAGGCAGAGAGAGAGAGAAATCCATTGTGTCATCAAGTCTGCCATTGATTAAAGCTACTGTACGGTTCAGGCAACGGGCCAAAGGCTGCATCTTATCCCAGACTAATAAAAGTCTGTTGGGCCAAGTGAAGAGTGGCTCTCTGTTGAAGCGGCTCCTAAAAAGCCAGCTTATGTAACTAAGCAAACGTTCCAGAAATATGACAGAGAGCCAATCTTCAGACGCCACATACCGGCTGGCCAAAAGTGACCTAATACAAACTCTCATTAGCCGCATTTCCATCAATGTATGTTTTCATACGCATCACTTTAGAAAAGATTAATAGAAACAGTAAATTTCGAAGAACCTTCCTCAGTTTCACTAAAAAAAGCTTTTACTGTTACGCTTGTAGGTAATTTTTGGCTTTTGTTTCCGGTTCTTTCTTTCACTGGCTTCCAAAACAAATGCACTTTGCTGACCAGATCAAGATCTTTATGACTCAAGGGGGTGGTGCTCATAGTGCATGTGGTCTTCAGTCCAGAAAACACTACCACTTACTCACAGGCACATATTAATCTGCTGCAGAATGTAGTGCCCAACAAATGCATTATTTATTTTAACATTTGCTAAAAACTTCAGTGCCCAGCTGGTTTAGGAAAGTACTCAGCCTAAGTACGTATTTGTGACCTGTTTCTAAAGTTTTACGTCGTCAGTAGGAACAAATGTGCTTGGGGCTGAGAGCTGCAGTCGGGCTGTGGAAGTCAGAGAATACTGAGAGACACATTATTGGTTTAGTCTTTTCATGGGATTTGTTCACAGTAAGAAAAATATGATATAATGGCAGCCTTATACTTTTAACACAGTTACAGTAAACAACAATAAATGTGTAAGCACTGAAAAAACTACAGCGTACTGTACGTACATCTGTAACCATTCAGCTTCTGTTCAGGTTAAAATTGTGCTGTCGAAAAACATGTGTTGGGTTTAGGGAAATCAAATCATTTAAGGCTGCTTAAAACAGACATGCACAACATCATTACATTAAAAAAAGAAGAAAAAAAAAGAAAGAACCATTCCTGTCTAGACAAATGGAGTGAACTCATATATACTGCTGAGCAAGTGGGTCTCAAGGCTGGATTTTATATTATTGCAAATGTCAATGTGATTTTGAATTGGGTTTATTACTTTTGGATCTGAAGTCCCAGTTTCACTTAAGCTCTCTATAAGCAACTCTGCCTGCTCTCTTGGCACCGAATATCCATACGTCTCTGGAATGACACAGCCTGACATAAAATCAGACGAGAAGTTCTAACATTTATCACCCTCTTCTTCTAAACTGTGTCTCCTGTGCCTCATTACATGTGCCTCGTCGTGTCACGACCCAAACAGCATACCAGTCAGAGGGTTTGATTTATGGATCAGCAGTTTGACGCTGACAAACATGGACCATAGAAAATCATTCTGCAGGCATTAATGACAGACAGTGAGGGATGTCCTTTACCTATACAAAGCTGTCCCTTTGACCTTTTTTCATTCAATAGAAATAGTGGTAAAGTACCTAAGATGACATATTCTCACAGTCTTTGTGCTACCCTGTCCTAATCCAGCTGTAAGCCCTTGCCTGTGTTCACCCACCTTGCTGTCCACAGCAGCATCAGCAGCATACACACGTCATACTTCACGGCACATAATGCTTGCACATTAACCCTTACCTGCGAGTCACTCATCGCAAGATTTAACACACCTAATCTAGGGAATTAAATGCTTCAGTCAGGGCAGGGCTGATGCACTATATCGCTAATTTATTAGGCACACCTATCTTAAAAGTAAAGCATTGTTTCATGCAACAGTCCAGACATAAATGTGAGGCACAGCGCAAACAAAAGTTTCAGGCCTGCATCAGGAAAGTCATATAAGCTAGTTAAGGGCTAAAGTGAAGAGATGCGTCTCGAGTTTTAGGTCCTAATTTTCAGTTTTGTTGGGACTGTTTTAGACGTGTTAATTCAACTTTATGATAATCTTGGAGGCTGCAGTTTGTGGTGATGTTGAACAGTATATTTGGCATTATTTTGCCTTTATTAGACAGCAGAGACTGTAGTAGACAAGGAGAGAGAGAGGGCTGCGACATGAAACTACAGTTTCCAAGGTCAAGAATGAACTTTGAGCCTCAGTAATGTTTCATCCAATGACTGCATACAGACCACCCATGATGTGAATATAAAAATAAAATAAAATAAATAATGATAGTGAAATAATATGCAGCCACTGCACAACATTGCCCTGTTAACTGCAGCAAATAAGTATGAGTGAGCAAAGGCTTTGCATGTGTTTAACTTTGTCATAAATGCATGCAAGTAAGAATTGCTGGTGTTGTATGTTCTGTTGAGGTCAGTGCTGCAACTCATACATGAGTAAATAGCAAAGTTGGTCATGCAATGGGTCCAGGCGAAAGAATCTGGTGTGTCATCACTTCTTTTTTCTGCAGCAGCCGAAAGGTTTCAGCTGCTTCAGGAATCCTGGAAGCGGCGCTGAAAACATGAAACCCAAATATAAACACACCTCTGGCACAGCAGAGCTTAGAGCCACACACAGATCAATGATTTTGTATCTTGTAGTAGCTGCTTTTACTCTGCAGCCAGACGATTGATCATTGATCAGTTAAAACCTCGACATGTGCACGCGCACACACACACACACACACACACACACACACACACACACACACACACACACATAGAAAGCCTGAAGCAGTTGATGCATGTTTATTGGGTTGTGTTTGCTACAGGCTCAGTTCAAACGCTTGTGGGATTATTGAATTTTTAGCTTTTTAGAGAGTGTTATTTAAGATGTCTAAAGTTCTCATTTCAGATTTATTTACTGGCTCATTTTACAATATCCACAGTAGCGCTTAAAATGTGAAAGCTACCTGGCAGATATTCATAATATTTAATATTCTGGATTAAATTACAAGAAATGTCGGAGATGTTCAAAATAAATGCAAACACTAGACAACAACTGAAAGTGTTCAGATGTTATCCATCATCAACACTAAGCATGTCTCGGAGGGAGTGTACTCACCAGGCAGGGTTTGTTTGCTACTAAAGGAACATCCATTGTTTGGTCTGGTAGTGTTATTGTGTCCCTCAAGTCGTTCCCTTGACATTGTCTTCTAGTCAGAGAAACATTTGTCCTCCAATGGCGAGTATTTGACATCCACCTTTCACTAAATATTTGACTTGAGCGCGTCCAGTATGTAAACATCTTCTTTGTTTCCCTTCATTTGCTGGCATTTCTCTTCAGGTCTGACATGACTGGGTTCATTGATTTTGTGAGTGTGTCTTTTTTTTTTTTTTTTAGCAGGGTTTGGCTGCCTCTGCAGATGGACAAGTGAGGATAGAAATAAGTCACAGCTATGTTTGCCCATGTTTTCCAAGTGCTCACAGCGTGACTTCATAAGTTTGTCGTTTGATTTTATTTCATTTTTTTTGTGCACGTAGCACCATGAAAATGATCAGTATCATCACGGCCACCTTCACAATCATCATACTAGAAGTGTGGCACGATGATCGCAGCAAGTGTCCTCAGGAACATGTATGAACTTACAAAGGTGTGTTAAGCAAATACAACTGGTTTCTCTTGTTTGGCTTAGGAAGTTTGTATCAAGTACTCATATGTCAAAAGCCTGCCGCAGTTGGACCGCCGACATCCAGTCCTTACACTCTATGGAAAGGTGAGAAGAGCATGTTTTATTCAGTGGCGTTAATCAGTCATTCAGCAGATTTTATCAACTGTCGCTAGCTCCGTCAGTTGGCTGAGAACACTAACTGGGCTGATGAACATGTTTTCACTTGACTTGTTGTAAAAAGAAGAGCTTACGAAAGATTTTTAGATACGCACACTTGATGGCTGCATTCATGATACTGTGCCAAAAGGCTGAGGCTAAAAGTTACATGTTCCAGGCAAAAAGTCGGCATCCTCACCGGTTGATGGTTGGCGGTAGAAGACATGAAAATAAAAACACCATTGTTCTTTTATTGTGGACTAGAGACATTTATGAAGCATGATTAGGAAGACTGTAAGATCTGACTGCCTTTATTCTAACATAACTCTGTGCGGCAGTTTCATACTTGGACAAGCAGTACAAAGGTTAGATATATACTTTACTATTTGTATATTTGAACATAATGTTGGAGGTTGGAACAAAAAGATGTTGCTGATGGAATCTCTGGGTTAGAAACAAATGACTCCTGAGCTCTAATCATTTCATCTTTTGTCTGTTTTATCCCTAATTTTGACATGGCCAATGGGTCTTAATACTACAATACCCATGAGCTTCGTCTGCTGATGCTATGAAGAAGAAGAGGCCTGAATGAGAGCGTTAGCAAATTCAAAACACTTTACTGATGCAGTTGTAAACAAAATGTGGCACCATGGTTGCTGAGCTCATGATCAGAGTGAACTGATTGTAAAGAGATCACATCAGTTTCTTCTTCTGTTTCCACAGATGATTCCAGCAGCTTCCAAGAAAACACTGTGCTTTATAAAGATAGCTGCTCTGGGCCTTATCTGCTCTGTTCTTGCATTCTGTCTGTATTTTGAGCCTCCGTCTCCTGTTTGCCCATATTCATCTACATTAGCTGATGAGGGAGGTTATGAAGGTTTGGATCCCAGGGAAAAGCCCATAGTCCTGCTGTGGTTCTGGCCTCTTGGCGTGAAGTTCGATTTCAAAGTTTGCTCTACCTACTTCAACGTTGACAGCTGTGTTCTGACAGATGACAGATCCCTCTACAGCAAAGCACAGGGAGTCATTTTCTTCCACAAAGGCATAGACTGGAATTTGCGTAACATGCCGCAGGCCCCACGTCCTGCTTTTCAGAAGTGGATTTGGTTCAACGTGGAATCGCCTACGAACACGGTGAAGAAACCAGGTCTGGACAACCTGTTCAACTTAACGCTGAGCTACAGAAGAGATGCTGATATCACGGTGAGGAATGAGCTCACTATCAGGGACAAGGAAATGAACGAAGACTTTGTTCTGCCCAAGAAAGACAAACTGTTGTGTTGGATTGTCAGTAACAACAACCCAGCCACTGGAACAGCTGCAAGAGAAAGATATTATCATAAACTGTCCAAACACATTGAGATCCACGTCTTTGGCGCAGCTTTCGGAGGACTGCGGTTGAGATTCGAGGACTACTACTCAACCATCGCTAGCTGTAAGTTCTACCTCTCGTTTGAGAATTCGATCCACAGAGACTACATCACAGAGAAGGTTAACGGGCCCCTTGTGGCAGGGACCGTCCCTGTAGTTTTGGGTCCCCCCAGAGAAAACTACGAGCAGTTCCTTCCCTCCGACGCCTTCATACACATAAATGATTTCCCCGATGAAAAGTCACTGGCAGAGTTCCTGCTCTCGTTGGACAAAGAGGATGAGGCGTACATGCGTTACTTTGAGTGGAGGAAGTTCTACACCGCCACTCCTCATCTCCTGTCAACCAGCAACGAATTCATTCATCCCATCTGCCTCGCCTGCAACCACATGTCGAGAGACAGGGACTTCCATGTCGTTCATGATCTTTATAAGTGGTACTTTTCATGAGAATGTCCTCACACATGCATGCTAATACACAGACGACAGCTTGGTACAAGATGCTTAAATGTTCTGCCTGTAACTCGGTGCATGTGAACACTGTATTCGGTTAAAATAAGGCAAGCTGCCAGTGATAAACATGATGCAGCTGGTTAGCTCCAGCACGTTTTTGGACAGATTTAAGAAAGGAGATGCAAGGTGTTAATTCGTGAGCTTTAAAGGTGCTGGTGGGCAGATTTTTTGTTTTTTTTTACCTTTGCAGAGGGCCAATGAAATGTTTTCCTGCTGCTTCTAGCCTTTAGGTTAAGCTATAGTTTCATATTTAATGGACAGACATAAGGGTGGTGTCAATCTGCTCAACCCATCTACAGTTGAGTTTTACAAAGAGACAAAGAGTGATTCTGGTAACAGGCACAAGCAGAAAATAATGTTGGCGTAAGAAAAGGCACAGTTACCACAATTTTCTCAAAAATATAAAACTCAGTTGATCAGTAATATTATCTAAAAACGTGGATAAAGGGTGGCATTGATTCACTGGTTTCCACTTTCAACTTTATTTTAGTCTTCTGTTTTACTATTTCCTGACATTTTATAGACTAAGAGATTTTTTTTGATTGAAAATAATGAAAATAAAGTACATTTGTGAAAGGGACAGCATCTGTGAGTATAATTTTGCATAGTAAAATATCTTTTGAGCATTCTTGTAAGACGTTTCTCAGCCCTATTATGTGTTTGCAAAAAGAGGCAAAAGTCCTTGTCAGACATGTTTACTTGTTCTCCCGTCACCTGTCGCCTTTTGTGCAGTGCACAGATGACCCAGTCGGACCACATGCCTCAGTAAAGGTTAATCGGTAGCTTTGGAACTGAAGAGGATGGATGGTGATGAAAATACATTTGGGTTAAAACCACTTTGTACATTCAGTCAATGATAACCACATCATTTAAGGGACACATATGGGTATGCCACAGATGTTGCTAATTTCACATTGTTAAAATTGTGTGGTTTCTTCAGAGTTCAGACAATAGGTCTGTCTTTGTCTGAGAAGCTGGTTGTTGTGAATGTGAAATCACTTTTTTTTTTTTTAAAGAGATTTTGAGTTTTGATTTTCAGCATGGATTTTCAAACACAGCCAAATGCACAATCTCTATGAAAATAACTTTTTTCAAAGTCAGATCTCAGCGTTTGAAATGCTGGCTCATTGGTTGGGCTAATGAGTAGGAGGGGCATCAGTCAAGTGTCTGAAGAGCGTTGAAATTGTTGAAGCTGTGCAGTCTCAGTCTGTATCCCGCACAATATCTACACCACCTTCCAACCAGCAGCATCTTTTTCATCACAAAGGCTCGAGCAAGTATACTTTCCATCTGCTTTACACGTACCTGCTGTTGCCATTTTTGGGGCAACCTTAAGATTACGAGATCTTAAGTAATCTACCACTGCCGCTTTTGATTGATCAGCTTGTTTTTAAATTATGTGGTAGAACTTCTATGAGAATTTAAAACTGACATACTGCCAATAATTTGCTGAGGGACCGTGTTTCCAATGATCATAATGCAGGATCCTTCTTTCCTTACAGGTTTATTATGGCTTCCGCTGCCATTTTTCGCATTTTACGGGCCACGCTGGCAGTGATTCTCGTCCTGGCTGGACTCATAGTTCTGTTTTTAATGTACTATAAGTCATTTCCGTCTCCAAAATGTCATCCTCCCCCGGCTCATTCAGGGCAGCTGGCAAAGCAGGCGAATATTCACAGCACATCAGTGGTTAGAAAACAGCCAAACAGCCCTGCAGCGACAAACGAGACAGACAAGCCTGTAATGCTGCTGTGGTTCTGGCCTGAAAACAGACGGTTTGACTTTCAAGACTGTAAGAGGTTTTTCAAGATTGACAGCTGCTACCTCACAGATGATAGATCGTTATTCTCCAGAGCTCACGCGGTGTTGGTATTTCACAGAGCAATCGAGGACAACCTCTCCAACCTTCCCACCTCGCCGAGAGCCAAATTTCAGAGATGGATCTGGTTTAACATGGACTCGCCTACCAACACACGCAGGATAGCAGGCATTCAAGGCCTTTTCAATTTAACCTTGAGCTACAGGAAGGATGCAGATATCCATGTTCGCTGGAAACTGACTCTCAAGAAGAACACAGATGAAGATATTGTGCTACCCAAGAAGGAACGATTGCTTTGTTGGATTGTGGATATTAATGACCTGCACACAAAGTCAGGGGAGGGACACAACTACTACAGAGAGCTTGTAAAGCACATCAAGGTGGATGTCTTTGACCGCTCCTCTGCTGACTTCTTGAAGGGTGAAAACTATTTCCTGACGATCAGCAGCTGCAAATTCTACCTTTCCTTTGAGGAATCAGTTCACAGAGATTACATCACAGAAGCCTTCAATGGGCCTCTTGCTGCTGGCACTGTGCCGATAGTTTTGGGCCCACCGAGGGGAAACTATGAGGATTTTGCCCCAGGTACTTCCTTCATTCATGTAAATGACTTTCCTGATGCTGCGACACTTGCCGAGTTCCTCCTGAAGCTAGAGAAAGATAATGAGGCTTATATGAAATACTTTAATTGGCGGCGATTCTATACTGCCATGCATCATCTTACTGAGGAGAAGCACAAGTTTGCGCACGCTATCTGCCGGGCCTGTGAATACGTGGGCATGAACAAGGTGTACAGAGTCGTACCTGATCTATACAAGTGGTTCTTTCTGTGACGCTTTTATTGATTTACTGTTCCATCTATTACCACGGGGAACAGCAAAGCGTCTTGCTTGCTGAGGTATTTGAAACACGCCACCCCTCCATTCACATGATTTATGTTCTCAAATTGTTGTCATTTTAATTTGCGTAAGAGTTTATAGCGATGATGTTTTGGCTGAGACGCTGGTGCTTTAGAGCTGTATGGAAACATGTTCATGCTTTTCTCTGCTGGTTTTTTGACATGCACATGGTGAATTATGCACCATGATGGGGACACTGTCTTTATTTTGGATTATGGATTTTATTGGGATGCAGGCAGAAACATATCTCAAATCCTGTGTAAATAAAGCCAAATGAAAGCCAACTAGCGGCTAGAAAAGTGAAAATTTTTATATATGTTTGTTTTGTAATTAGGGTGAATGAATCCTTTAACACCTTATTTTCACAAATGTAATTCTCCCCATTAAACATCAGGATTTCTCCATTAATGTGTGAGTGATTGCTGGCATCAGGATAAATACTTATAGAGCAGATATGACACTATCAGTGGATTGAAATTAATGTTATTATACTTACTAGATGACACATGGTCACAGGTGACTGTGACCACTGATTTTTCATTTTCACATGAAAGCAGAGGCCATTTCAAAGATTTTAGAAAAAGATTTTTTAAATATTTTGTCCTATTTAAGTTTAATCTACACCCACAATGTACGACACTGAACAGCTCACAGTAATTGACACTCTCAGTTTCCTGTTTTACCTGGTGAAGCCACAACTGTGAATGAGAGCAATGACTCATAAAGCCCAGTTGGTTTGACTATTTAGACAAAAAAGACAGATCATCCTGATATAATTCAATGTTCAGCATCATTAACTTGAAATAATTACATCAAAACTTCCTCCAGGTGCGACCGGGACATGGAGCAAAAACCAGAAATGATGTCAGTGTGTGATTTCATAAGTAAGTGTGGAGGAAGGAGGGAACAGGACACTGAAATGAGAACATGATCATGACTGGGATCATAAATCAACACATACAACCTGCGTGTCATACTTCATAACAAGACTTCAAGGGTTCCAAAACTTGTTTAACTTGTAGAGGCTCCACTCGTAGAGCCAAAACTGAAGCATAATGGCAAATTGAACCTAATGGCAGACCAGCCCTGCTATAAAGGAGGTATTTCAGGTTAGAGTTCTCGATTGAAACTTGGAGAATTACATGTCTAAATTTCAAAAAGCAATCTGTGAGTCTGTGAGTCCTGATCCTGAGTTTTATTATCTGTGATAACATTAATGAGTGGAAAATGATTCAATCCATATTCACCACAGTATTACATTTTTTGTGTCAGACACTGCTTTTATTAAATTCATCCATCTGTTTATTGTGTTTTATTCCATTTAAGCTTTTCTTATCCTTTATTGAGTTGATTTCCTTCAAATCCTGTGTATAAATGCATTATGTGTATCCTCTTTACATACAGAAGAATTGCCTTGCTGAAAACCAATAAACTTGCCTTGCTTTATCTGTTTCTCCGTTTTCTTCCGTCAGTAACTTCCACAGTTTATTCCACAGATCCCGAACCTGTGAGTAAGTGCATGTGATCAGCAGCTGGATGAGCTGTCCTGAATAATTCTTGCTCCCTCATAATGTGAACCTAAAGTGTTTGAATGTTTCCACATGGGGGCGGAGGCTGAGACTCATGACTACGGCCCTGGATACGCGCGTGTGGGTGCGCGCGGATTCGTGCATCGTGTGTGTGTGTGTGTGTGTGTGTGTGTGTGTGTGTGTGTGTGTGTAAGTGTGTATGTGTGTGTGTGTGTGTGTGTGTGTAAGTGTGTGTGCGTGTGTGTGTGTGTGTGTGTGTGTGTGTGTGTGTGTGTGTGTGTGTGTGTGTGCTTGCAGTGGTGCTTAAGTACCTTGGACAGCGCCAGGCGGCACAGGCGCGCTTCTGCCAGCGGAGGAACTTCCAGAGGAGCGCGCTCTCTTTCCAAACAACATCCACCCGCAGAGCCAGCGACTCCCTCTTCCCAGTTTTGTGTACTTTACAAAGCTGTCAAGTTCCATTCTACACTACTTGGACCTCTGATTGTTCGGATAACCCCTCTTTTCAGCCGGGTATGAAGCCGTAGAGCCGCGCCGCCCTCGGAGCGCAGAGAAGCGGACTCCTCTCTCGCTCTTTGCCCGCCTCCTCCTGCTGGAGCTGGAGAGATGCCCGGGGCAGGATGTGCTCCAGCCGCAAGATCCTGTGGAGCCTGCTCCTGCTGTCGGTGGTGGAGGTGGGCTTGGGTGTGGCGAGCATCGTCCTGGGAGCCGTGGGCATTAGCTGGGTCCGGGGGCAGCACAAGCCGCAGCAGGGCGACGCGTCCCCGGTGTGGAGCGGACTCTGTGTACGTCCTGGGGACAACTTTTGTCCTCACTTCTCCTTATTTACTTACAAGGATAGGTATCTCCACGTATTCTATGGAGGGTAGAGGCACAGATACAACTCCGCTATCAGCTTTGTTATTCATGCACCTTTAAGAGGAATGTTTTTGGGTACATTCAGGATGTAGGCTGCATGTATGTAAGTATTAAAATAAAGACGTATATGAATAGAATTGGCCTTATAAAGAGAAAGACGTGATTCTGGGGTGAAATACGGTGAGTAGTTGTCTTATTTTGATTTTAAATGGAAGATATTAGCCTACATGCAGAAGTTGTGTTCAAATACATCAATGATTTCCTTATTAATGCTTCATGTTAATACCTACATATAAAACCCTAACTTTAACTAAACCTTTTGATCTGACAAAATATCATTTTAAAACATTAATAACAAAAAGTTCTAATATCTTCCCAATTGAAGGCTTTTCCTTGATTCAAGACATAAACATATGATATGGTTTTCTTAATTTTGAGGGCATGGTAAAAAAGCTTTTTCTTTAGGTATTAAACTGATTGTTCTTCCTACTGCTGATTGTTTATCTAATATTAATTACTAACTAGAAGTTGTGGTTTGTCCCCTTTCTTCCACAACGCCCCACCCCCACCCTGAGTATAAAGACCCATGATGGAGTGAAGACTAAATATTTGGGTGATGTTTGTCCTCTTTGTGTTTGCCCAATAGATATTAGAGAGACACACGAAGCCATTTGGCCTTCTAGATGCCTCTGGGCTGGAACTAAAGATCGCTTTCGTTAATTCATGCTTGAATTGTTGCTCTGTGCTTTGGGAGGGTCAAAGCTTTTACGCACAATCATCCTCTCACTCTTCTGCATATGTCTCCCCCTGTGACAGTGCTACTCTCTGCCTCATTGTCTTGATTTCACTGCTGGGCAATGAAAAGTTGAGTTTCTGACATTTTTAGTAGCTATATATAACGTTGAATCAGCTACTTTACTATGACTGCAGCTCCAGCTGGGATAACACTTTTAGCTATAGCTAAGAGTTACTGTAAGTGCCTGCAGCTCAGGCAATATGAGTCATAAGGAAGCATCCTGTATCAGGATCCCATTTTTGCAAACTATCTAAAAAAAATCATAACGTGTGTGTTAATATGTGGGTGTACATCAGAGAGAAAGCAAGCAAGCAATTAGAGATATCACAGGTTGTATATCTGAGTGCATGTGTGTGTGTGTGTGTGTGTGTGTGTGTGTGTGTGTGTGTGTGTGTGTGTGTGTGTGTGTGTGTGCATCCACAATGCTGTGTGTAAAGTTGCTGCAAAAATGTTATGCAACGTGATGTCTATGTGTTCAACCTCACAGCTGTTGAATGCTGAGTCAGCCACCCGTGTCTCATGATTACCCAAAGGTTTAGATCTGTCAGGAGCTGGGAGTCATTAAGACAGCCGGACCAGTGTCCTAGAACTGAATGTCCGACCTTACACATGCTGCCGAAACAGGGGAGCGATCCTCGCTCATACCTGGTTACCTGTCAGCACAGTTCGAGTTATGAAACACATGAGATTACTTCAATTTGCTATTTAAATATTATTCCAACTTTCGGGGAAATCTTTTGATAACTGAAAGGTCCCCTGTTACATTCCACTCATGATTTCATGAGTGTGTCATTTATAAATCAAAAGCCCCAATCTCTGTTTAAACCAGGAAGCCCTTAAAAGTTTGTCTAGGAGCTGAAAATTCAGATATTGTGTAGATGTTACAGATATGAAATAAAGGATTAGGACAAGTTTCTATTTGTATGTAAGTACAGGAACAATACGAATATTTTTAATGTGAAACTGGGAAAACTCAAATTCCCATTTAAAGTGTTATTTTATGTCTAACAATGCAATTAAAAAGACTGAGAAAGTAACTTGAACAAACAAAAAAGCCCTTAAATTAAGTTTCCAGAGATGTCAACGTAGGAAACTCCATCCACTGAATACTACTGCTACTACTAATAAACTCCATTTGTTTAGCACCTTTCCTACGACAATGGGGTGCTGCTCCAAGTGCTTAATGAAAAACAGGCACAGAATGACATTGATGAAAGTCATAAAATAAGGCTGAAAACCTGGGAAGAAATCAAGTGGCCCTTGAGTTACTCCGACAAATACCCAAGCCTAAGAATAAACCTTCAAGCTCAACTGACAGCCGAGTGATTTTAAGGAACAACAGATTAGAAGTGAGAGGAAGCCAAGGAGTGACATCACACCCTCCCTTTACACACACACACACACACACACACACACACACACACACACACACACACACAAACAACAACTTTCAGCAAAACAATGCAGCTTGCAGCTCTCTGTGCTGTCCCACTTGGAAGTGTACTCTGCCGGCGAGAAACACCGCCGTTCTGTTCCAGTTCAGTCTGAATCATTGACATCCAGGACAATATGGCTTCCTGCTAGAAGCCCGCGATGACACGCTCTATTTTTAGAGGGAGAAAACTGCATCTGAATAACCGAGTGTAAAGAATACATTCACCCTTCCTGTTGCCAAGATGGGGAGGAGAGATTAAAATAGTTTCAATTTCATATCGTTTCTTAATTTGAGCTCGTTACAATATTGGAAACTGTTCATTTACTCATTCGTTGTCTCTCTCTTCCCAGTTTCTGGTCTGTGGGATGTGTGGAGTGCTGTGTGCTCGAAAGAGGACAGGTCTCATTGTAAGTACGTTTATACAGTAAAGTCCCACTAGCCTCTTCTGTTGTCCTTTCTTACGTGTATTAGATGGTCTGTGTATAAATGGTCTTTGTCTTTAAATAGTATTTCCTACGACAGCAAATAGAAAAGGCTCTCCAATGACATGACACACGGGCGAGTCGAGTGTTTTAAAGGAATCAGCTGACATTTTGGGGAATACGCTCAATCGCTTTCTTGTCAAGGGTTAGATGAGTAGATTGATGCTGTGTATGATGTTGTGCTTTTGCCACTGACAGGCTCAGATTGTTACTCTAAGTGTCTGTCTAGACCATTTTTGATGAAGAGGAAGATCCTTTTTGTTTAATCAGAAGCAGCCTTTGTATCATTCTTCTCAACGCCACCGAGCCTGGTCTCATTAACCAAGTAGTTTTGGTGCCTAAACTTAACTAAACTCCAACCGTTTCACAGCATTAGTTGGGAAGGCTCTCTGGCTGGAAGGCTTTCTGCATTGTTGAGACAAGAATGCGCTGGAAAGCCGAAGCAGTCGCTCTGAGTGTCTAATATTGCCGCAGATGGATTTATACTGGAGTTACTTCCTGGTGCATCTCATACCGATGCTAAAGGATACCCTGTGTTTGCATGAGCGTCCATGTTTGACGGTCTGGGAATGAAAACAGATTGAACCAATAGAATCCATTGACAAAAACAGTACTTTTACCTGTCAGATCATCATAAAACATACTTCATTCTCACTCAAAACAAATACAGAAAAGCTCACCAAAACCAGCTTGTTAGTCTTTCCACTGTTCCAACAATCACCAACTCTGGTTTGGTTGAAAAAAAAAAAAAAAAGCTTGAATTCACTGAGTTAGATGTGAAAATATGTTGGCTCTACACACTGCTGTTCCCCGCTGCCTCTCTGATGGCCGACCTCTCTCTCGCAGCCATCCTGGTTGTGTCTTATCAAACCAGCCCCAGATGCCTCTGCCTGAGCAAACACAACTTAAGATCGCAGATTCATCCGGCTGCCAGCCTACAGATTAACGTGCCGTTCATTCATCACACACCACATTCATGTTATCAGTGTCCTGTTGCAGACTTCATGAACCCAAAACTCAGTGGAACCAAAATTCAGGGCAGATTCAGAACTATAATTTTTGAGATGATTGGCGTTTGGTGAGGAAGAAGAGCCTTTTTTTCCCTAAGTAAGCACTCTGAAGGATGCATATATCTGTACGCTCTGGGACATAAATATTGATCACGCACACGAGCTCTATACAAACTATCCCTGGAGGTTTGCATGTAAAGTCTAATTGTGTTAAACACCCAAAGGTGCATGTGTGTGCGTGTGTGTGTGTGTGTGTGTGTTGTCCTCCTCCTCCTCCTGTGCAGGTGCATACAGTACAGTGTGCTCTGTAAAAGACGTCTGAGGAAACCAGAGGAGACAAGCAGTCACCTCTCCTCTTCTCTTTCTGACGTTCCTTCCATCGTTTTTCTTTTTTGCTCGGTGAACGCCTCGCAGTTTCTCTGTATGTCAGAGTCCTCGTGTTTCTCTCTGACTCTCTCTGTCTCCTGCGGCGAGAGCACTAATGATGGATCAATGTCAGCACAATCTGCTGTAACAGAGACATCCCTCAACCTTTCTCTCCCTCTGTCTCACCCTATCCATCCCTGCCTATTGTCTCTGTCGCCATCTTTATCCGCATGCCTTTCCCTTTCCCATCACTCCCATCTATCCACCTTCTCTGTCCAATTTCATCCTCCGAGTCGTTCCGATGCTCTGACTCTCTCCATCTTCCCCTCCTCATCTCCTTCCATCCCCTCCCTCCTTGTCAGCCTGTGGGGTGATGATTGCATTAGGTTGGTTTGGCTCCGGACTCCTGCCAGCCGCTTTCCACACTTCACCGAGTAATGACTGAAATTGGAGATGCCTTTTTTCCATGCGGTTAAAGGCACTAAAGGCATCTGTACAGAGAGCAGTGAAAGAGAACCTCAACTCCCAGACACGCACGTGCATCCCCAATAAACCAGGAGCAGAGCTGAATTGATCAGATTTGATTATTCTGATTGCAAAGGAAGGAATCTGCCATCATTTTCCCATGATGCCCTTCTGAGGGGAAAAGACTGTGATTCTCACCGTGGGTTTGAGTTGTCCAGTTCTAAGGACGTAATCCGTAAAATGCGATTGATTAAATACTGAAAGTAAAATCAGACACACGCACAAGCAGAAATACAGCAAGTGAGTGATGCAAGCACATTTACAGGCCGTGCAATATTTCTGGAAGAGACAGTGCGCTTTGAGAGCGATCCAATTTTCTAATAGGAAATGAGATTTGTTTTGACTGATAGGCATTACTCATCAGAGCAGCCAGCGTCCAAAAAAACAGCAGAAAGATGGAGATGGAAGCTCAATAGTAGTTTGTATATCTCCAATCTCATCGCATTTTGTCAGTTTGTTTGCCGTTTTGTTGACAGGATATCAATTCTGACGTTTGCATTAATATAAGCCATTCTCTCTGTCTCCATCCCTCAGATGATCCTGTTCTCTGCCTGCTGTATCTGTGGTCTGATCGGCGGGATCCTCAACTTCCAGTTTGTTCGGGCGCTGAACAAACGACCAGACCCCATGCACTCAATCCATCTGGCTGCCATGACTCTGGCCTGTCTGGGTACACAAAAAATTACACAACAGAACAATGTGATGTAAAACACAGCTGAGCACAGTCAGCTACTGTAATATCTACTGCATGAGACGTGTAGGCTATCATAATATGGGAATGTCTAAAGGGAGTAGAGTAAAGCAACTCTTTATTTCGCTCTTATCAATATTGTAAACGATCCCAACCCATCTCATGACGATGAACCACACTCATCGTGGCTCCACCTCTATCACAGTAGATGCCATAGTCAAATGTCACAAATCATAGCAAATCAAATCTATTATTTGTGTTTCTTACTCCTGTTCTGTCTTAACAAAACTAAGAGTCTATCATCATGCTAGCCACCCCCATGCTGTGAGGCAATACTTAGGTACAGTGATGCCTTGGGCTAAATGCTAATGTTTAATGCTGACATTTGTTAATTAGCAACATCATCTGTTTTGCATGTATTTGGTCGTAAAGGTGAGGGGGGCATGAATGTCTGGACCAAATTTCACAGCAATGCATCAAATAGTTATTAATAGTTGTGCCACTAGAGGAAGTCAGGGGATCACCAAAGTCAGTAGGACTCGCCCTCACAGGGCCTTAAATATCAAAATTTTAAGGAAATCCATCCAATAACTGTTGAGATATTTCAGTTTGGACCAACAGACCAACATTGTCTAGAGGCAGGTCACCAGCATGGCTGACAAAATGAATAATAAAATAAAGAATTCTTCCATTGTTTCTCCAGCTGGTTTCCATTTTCCTGTCTTGTCCAGGGATCTCTTCCTGTACCTTATCCACCTGGCTGACCTGTCGCCTGGCCAGCTCCGAGCAGCAGAGGATGTTCCTGGAGAGGGAGCACTCGCTGCACCACTCGCACGAGATGACCGAGAAGGTAGGACATGACAGCAAAAGACAGACCCTTATTGGTCAGCTGGCTGGACAGTATGCTCTTAAACATTTTAAAGTTTTTGCAAAGTTATCAAGGGTGTTTGTGTGTCCCCTAACAGGAGATCCTGGACAACTCCAGCAACGGCATCCCTCAGATCTCCTACAACGGACACAACACGGCATCACCATGACTAATAACGTATCACCGAAGGCGACTTGCACACACTGAGACAACAGAGACAGTTCATGAATCGCTTTCTGTCAGATGACAAATACAGCATGTACTTCTTTCATATCCTGCAGCTCACACAATAACTATATCCTGACTGCAGAGAACGAAACTGGGTCTCTCACCTTGGAGCCATTTTCTTCACCACCGGAGTGTAAGAAGGACATTTTTGACAAATAAGAGGGAGGCGTTTATGCTTCCAAACAATTATGCAAACACGGGCTGGAGAGCTGCCGTTTGGGCAGTAATTCAGGTGACAAGCATCTGCGTGACATCATCTGACCTTTAAACTAATGAGCCGGAAGAATAGAGTTTAACCAATCAGATGCCTCAAAGCGATGAGCACAAACCAAGCATGCAGCTGATTCACTTGTTTTGAAGAGCTACTGCTATTTCAGTCTCAATGTCCTTATTCTTCTCTCTGTCTTGTTATGGGTCTATGGAATGCAGATCTGGAGACAGCTTACA
This sequence comes from Chaetodon auriga, assembly GCF_051107435.1. Taxonomy (NCBI): domain Eukaryota; kingdom Metazoa; phylum Chordata; class Actinopteri; order Chaetodontiformes; family Chaetodontidae; genus Chaetodon; species Chaetodon auriga. Next base: position 11,245,256 of record NC_135090.1, on the reverse strand, counting down.
GTAAACCGTATGTAACACCTGATAATGGAATGCTCTGACATGAAAATACAGTAATGCGCAGCGTACTGTACTGCAGATCCATGCTTATATATCAGGAATCTAGCAGTACCTATAAATCAAACATATTTTTATAAATGCTTCTTACAAAAGTGAATTCAATTAAAGTACGACAAATATGAGTGACGTTATGCAGCATGGATTCTTTCAGAGGAATTTAGTGTGTTGTTTTTGATCCCAAAATATGCAGATAGGGGCTTTCTCAGTACACTGAATCAAAATGTGTTTACAGTATGCATCAGTGTGTGTGTGTGTGTGTGTGTATGTAAGAGTACATTATTACTCAGCTGGTAGCCACCAGGAAGCATTTTAAGCAATGCAATAAACGTTTATTTTTCAATGAAATAAAAACCAAGCGTACAATATCACACACTGGCAACCTGCACAGGACACTGTCAATATAATCAATGCGGAGCAAGACTTAAAATCCAGTGCGTTCCTGTGGGACTACAGTTTACCACAGTGATGCCTTTGGCACTGCTTGAGGTTCACACACTCGTCGTAAAGTTAAGCAATGAAGTAAATCTGTTTTATGGCACCTCTCGAACCTGTTTTATGGCATCTCTTGAACCTGTAAATAGGAAGCGCTTCACAAAGCATAATCGGAGGTATGAATAATGAAAACAATATCACATACACTCACATGTGCGCCCACATACAGACACACAGCTGGGACTTCTAATGAAGATATACAATTGCCCTGACAACCTCACGCTGCTCAATACCTCATTATGGTGCTTGCCCACTCCAGAAAGCACCACGCAGTGTGTGTATATGTGTGTGTGTTTGTGTGCGTGTCCATGTATTACTCACATTGTGCAGACATAAATCTGTTTACACAGTAGTTGTTAGGATAAGTCTCCAGGAAAGTAAAGTACAGTCTATGTAATGTCCCCAAAAGTGATGAAAACCTAACGTGTGTGTATGTGTGTGTATGTGTGTGTCCGTGTGTGTGTGTGTGTGTGTGTGTTTGTGTTAACCAGGGCCCACAGCAGCAGAAGTCCCTGAGAGCTCTTGCTGACTAAGAAACCAACGTCACTATTTATCACCGTGACAACAGACAGGAGTGCGCCATGGCGCCCCAGCACTGTGTGTGTGTGTGTGTGTGTGCGTGTGGTGCTTGTGTGTGTGTGTGTGTGTGTGTGTGTGTGTGTGTGTGTGTGAAATGCTGAATCATGTGACCTCCTGTGGTGCTGCTCTGTCAGAAAACAGTAACACTAGATTAGTCTGTGTTTGTGTGTGTGTGTGTGTGTGTGTGTGTGTGTGTGCGCGCGTGTGTGTGTAAGTGCACTAGTTGCACTAATTGACACCTCAGGTCACCCTAACGATCTCAATGTGTGATTGCAGGTAAGAACAGGACACAGAATCAATGTCTGTCTCTGATGAGATGAACAGTTTTACAGTATCCTTGCCAGCACACAACTTTCAGTTAACATAACAACGGGCATGTTGGTGAATAAATGCAATAATTTTCAGTGGTTTCAATACCAGGAAATCAAAATGCTCCCCAAAACACTTTGTCCCAAGGAATATGTGACGCCTTTTGTCCGTGAATGTGGTTTATTACAGGAGTGAATAACTGTCTGATCTGGGAGCATCATCAGGTTAACAACCTGCTGGTGGTGTCCTGCTGGACCCCTGTTAAATCCCTGTTGCTCTCATTGTCTGTGCAGTGTGTACAGAATCACAATGCTGGAATATTGAATAGCACCAGCTTTTCTATATATATATATATATATATATATATATATATATATATATATATATATATTCCAAGCAGCAGAACCGGTAAAGATCAGGTCCTATCACACAATTTGTTCAGGGTACTACCAGATGACCAGTACCCATGTACCATTACAAAAAACAGTATAAATAGGTTTTCCACCAAAGAAATGTGTGATTTTTCCTGATGACAGTTTGCAGGAAAAATGGAAAACTTAGACATGTTATACATTTTTGATGTTACTATTAAGGGTTTGCTTACTTTACTTTTTATACACAATAGTAAAACCAAATGTATTGATTATTAAATGCTTTATCTTCCAGGATTTTTGTGTGTATCTGTAAGTATAACTGTAATTTATATGGTCAAAAATTAGAGATAAGTATTTATCTGACTGTCATTCCACATCCTGGCCAGCAGGCGGCAACATAAAGAAATGTTTTTAATGCTTTAACAGCTGTGGAACCTTCCTCAAAGCGGAAGTCGCTTGCCGTTACCCTTCCGGTCTTCCTAAACAGTATGGCGAATCTTGAGCATGCTGAAGACGACCCAAAACATGTGAAAATGTCCGGCGAAGTCTCCACCGCCAGCGCCCCAGACCCGCCGGCCGAAGTGTCCTCTGGACCCGGCACAGACGCCGTCGCGGTCCCGTGCGCCATCCCGTCGTTCGCAGCCGCCTCCGAGCTGCTGTCAGCGCCGTACTCGTGTCTGGTCATGAACACGCACCGGAGACACGTCTGCCTGCCGCCCATGTACCTGAACAAGAAGAGGACAGGTATTCAGGGGGAGCTGGAGGCCGAGCTGCTCAAGTTCTCCCAGAGGTAACGACACGTTGTCGTCTTTTAGTCGACGTGACTTTTACAGCTTTTTTCGACGTCTCTGCTGCGCCAGCACACGACACCACCAGTGTCCACACACCAGCATTAAAACACACGATTTCAGCCATTTCTGAACTTTAATCTGCGGACTAACTAGTCACTATAGCTGTCCAGTAAACGTAGTGGGAGTAGAAAATTAAATCTGCTTGGTTTCTGTTAATCAACTAAATGATTAATCAGCAATTCTTGCAAACACAAGGTGCCATCTAGCAGACGGACGTACTTATTTGCATATTTGTGTTGGTGTTTTTTTGTGCTGTGTTTTAGCTATTTGTGTGTTTCTTCTAACCATAGATGTGTGTAACATCACATCACTCTGTAATTCATCTTGACCTGTTTGACCCCTGCAGTCTAAAGGGGGTACCTTTGGCGTATGATAACATCAGGATCTTGGGCCAGCGCGGACACATCTACGATGACAGCGGCTACATCCACATGGACATAGAGGCCAGTTTCATCGTCTTTCAGCCCAAAAACGGACAGAAGCTGCTGGTGAGATTTACAGTGACATCACTCGGCAGATGCTGTCATCCAGAGTGGCTTGCAGTACTTCTCAGTTTTGGAGGGCGTCTTGTCCTTGCTGTGATATGTGATTTGTGACTAAGACATTAAGAAAAACTTTGCTTCTGGTTTCATGGCTTTCATGCCTGTTATTTCTGCTGTTGTTCTGTTCACAGGGAAAGGTGAATAAACTTGGAGTAAGCCACGTGGGCTGCCTGGTGCACGGCTGCTTCAACGCCAGCATCCCCAAACCCAGTCTGGTGTCTGTGGAAACCTGGCGCGACGCAGGGCCGAGAATAGGAGCAGAGTTGGAGTTTGAGGTGACTGCGCTCGACGCTGACACTGTGGGGGTGCTGCTCATCAGAGGACGACTGGACAGGACCAGGCAAGTGTGCGGCGGTGGGCGGGGGGTGGTGGGCTCTGCTCCTCCTGGGCAAAGACACAGACACGTCTGCACATGATGCAGGAGCCAAGAAAGGTGGTGACATGTCCGCAGTCAGGTGGGACGACCAGGTCTCTGAACAGGAACATAGTTTACAAACTTAACCAAATCTAATGCTAAAGTTAGCTTAGCTGTTTATATTGGTGAGTTATGCCAGGCAGACACAGGGTCTATGCTTTTGTATCACAAACAAAGCTACATAAACAGTACGCAAATAAACAGCTCAACACACAACAATTGCCAGGGCCTTCTTTTGAAATGCACTCAAATGCATCGTACACAAAACGGTCTGTGACTGCAGCTGTTGTTGTTGTCTTTATGCCTGTGCCGTGCTCAGCACCCGACCTGAGCGAAGAGCAAATGTCTTATCTTATTATTGATCTAACTGAAATGACATTTGACTGTGTGATTGTCAGTTTCCTTAGTTTAACCAGTTTTGTAGTACAAACCGGCTGTGTAATGTTTTGGAAAGGACGTTTTCAAGGTTTGTTAAACCCTTGATTGATTACCGTGGTTTGTCTGTGTGTGTCTCAGGGTGCAGGAGCTGCTGGCTATAGGGGAGAGCTCAGAGTCCGGCATCACCACAGATCAGCCAGCAACACCAGAAACAGAACTGCACCCAGACCTGAACCCTGAACCCATAGATGAGTCTTCTGTTGACACCCCCAAGAAAAAGAAGAAAAAGAAGAAGGACAAAGTCAAAGAGGAGAACACAGAAATGGAGGTCACAAGTACGCTCTCCTGCCAGTTGGATGGCAACACAAACGCAGAGCTGAACGGAACAACGGATGAAGCAAATGGCAATGACGCTGGCGGGAAAAAGAAGAAGAAAAAGAAAAAAGAAAAACAACCGAAGGAAGAGGAGGAGGAGGTTGGGGTCTCCCACATGGAGGTCCACGGCAGTGACTCCAGCGGTTACCTTAGTGACAAGCCAAGCAAAAAGAGGAAACATGAAACTGGTCCGGATGTGACATCTAGTTTGAGTGAAGACATTGAACCACCAAAGTCCAAGAAGAAGAGGAAAAGCGGCATTGAGCAGCTTGCCTGAAAAAAAAAGATTGATTGATTCTGTTTGGAAATCAGTTGAATTGTGTATAATAATTGAAGAAAATACGGATGTGCCTTAACAGTGAGACACAACATTTACAAACAAGGCTTATGGTGGGTTCTGCTGAGAGGGTCGGACTTGCAGAAGGAGATTTTCTGCAGTTAGATTTTGTAGCTTTAGGAGGACAGAAGCAGATTTGGCAGATGAATCCTCGTTGGATTGCAGTTCCTTCTTTCTGCCTGATGGGGGAGCAAAACTGCTTCAAACGTCTCCACTGAGACACAAAAAGCCAGGTTTCACTCCTGACATGTTATCTGTTAAAACATGGTGCTGAGAGTAAATAGGCCAGGTTTTAGCTTCAAATTTAAGGAGCCAAATGGGAAAAAACATAAACTGATATTAATTCTCTGTTCCTACTTTGGCACATTTTCTCCTGCTCAGATACTGAAGAAGGAAGGTCAGACAACCGAGACTGCTAAGCTCAGTTTAAGAAACTTTTCTTATCTCCTGCCTCACGTGCCTCTGTGCAGTCTCTGAAGAGTTGTCTTGAATGATACCAGCAACGGATGGAGAAGGTTTTTTACTGCCAAGCATTTGCAGCATCCTAAAAATGCATCATGAACAGTCTTGAATTCTTTGTGCTGTTTCACTGTTTGCCTTCAGTGTTGCATTAACAGCTTTCACCTGAAGGTGTTGTTGTCTGTCTTCAGGTGAAAACCAGCAGAAATGGAAATTTAATATCTCATCCCAATTAAAGAGCTCTTTATTTTCAAACGTTTACCCTGCTTCCATCTTTAATAATGCCTTGATCACACACAGAGGAACAGCTTTTTAGAAGAAAAATACATCCCACTGATGATTATTAATACCAAGATTTCTTGTTTTTCAGGGCACATTTCCTCCCACAACACACTCTTTTGTGCTGAGTAGTGGGTGTCAAGTGATAAAGTGTTGAGAGACAGCCTAAAGATCTTTGTGTTTTCTTTACCCCCTGCCCCCTCGGAGTGGGGAGTCTCTTGAAGATGTGAGGTGCTAAGAGTTGGGGAGCTTATCAGGAGCTGCCTGAAGAGGACAGATAAGAAGCTGCAATTAACTCTGCTCATCTTCATCTGTCACACCTGATCATCTGTGCTTTCTAATTAAAAGCCTTTGATAGTAACTTCTTCACACTTACAGCTGCAGACTGGAAGGCTTGTTAGAGATGGAGAAACCCAGAAGTGTTTATTCAACATTTCTGCAGCAAAGTGCATAGTTCTCTGAATACTGAACTATTTCATTTTAATGGATTACCAAAATTTATCTCTTCATTATTGTTAAAGGATTATGGATTATAAATGATCTTTTGAAGCCAGTGTACTTTTAATCTCTTAGTCATTACAAATTGCTCCCAGTTTTCCCAGAAAGCTCTGAATGACCTCAAACCGAGCAGCCTCCACATTTCAAATGTGTAATTGTCTTTATTTGAAAACCGTGATCTGCAAAGTTAAAGTGGACTCTAGTGGTTCACTGTCATTTGTCCTCCCTCGACCTCCTCCTGCCTTTATCGCTCCTTTGCCCAAATTCAACCCCGGCCCGCGTGCACCTCTCCTGCACCTGTGCCCCCTCCCTCCATCGTCACTCATTTATCTTGTCATTCCTCCTATCACTCCCTCGCGCCGGCTCCCCCTCTTTCCCCATCCTGCTTTCCCTCCTCCTACTTGTCTCCCTGATTTATAGGAGGCGGTGTGCAGTTCACACACATTCCACTTCTGACACCCCACCCCCGTCCTGCCACTGGACTCTCATATCTCGGCACGGTCGTTCATCTTCATGATCCAACAGCGGAGAGAAGAAGAGGCCGAGCGAGAGAGAGATGAGACAATAGGAGGAGTGTTGTTTTTGTGGAGCGGTCCAAACTATCTTCATACACCTCTGTCTGCCTCTCAACCAGTGCTTTCTGATGTGCATGTGTGCGTTAATATGTGTGTAGATTGGCCGTGTCTGCCTATCTCCTCTGTCAAAGTTTCCAGGCCTGGCGGCCCCTACATGAAAGAGCCCCTGAAGTCTTTATGGAGAACAAACGGCTCCAGGTTCAGGACACACACACACACACACACACACACACACACGCACGCACACACGACGACGACCCATGCCACACACTCACTGGCTCACTCATTCACTCATGCAGACACACCACATCCACAAACCCACAATCCACAAATCCCCGTCCTTGCACACCCCCGTTGGCCAGGCCTAATTAGTTATGTGGTCGGCACTCTGCTCTATCCCAGAGCCCCAAATGGCAGCAGGTCATAAAACCTTAAGTGTTCCACCAGTCAGCGCCGCGCAACTGCGGCCATATATCCTCCAACACGGCCCGGCCAGGGCTGAGTCGTATCAAAGCCCATCTCTCACAGGCCTACTGACATCCATGAAATCCCTTTATGGCGTTTTCAAAGGCATTTCTGAGGGATTTTTGGCACTTCTGCTTTGCATCTCTGTTTTTTATGCTCCCTCAGGTAGGCAAATAGCCCATGCTAGCACAGAGGGACTCAAGCGTTAAACTCTTTCCCAAGGGATCAATGTCCACTCACACGTATGCAAGAGCACATGCACACACACTATTAACCCCGAAAGTAAACATTAGTTTTGGTTGGTGAGTTGGATTCTCATGCTTAGTTTGCTTCCATGGCACCCGACACCCACCGCCCTGCCCTCTGTAACCGTGGGGGTCAGGGAGTCATCAGTGAACGTGTTAATGAAGCAACTGATTAAACATGATCAGATATAAATAAAGGACAGTGCAGGTGGACAGAGGCAGAAACTAGCAAAATACTACTGCAAAGGACTTTATTTTGTATAAATAAAACTTTCAAGGTATCAACACTTTAGTTGAGCTTTCAGTTTTGTGAGGCTGCATCATTTTTTAAGATGAAGCAATCGTTTGTTCAGTTTATGCTAGAAAAGAGTCAAAGAGGGGGCAGACATAACATTTTCAGTTTTCCCTGGAAGGCGTTCAAAGCTTTGCACTTCATTGTTCACATGAAAAGTGAAAGTAGTTGTGTGAAGAATGGAAAAAGAGAGCGAGAGAGAAAAGTTCAAGTAGTTACTCACGTCCACACAGCTGGCTGATGGCGGCTCGAAGTCAGAATGTGAGATTGTCAGTTGGGAAAGCTGCAGAAATTATCGGACACAGTGCCCCAAATCTGATGTAAGAAAGGTGTTTGTGAGAAGGTTCCCAAAGCTTTTCAAGCATTGGACAAGCAGGCCTGATGAAGCATACTGGCGCTTTAAATATGAAGCTATAGCCAGGAGGCGATTAGCTTAGCTTAGCTTGAACACTGGAAGTAGGGGGTGAAACTAGCCTGCCTCTTTCCAAAAGTACCAAAATCTGCGTTCTTTGTCATCAGATTGCTCTGTGGATCAGTAACACAATAAAGATTATTACTGTTGTTTTGCTCATATCAAATGATGAAGATTCATTAATATCAAAGTATTTTTCTACAGCAGTATTTCTTAACCTGAAAGTAATAATGTGTAATCTGTGAATAAATGTTAACAATTTGGACACACTAAAGCTTTCATCAAAGTGAATTTCATTTTTAATGGCAGTTATTTTGAATTGAACATGCTGATACCTTTCTGTTCAACCAAAGCCGTGTTACCTCTCTAATACCCCTTTTTTAAATGTTTTTACTGCAGTAAATATTTTGGTCTACAAACTCCATCAATGCAAACAAGATGAGCCTATTATCTCTTTATGTTATATTCTCAACTGCATCTACATCAGAAAGATGTTACTTCACATTTTATAGAATATATCTTGTAGAATATTCAGTTTTACTAGGTATTGGATCTCTACTGTACGCATCTAAGGCTTTGAAAAGGTTCCCACCACTGCATCTGTGAAGCAGGTACGTACAGTATGTTGCCTTAATGTATTTTTACACATACAAACAGAAAGAAGGATACACATGTATAGATGTATGCTTTTCTCTGGGACTAAATGTGATGAGTGACAGTGATATCTAGCATTCGTTAAGTGTCTTTCCATTCTTTTACTTTATTTTAATTTTCTGTTTCTGTCTACTTGTATTTGTGTGTGTGTTAGCGTGCACTCTGCCCTGGCCAGCCAGCCCAGTGAGATTAATAGGGCTCAGTGTAATCAGGAGGTAATGGGAGGCTCATAGGCGTCTAGACAGTGTTCAGACCAAACTGTAACTCCTACACCCAAAGCACTCAGGAAACATGGCAGGGAAAGGACAAAAGGTAAAAAAAAAAAAAAAAAAATGTAAAAAAACAACAATCTTAACTGTAAGCCGCTATTATGACAGTAACATCGTCGCCAGAGACAAAGCTAATATTGAAGTAATGA